>NC_051206.1:5158850-5511639 GCF_015220075.1 Falco rusticolus | reverse complement strand
CCACGCGATGCTGTGCCCGTGGGACACGGGGACGCTGCCTCCCTGGTGCCAGACTGGGGTGGCTCGAAGTTTTCCTTCCCTCCAAAGACCTTTTTTACCCCCAGGCCACCTTTTCCCCAGCCTGCAGATCCAGTTGAGAGGGGCAGGCAGGATCTTCGCTCCCCACACCAATGCAGGCAGGTTTTCCTGCAGACCCTCCTGGGCGAGCCGATGGGCAGGAGCCCGTGGCAGTCCCTGCGGCAGGCTCAGGGAGGAGGTGACCAGTACGAGCTCCTGGACCCAGTGGTGTTGCGCTGGCCAAAACTGATCCTGGCCCAGCATCAGTTCCGTTGGGGTGTGGTGGGATCCCGCAGGTCCAGCAGCACCCACTGTGCTCTGTAGGACCCCAGACCTGCACAGGGCTCCTCATGTGGCAGCATGCGGGCAGCTGGGGACAGGCGGCAGGGACATCAGGGGACATTTGCAGTGGGAGGACGACCTTGGCAGCTCTGGTCACCTTCTGCAGGTTAATCTATTCAATAAGGAATAAGTTTGTCAGTGTGTGTGGAAGGGCAGAGCCGAGCACAGCGAGGTAGAGGGACCAAGATAAGGGCAGATACTGCTGTGGCTGCAGCTCCGTGTTTCTGCTGGTTTATGTTCTCATGGCTGTTATATCGCTCGCTGACCTTGCTGTTTGAGAAGGGGGTCGGGGTGCACAGGAGGGCCTTGTGTTACTGAGTCCCACGGTGTTCAGACAGACGGTGACGGGACATCACTGCTGCATTGTGTGCATTGGAAGATGCCTGTGACTAATCACTTGAAAAACAAATCAGAGCTACTCGAAGTGCCCGTCCTGCAAGGCTATGAGAGAAAGCCAGGGAGAAAATGGGATTGCAAAAGCAAGACCCTTCCCCCACCACCTAAGGGAGTCCCACCAGGCTTCACCTTCCACATTAAAACGCTTGGTAGCCCTGTACTGGTGGAACTGGAGCCCTGGCCTTTGGTCTTCTAGCAGCTGAAGAAAGTGAATTTGACCCCAGCATGCTGTTTTCCTTCAAGTGCTAAGCAAAAGAAAAAGCAGAAACTCTGGAGCTGCTCAAAGACATTTTTCCCATGAAGATTCTCATAGTACGAGGATAAGAAAAGTGGCTGGAAAGTGAAGTGCAGATCATGATGCGGTAAATGAGAGTGTCTGGAGAGCGGAGCTTTCATTTTTGGCAGCAGGGAGCCAGCGGTGGGTCCTGGGAGGAGCGGAGCCTTGCTGATGGCCCCAGCCCTGCACGGCTCGCTGCCAGCCTGCCTTGGCTCAGCTCAGGACAAGGGTTGACCAGAAGGGTCTAGTGCAGGCAGAGACCCTCTGCCAGCTTTTGGCAGCTGATGGGCCCAGGACGAGCTGCTCCATGGCTGTTCAGGGGAGAGGAGGGGAGAAGAGGGTGTACTTGTCCAGCTCAGTGGGCACCAAGAGTGGGCACATGAGTGGTGCTGTGAGGCTGCCCCTCCAACGCACCTCGGATGCTGTGGGCGTTTGTGATTAGCTGCTGTCCTGCAAATTGCCGCACTCGCTGGGGGCCACCTGAGTCCCAAGTGAGACCTGTGGCTTTGCTGTTGCCCCCGTGACTGGAGTACAGCACCTGTGGGCTCTGTGCCTGCTGTGCACCTCAGTCCTTGGCAGGGAACAGCTCTTGAGCCACAGACCAGCTGAAGTTTCGACATTTCCAGATTGTTTCTGCTGGGCTGCCTGCACAGGGTTTGTGAGGATTTTCCAGCCCCTGCTGTGGACCCCTCTGATACAGAGCAGTTGCACTGTGGAGAGCCTTGGCTGTGCCACCATGGCACCATCGGCTCTTGCCCTCAGCCTGCCTGAGGCTGGCCTGCCACCAGCCCGGAGGTGCAGTGGGAATGCGGTGCTTCCTTCCAGGATGCTGCCAAGCGGCTCTAGCCCCCGAGAGAGATGCTTGCAGTGGTGCCACGTGCTCCTCCATGCAGGCTCAGGACCTACAGCCGCACACACCAGCCCATGGGCCTTGTTCCTAGGATGATGCTCACGCTGCATCCACCCTGCACCATCGCAGGGAGCCTCAGCACCTTGTGGAGCTGCAACAGCCTGAACCCTTCCTCGGGCCACGAAACTGGAAGAGATGGTTTGAAACCCAGTTGTCTGCACCAAGCCCAGGACCAGGAGAGCCACTTGCACACCACCACGGAGGGTGGAGAGCAGCACTAGAGGACAGAGCTGTATCTGCATGACCAGGGCCAGGAGAGACAAGATCACATAGCAGCGGGATGGAGAGAAAGGATCTTTGTGCTGCTCTCACAAATGTCGCATCGGGGAGCAGCTGCAGTCCTCCCTGCCCGGGGTTGCTGCGAACGGCAGTGCTGCAGCCGGCACCTGTTTCACCAGAGCTCCCCTGGGCTGACCTTTCCCAGCGATGCTGCTCTCGCAGACCCTCGCTCCCCTGCCTGCTGTCCTGCCGCAGCCCCCTCGTCCTCCTGCCCTTCCTGTCCCTGCCCCGAAACGCTCTAACCAGGGTGAGGGTCCTGGTGGCATGGGGACCCTGGCCTGCTTTGCTGGCTGCCTGCTCATGGTGTTGGGGATCCTGAGACCCCTGTGCAGTGTCAGAGCCGAGCAGGGCTTTGGGATGCTCCTGGGAGAGGCTGGGTCCTGCCCAAGCAGTCGCTGCTGGCTCAGGTTGCCCCCTTTCTCCTCTGTTTCAAAGCCCCTGCCATGGCTTGCTCCCTCTGGGCCAAGCAGTGCTTCCTAAGAGACCGAGGGGGGTGAGAATGCGTTTGAACAGCCCCGCCACTGAGCAGGTCCTGCTGTGGCAATGAAGCACTTGGCGCTGCTTGGGGTGCTCTGCCTCTGCCTCCCCTGCGCTCTGCAGCCGCTGGCTCCCCTGCCCTGGGCTCACTGGGGCAGCCGGTCCTCGCTGCCGCAGCAGGAGCATCCCAGCACGCATGTTGCCTCATTAACACAGAGCCGTGGCAGCAGCAGCATGGTCTCCTTTGGTTTCTATTTCTTTTCTTTCTCTTTTTTTTTTTTTCTTTTTTTTTTTTTTTTTTCCTTCTTCTTCTCTCTCCTAACTCCTCCAGTTCTGCCCAAAGCAAAAATCGAAGTGGAGTCCTACTCGGCCCACCCCGGTGACCTCCTCCAGCTGCGCTGCCGGCTGAGGGATGACGTCCAGAGCATCAACTGGGTGCGCGACGGCGTCCAGCTGGCCGAGAACAACCGAACGCGCATTACCGGGGAGGAGGTAGAGGTCAGGGACGCGGTGCCTGAGGACTCAGGGCTCTATGCCTGCATGACCAACAGCCCCTCGGGAAGTGAGACCACCTACTTCTCCGTGAACGTCTCAGGTTCGTAGCGGCCCTGGGCGTGCAGGGAAGGGGCAGCCCCGGGGCCAGGCTGTGGAGCGAGGAGCAGGCTGCCTCTGCACACCTCTGCATGCTTGCCGGCACGTGCACCGGCTACGTGTGGATCTGCCCGGCTGTGCAGTGAGTTCGGGTGGACCTGGGATCTGGGGGTGCCTGGAGGGGTTACCAGCACGGTGCAGTGACCTCCCACCTGCCCGCGGTGCAGGAAGAAGCAGCCAGAGGTTGTCACCCGTTTGCATGGGGCTGGGGGGGGCTGCCTGCAGGAGTGGGCACACGCTGGGCTGAGCTGAGGTCCATGTTGGCATTGATGGAGTGTGAGGCTGGAGAAGAGCAAACGCTCGAGATCGGGAGGTGTTCACTGAGGGTTGGGGCGTTTCTGTGCCCGCAGTGTCTTGGCTGCTGCCCCAGAGGGGTTGGTGGCACCAGGCACTGGGCGAGAGTCATGCTTGGACACACGACATGGAGCTCTGAAATCACCTCTGTGGGCAGAATGGTCCACAACGTCTACAGGCTGTGAGCACCGGGACAGCAGCACTGTCAGCCCTGGCTGTGCTTGCGGGCATGCACAGCATTCACCCGGAATCCCCATGCCTCCCCACCGTGCATCAGCGCTGCGCTGCCCTGCGGGGCACGGACCCGTGCCACCGACCCACGGTGTTCCAGTTGCTGACTGGCCCCGCTTGGGAAGGGTCTGCGCACGGATGTTCAGCCGGCCCGTCTCTTCTCTTGCAGACGCGCTCCCCTCTGCGGAGGATGATGATGATGAAGATGATTCCTCTTCGGAGGAGAAGGAGGCGGATAACACCAAGCCAAACCGTACGTGCAAGACAGGTTTGCCCCTGGTGCTGCCCTGGCCTTTGGCAGGGGTGAAGGGAGGCTGGGCACACTTGCAAGCCTTGCCCAGGGATGGAGAAGGGCAGACGAGGGCGGGCAGGGGCTCCTGCTCCAGCCCGGGGCACCTCGCAAAGAAAGGGCCCCGCAGGGTGGCTGCGAGTCGCCTCCCCTCCCTGCCAGAGCCAGGCTCAGCTGCTGGCACCTCTCCAGCTTAGCCCTGCTCTGGGCATCCTCGGGGTTAAACCAGGAGCAAAACACTGGAGCTCCCTGTGGCTGAAGCCCTGGTGGGTTTCGGCAGTGCTGAGCCCCCGGCTCTGCTCCCCAGAGGCTATCGCTCCCTACTGGACCTATCCCGAGAAGATGGAGAAGAAGCTCCACGCTGTTCCTGCCGCCAAAACGGTGAAATTCAAGTGTCCGTCGAGTGGGACGCCCAACCCCACGCTGCGCTGGCTGAAGAATGGCAAGGAGTTCAAACCTGACCACCGCATCGGGGGGTACAAGGTACAGGAGCCAGGGGGGGCAGGGCGGCACGGGGCTGCACACTGCGGGGGGCTCAGGCTGGCGGGTGCAGCCTCTGTCACCTCAAGGGGCTGGGGCTGGGGGACTCTGGGGGCGGCGCAGGAAGGGGGAGGACTGGGAAGGGGCTCTGCAGCTTAAGAGGCACCAAGCCCCCTGTCCGCACAGCCCCCAGCAAGGGCAGATGGGCCTCTCTGACATTCCTGTTGCAAAATAGCCCTACGGCAGTGACCTGCTTCTGGGTCATGTTTGCACCAGCAAAACCTCTGGGGGAGGGGGCGGCGGACAGAGCCAGCCTGCCCTTGCCGGCTTCCCCTAATCCCCCCTCTGAGGGGAGTGGGTCTTGGCGTCCTTGGCAGGCGCGGGGGCTCTCGGGGGTGCCTGGCAGCCCCGGGGTGGAAGAGCCCCTCCACTGCCCATCAGTGGTCAGCAGGAGCTGTGCCAGCAGCCTGGGGACGCGGGCTGGGTCTGGGGGTGCCCTGGCCCCTGTATGGGGCCACGTTGGCTCCCTGAGCTGGCAGGTGGCTGCAGCGCTGCGGGGGGCTCAGCTTTCCCCTTCCCACCACTCCGATCCTGCAGTGGGGTTGCTGCTGCTGCTGCTGCAGAAGAGCCCCAGCGGTGGGACCAGCGTGCCAGGACCCCCCGAGTTATCCCTTCCCCAAAGCAGAGGGTGAACCACACTGCTCCAGCACCCTGGGCTGCTGTCCCCAGCCCCGGGACCCCCCAGGTGACCCTACAAGGGAGCACCGTCCCCTTTTTTCATCTCTCAGTTTTCTGGAGTGGGGCTGCAGCCTGCTCGGGGCTTGCACCCCTCGGTGGGTGTCTCCCTGGGCAGGACCCCTGAGCTTTGGGTGCTCACTCGTCGCTGAGTCAGGCGCCACGCTGTGCAAATGGGACTGGCCATGGCCCTGCGTGCCGCAGGCTCCAGCCAGGTGCCACGAGCAGCAGGAATGTGGCCACGTCACGGCTCTTGGCTCCATGTAGCACGTCCCAGGGAGGGATGCGGGCTCGCGGGTAGTGGGGAGAAGGGCTGCTGGCAGCACTGTGGCCTCCTGGACGGTAACAGCAGGGTGCCCTGGATAGCTACTGGGGCTGAAATGCAGGACTGTGGAAATAACCAGTTTCCAGCTGGGAGGGAGGAATGCAGCCGCCCTCCCTCTTAGGGAGGTCTTGCCAGGAGGAGCTACAGCCAGATCCAGCAGGGGCAGGGGCTGGGGGTAGGGGAGCCGTCCCCATGGCTGGGAGGGAGCTGGGGAGCTCTCACAGCCCAGCTGAGCCACTGAGACCCATCCCAGAGGAGACGTGCCCGGTCAGCAGCACCCATGGAGGTGTCCTGGGTGGACAGCGTGAAACACCCAGGCTGCACCCTGACCAGCATGGTGCCCTCACCGAGGGGCTGGCCGTGGGGAGCAGCACGGATCCGAGCCCCGGAGCTGGCCGGGGGAAGCGACTCTTCCTGGGCTGTCACGGCGGGGGAACAATGCCGGTCTGTTCCCTCCGCACGCTGGGGCCGCTGGAGAGGGGTGTCCCTGTGCGCTGGGCAAGGCCATCGCGCTCGGCTCACAACATCTGCTTCTCAGTGCAGTTGGCTCCGTGGTGAGGCTGTCCTGGGACAGCTGGGAGCAATTACGGTCCCTCTGTAGGAAAGGGGAAAGGTGACCTCAAAGGGAGATTTATGTCCTGTCTGTACGGCGGGGGCCGGGGGGCTGAGCCAGCACTGATGTGAACGGGAACGGGGGCTCCTGTGCTCCAGCCTGCCAGCACTCTGCACGTAACCGGCTCTGTCGTCATCCCTGTTCCCTCAGGTCCGCTACGCGACCTGGAGCATCATCATGGACTCGGTGGTGCCATCCGATAAAGGCAACTACACGTGCATCGTGGAGAACAAGTACGGGAGCATCAACCACACCTACCAGCTGGATGTCGTGGGTGAGGAGCACAGGGCTGGGGGGGGCTTGCCCTGGGTCCCCATCCACCCCAACCTTCCCGAGCAGAAATGGGTGCTGCACCCCGCAAGGCTGGGAGTGGGGAGCCGCCTGCCCCGTGCGCATCCCCGTGGCACAGCGCGCCCTCGACCAGGCCAGGCGGAAGGTTCACCTCGGCCCGTTCTGAGGATTTTTTAATTGTGGTGGAAATAATTTCATAGACCAGACAGAAACTTTTTCTAATCGCCTTATTAGCCATAATTCCCAGCTGGGAAGGCTGGTCTGAGCAGTTCCACATGTGGAGCTGCTCTAAATGCCAGTAAATGAACCATTAAAAATGTGATTTAATTTGATTACACTGAGCAAACTGAAGGGAACAGTCAGCGAGGTGAACAAAGGGGTTTGTTAATGCTGACTCACCACAGTGGCAGCCGCTTTGTTAATGGCCGGGGCCCTCGTTAGGTTTGTTTGACCTCTGACCCCCCCCAAATAGGTACTGAAGTCCCTGTCCCCACACTGGGATGTCACCTGTCCCCATCTGCAGCCCCTCCTGGCTGCTCTCACCCTGCTGGGGGGGGGGGGGACCCTGGGGAAGGGGACGCCACAGCTCTGCAAGGTGCATCAGTGCCGCCCCCCCCAAGCCGGGGTTCCTCATGCGTAGGGGTGGGGGGGTGCAGGGTGCACCCCCTGCATAAGGCAGGTGCTTCCCTGTGGGTGGGTGGCTGAGCCCCTTGAGCCCCATCGTAAGGTGCCCTGTGGTCCCCACGTCCTGCAGAGCGGTCCCCACACCGGCCCATCCTGCAGGCAGGGCTGCCTGCCAACAAGACGGTGGCCCTGGGCAGCAACGTGGAGTTTGTCTGCAAGGTCTACAGTGACCCCCAGCCCCACATCCAGTGGCTGAAGCACATTGAGGTGAACGGCAGCAAGATCGGCCCCGACAACCTGCCCTACGTGCAGATCCTGAAGGTAAAGCCGCACGCCGGGCTGCCCCAGCCCGCATCCCTGTGGAACCGTGGGGCAGGAGCGGGGCAGTGGCAGCCGTGTGGGATGGTGGCCGTGCTCCTTGGTGGGCTAGAGGAGCTACCTAGGGCTGGGGGCCACTGGCTGGTGGCCGTGAGGCAGCTGGACTGCCACAGCTATCACCAGCCTGCCCAGCTCCACACCGGGGAGCTCCACAAGAGCACGGGGTGGCTGCCTGGCTCCTCGGCCGCACGCAGGCAGCGCAGACCCTTTTGAGCCCAAAAGGCACATGCGGTGGGGCAGGGTGGGCTAGCCCAGGGAGCAAGCATGGAGCTGGGCGCGGGGGGCTGAGCCCCTGGTCTGTCCCAGCATGCCAGCGGTCCTGCTCACGGCAAGCAAACCAGTTGCTGTGCAAAACCCCAGGCGTGCAGCCATCCCCAGCCGTGCCCCTGGCTGGGTTGCAGCGGGGAGCAGGATCACAGCCCCGTGATGGTCTGTCCCTGCCTCCTGCAACCCCCGGGCGCAGCCCCTTCCCTCCTGCCCAGCAGCGGGTACCGGGGGGAGCAGCCCTTGGGCTAGCAGAGCTGGTGCTGGTGCTCCGGGCGCTGCCGTTGCTGACCCATCAATGTGACTCCATGTTGTTGGTCTGTTCCAGCACTCGGGGATTAATAGCTCTGATGCGGAGGTGCTGACCCTGTATAATGTGACAGAGGCGGAGAGCGGGGAGTATGTTTGTAAGGTTTCCAATTATATTGGCGAGGCCAACCAGTCTGCGTGGCTCACTGTCACCAGACCTCTGGCGAAAGGTAATCGGAAGAACACCCGGCGGGGTGTTTCCTTGGACCGTCAGTCCCCGACGGTGGAAAACAAAACTCTGGGCTCTCTTGTTTCTGCTGTGTTTCTGGTGCGACAAGCCATGGAAAAATACTCAGTGGGGCCGGCTAGGTTCTGTGCTGTGTGTGTGTGTGTTTGTGTCTCTGTGTTCCTCCTGTGTGCCTCTCACCCCATCACGCAGGCGCCGGGACTGCCCCGGTGCCTGCGGGGTCCGGCACCACCAAACCCAGGTCCCGGCGGGTGCTGCCGTGGGCCAGCCCACACCTTCGCACCCAGCCCGGGCACCCCTCCTGCATGTGGCTGGGGATGACACAGTGCTGCACCCCCCGGCTGTGCTGCCCTCCTGTCTCCATCCTCGTGCTTCCCCGTGTCGTACAAGTCAGCCGGCCGGCTCTGCCTGAGGTTCATTTCTCCATGTAGCCCATTGCCAGCATGTTCAGATGGGCAGGACACTCAGTCTGGTGAAGGGTTTTTAACCAGCATCTCTTTAGGTCCACCTGGATGAGTGGTCATCCTGAGGGTCTCTCTAGCAGGTCTGCAGTGGTCTCTGTCTGCTCCCTGGGGGTCTGGCAAATGAGACTGGGCTCTCCCTCCTCTCTGGCCTCCTTCCCAGAAGATCTCATGTCGTTTGCTTCTCCGTTTTTTGCTTCCATTTTTCCTTCTAGACGGCTGGCGTTAACACAACAGACAAAGAAATGGAAGTCCTTCACTTAAGGAATGTCTCATTTGAGGATGCTGGGGAGTATACATGTTTGGCGGGTAATTCTATTGGGATCTCCCATCACTCTGCATGGTTGACAGTTCTCGAAGGTATATACTCCTCTTCCTTTCCCTTTCCTCCCTCCTTTCCAATGTATGCATTGCAGTCCGGGAGAGAGCGCTCCCCGGCCCCTGCCCACCCAGTGCCAGTTGGCGTGCAGCGGGATTGCTGCGGGGCTGCTCCCCGCAGCCGGAGCGGGACGGGGCATGTGTCCCCCCGCTGTGTGCCCCCCTCCACCCCCCGACTGGGGTCTGCTGCCCGCTCTCTCCCTGGCCCAGGCAATGCATACGCAGGGGAACTTAACCAGGGGCTGCCCCGCTAGTCCTGCGCCCCAGGGCAAGGCCAGCGCCCGGTGCAGCGTGGCACGGGGTGCCCAGGCAGCAGCAGGGTTTGGGGTGCTGCCTGCTGCTGGGCAGCTGGCTTTGCCCTGCGGCACAGGACCGTGCCAGGGCTGTGTGTCGCTTCTGCTGTGCTGCTGGGGACGGCTGCCCCTGTCCCCATTGATGCTGCTCCTCAGGCATCAATGCTGCACGGACCAAAGCCTGATAACAGCAACCGGGAAAGTTTTTGGGGTGCTGCATGGTTGTTGTTTTCCAGCCAAAAACTTTCCCTGTTATCAGCCACTGCTTTGTCAGCCGGGTGTGCTCGGAGGTGGGACAGAAATCTTCAACTCTTACACCTCTCTCTGAGGCTCTGCTCTTGGGAGGGGGTCAGGCTGGGGGTGCTGCTGGGGGGTGCAACAGCAGCTCCCACCCTGCCAGATTCACTGCGGTTTGCAGCTGCCCTGGACCATGCCATGTGGCTGCAGCTGCTCCGAGCTTTTCACGGCGCTGACACCTCCTCTGCCGCCAGCAGCCACTTAAGCGGGGTCTGCCCCATGGCACAGGACCCTCCTCCCTGCCAGCCTGGGGGTCCCGCGGCAGATCACTGCCACCAGAGGTGCTTCTGGCTGCTCTGCCCCGAGCTCTGCCCGGTCCTTATCAGTAATTCCTGGACTGCCACATCCCCAGGCACTGCTGGATGCCCCCTTCATCCCACCATGCTCAGGGTAACCCCCAGACCCCAAAAGACTTGCCGCTCCAAGTGTGGGCAGGGCATGGCAGCTGGGAAGGGCTCCCATCCCCGGGGGTGCCCGCGGTGCCTTGTCCCTGCAGGGCGATGCAGGAGAGCAGCCCCGACAGGAGAGCCCTGCTGCCTTGGCCAAGGGACGCAGGTGCTGTCGTCACACACACACACAGCCCGACCCCATCACACCTTTCTCAGTTGGCCCCTTCCCAGCCCAGGGCCCCATCCTGCCCAGGCACCTGCCTGTGGATGCTGCAAGGGCATTGCACGGCCGTGGGGGTGAGGAGCCTGGGGGTGCACAAACGCCTTCCCCGCCAGGGTGGGTGGGCAGTCCCCCGATCCCCACCACACACTGCTCTGAAGCCTCAGCAACGCAGAGCGTGTCCCCACCGGGCATGGGGAGGAGCCGAGGGGGCTCCCCTCAGCACCGCTCCGCTCCTGGTGGGTACTGACACCCTATTCACACCAACCCAGCCATTGAAGACACCCCAGCCATGATGACATCCCCCCTCTACCTGGAAATCATCATTTACTGCATTGGAGCCTTCCTCATCTCCTGCATGGTGGTGATCATCATCGTCTACAAGATGAAGAACACCACCAAGAAGACAGACTTCAACAGCCAGCTGGCCGTGCACAAGCTGGCCAAGAGCATCCCCCTGCGCAGACAGGTAACAGAAAGTAGAGAGGGGGTTTGTTTGCACCTACTGCCCCTCCTGCCCTTCCCGGGGGGGAAGGTTTTAGGTGAGGATGGGTTGGGGGGAGGCCCGGGACCACCTTGCCCTGCTGCACGTGCCACCCTCTCCAGCCTTGTCCCCATCCATGGACTGCACTACACACCAGCAGCACAGTGAGCTGGGGGGGCTGCACAGCCCCTCGTCGTCCCCTGCTCGGCAGGGGTGATGAGGAAGACCAGAAGGATTTACAGCAATTTAATACTTGAGCAGAAGCGTGTTTTACACACTGAGGCGACAGGAGGACTCCCAGGCTGTATATTTTGTGGTATCAGCGTGCCAGAAACTAATTACAGATTACTTAGCCCAGGTCTGACGTGGAAGCAGCGCTGACGGAGCCCTGTGTGCAGGCAGAGGGGGCTGCGGGCAGGGGGCTGCGGGCAGGGTCGAGGTGTGATGGCTCCCGGTCAGCATGTCCCTCCTGGTGGGGCAGCCAGCTGCAGCCTGGGCGCTGCATGAAGGTAACCCACGGTCCCCGCTGCAGGTGTCGGCCGACTCCAGCTCCTCCATGAACTCGGGCGTGATGCTGGTCCGGCCCTCGCGGCTCTCCTCCAGCGGCACCCCCATGCTGGCCGGCGTCTCCGAATACGAGCTCCCTGAGGACCCGCGCTGGGAGCTGCCCCGGGACAGGTGAGGTCCTGTCCCCACGGCGTGCGCCCTGCCCCAGGGACAAGCTGCCAGAGCATCCCTGGTGGGAGTTGGGTGGGGATGGTGGCACCGCCGATGCTGTTTGCTAATGGTGCTGAGCAACCTGCAGCTACCGACCCCCACCTCAGGGTCTCTCCTCCCGCCAGGCTGATCCTGGGCAAGCCCCTGGGAGAAGGGTGCTTTGGGCAGGTGGTGCTGGCAGAAGCCATTGGCCTCGACAAGGACAAGCCAAACCGCGTGACCAAGGTGGCAGTGAAGATGCTCAAATGTAAGCGGTGACGAGAACAGGGGGTCCTGGCACGATGCCGCAGCCCTGTCTGGGGCTGGGTGTGTGTGATGCCAGGGGGTGGGGGTCCAGCCTGGCCCCCCCTGACCGCTGCCTTCTCTGCTGGTTTAGCCGACGCCACGGAGAAGGACTTGTCCGACCTCATCTCTGAGATGGAGATGATGAAGATGATCGGCAAGCACAAGAACATCATCAACCTGCTGGGAGCCTGCACGCAGGACGGTGAGGGCGTGTGCACAGGGAGGGGGCATCCCCTCTGCCACCCCTCCAGCTGCCACCCCTGTGCCGGGAGGGGGCTGACCCTGCACCTGTGGGGTTGGGAGCCCCCGCTCCAGGGTCCGGCTGCTCATCCCGCCGTCCCTGCAGGACCCCTCTATGTGATCGTGGAATACGCAAGCAAGGGCAACTTGCGAGAATACCTGCAAGCCCGGCGGCCCCCCGGCATGGAGTACTGCTACAACCCCACCCGTGTCCCCGAGGAGCAGCTCTCCTTCAAGGACCTGGTCTCCTGCGCCTACCAGGTGGCCCGGGGCATGGAGTACCTGGCCTCCAAGAAGGTGAGGAGCTCCCGGAGAGCCATGGTGGGATGGGGAGCCCAGCAGCTGGGCTCGGGGGGGGGGTGCACCCTTCCTTCCCAGCCTGTTTCATCGTGAGGAGCCATCCAGGGGCTTTGGGGACCGCCTGACGGCCCCGTGCTCCGTCAGTGCATCCACAGGGACCTGGCGGCCAGGAATGTCCTGGTGACTGAGGATAATGTGATGAAGATCGCTGACTTCGGTCTGGCCCGCGACATCCACCACATAGATTACTACAAGAAGACAACGAATGTGAGTGATGGGCGAGGGCAGCGGCGCTCTCAGTGCCGGAGGATGCCCCAGTCCATGTTGGCAATGCCATGGACATGCAGGGCTGCCCACCCCTGGAATCCTCCTTGCTCCTGGCGGCACAGAGCTGATGTGGGGCTTTCTTGTGTCGCAGGGTCGCTTGCCAGTGAAGTGGATGGCCCCAGAGGCTCTGTTCGACCGAATATACACCCATCAGAGCGACGTGTGAGTAGCAGCCGTGGGATGCGTGATCCCTGCCAGGCTTCGCCAGCGGTGGCCTGGGTCAGGGGGAGATGGGGAGCCAGAACTGCTGGTGCAGGAGGAAACCCTCACTTTCTGCTGGGTGCTCCGCTGTGAGCCCTTCTTGGCCACCCCACCCAGCACCACTGTTGCTGCCGGCGTCACTGCCTGCATCTCACAGCATCTCGCCAAGGTCATGTCCGCCCTGCCGCAGCTCGCGCAGCACTGCCCACCGCTGAGCACGATGCGCACTGTGGCAAAGTGCACCAGATGTGATCCATCTTAATTTAATGAAGATATAATTAGTGTCAGCAGACAAAATATTTTGAATCCAAATTACATTTGGTGCTGGGACTCATTTGTCTTGCAGAGTGAATCAAAGTTGTTAGTGCTTGCCCCTCCCAGCAAACAAACTTCTAACTGTCCCCAGAGCTTTGAAGTGGGGGTGTCAGCTCCACCGAGCTGGGCTCCCCAGCGTCTGCCATGTGTTTTCCCCGGGCAGGTGGTCCTTCGGCGTGCTGCTGTGGGAGATCTTCACACTGGGCGGCTCACCCTACCCCGGCGTGCCGGTCGAGGAGCTCTTCAAGCTGCTGAAGGAAGGGCACAGGATGGACAAACCCAGCAACTGCACCAACGAGCTGTGAGTGTGGGGCTGGGCAGGGGAAGGGGGGGATGCTGGCACCCTAGTGCACCCCGCCTGGCTGGGGACTGGTCCCGCTTCCCCTCCCTGCACCCTCCCGGAGCCAGGGCTGCAGCAGCAGCGCAGGTCGGGGGGCTCTGGGTGCGAGCACCCAGCCCAGGGCACAGGCAGGAATGCGGCAGGGGGACGGGCAGATGGCCAGAGTTACATCCCTGGCAGTTCCCAGCCCGCAAAACCAACAGCTGAACCTGTTTGCAATAATCAGCATCTCCCTTGGTTACTTTTCAGCAGGAGTGAAGCCCAGGGTGACCCCAGCGCAGGGGCTAGCTCAGCTCCCCAGGCAGCCCCACACCTTTCCCAGCACCCACGGGTGGGGGGTTTCCTTCCTTCCACACGGGATTAGCCCTAAATCCCTGGAATAGCATCTTTGCTGGCCGTGGGTCCCAGGCCGAGTGCCGGTGGCTGTTCCTGGGTGCTGCTCTGCTCCTGTGGGTGGGGGGTCCCCAGCCGCTCCCTCGGGGCTCAGCCCTCACCTCCGTCCCAGGTACATGATGATGCGGGACTGCTGGCACGCCATTCCCTCCCAGAGACCCACCTTCAAGCAGCTGGTGGAAGACCTGGATAGGATCGTGGCCATGACCTCCAACCAGGTAGGAGAGCCAACACCCACAAGCCCCTACCTGCACCCACCCTTCCTGGGATGGGTGCTCCCTGGGGGATGCCCAGTTCCCTCCTGAGCCCATCCTTGGGGTTCATCCCTCCCAGGAGTACCTGGACCTCTCGATGCCGCTGGATCAGTATTCTCCCGGCTTCCCAGACACCCGCAGCTCCACCTGCTCCTCGGGGGAGGACTCTGTGTTTTCTCACGACCCTCTTCCAGACGAGCCGTGCCTTCCCAAGTTCCCCCCTCAGCACACCAACGGCGGACTGAAGCGACACTGAGGGTGGCACTGCCAGCAGGGACTGCCATGCCATGCCACGCCATGGCCATGCCCGCGGGCTGCCGGCGGATGCTGCCTGCGCAGCCCAGTGGTGCTGAGCTATTGCAGAAAGGGTTCAGAGACACAGCCGTAGCATCTCACGTAACCAAAACCTCCCAACTCTCATGCCAGCTTCTCCTGCCACCTTAGTTGTGAGCTCTCTGCAGCCCGAAGGTTTTGTTCTGGTGGTTGGTTTTTTCTGGTGTTTCCTTTTCGTTTTAAAACCTCTTTTCCGTGAAGTCTGCTTGAATATTCCCGCCTGGTTAAGCCGAAATTCTCTCCTGTGGGCAGCGCCTGGCCAGGGAGCCAGCCACCCATCCTGGGACGGCACACCCTGGCAGGGCACGGAGAGCCGGGCTTGTCTGCGACTTGGAGAACTCACTAAGCCGAGAGCAGCACCGGGTTTCTGCGGCCGCATGAGCTGGGGAGTGTCAGTGTCTGGAAGCCTCGTCGGCGCGGGGGTCCTGCCAATGTGGGGGTCCTGCCGGTGCGGGGGTCCTGCCAATGTGGGGGTCCTGCCGGTGCGAGGGTCCTGCCAGCGTGGGGGTCCTGCCACTGTGGGGGTCCTGCCGCCGCCGTGCTTGCTGCCCACCATGCTCTGGGGCTGGTACCCCAGCTCCAGTGCCAGCACCAACGGGCTTTGCTGACCAAACCCACGGTACCTTGGAAGAGGGAGACACAGCGTATACATTGCTCAGCACTGATAACAGAGGCAGCCAAATACAACAGTGCTAAAAACAAAAGTCCTGTGTACATAACTAAAAATATGTATAAATATGAATATATATTTACATGTCTTTTTAAAAGGGTTGTTACCAGAGATATACCAGTTTGGTAGTAAGGTACTAGTGGCTGGTAGATATCAGTTGCTATAAAAAAAAAAAAAGTTCATATATTTTGCTACTTTTGCTGTTTTTATTTTTTTAAATTATGTTCTAAACCTATTTCAGTTTAGGTCCCTCAATAAGAATTGCTGCTGCTGCTTCAGTTTTATATGGGGTTGTATTAAACAATAATAATATTGTGTCGATGCCTTTTGGGAATACGTTGTCATTACGTGCCTGGCCTTTCCCTGGCCCCTGCGCCCCCGCGCCCCCTCCCAGGGCTCTGGCAGGGCTGGGGCTGGCCCGTGCCTGCCAGGCACCTGCGGCACCATATTGGTGCGTGGGGTGCCAGGGTGCCCTGTGTTTCAGGCAGTGCCAGAGAGGGGTCGGGATGGTGGCTGGGGAGGGGGCTGCAGCCCCTGCCCCTGCAGTTGGCTCCCCTCTGGAGGGAGTGGGGGGGGGGGGGGGCTGGGGCCCCAGCTGGGGGATGCGCTCCCTGCGCAGTCCCCATTGCCTGGGCGATGCCTGCCAGTGCCTTACCGGCACCCGGAGCATCCTGAGCCGGGGCACCGTGTCACCAGGCTCTGCCCACCCGTGCCCGCTGGGCTCTGTCCCAGAGGCGGTCACAGTGCCGGGGCAGCCCCTCGCCAGGGAAGGGGCCTCGTGCCCCCTCCCTCCCCATCACTGGCGTTGAGACTCCAGAGCCAGGATGCTATTACTTGAAAAGTTTATTTTGCCTTTGTATGGAGAAATATTATTTGTTGTAAACTCTTCTGTAATGAATCTGGAATTCTTGTAATTATTAAAGACTTTAACCGAGACTTTGCCAACCATGGCCCCATCCCTGGGCGGGGGTGGGTGGGGTGGTGGGAGATGCTCTGGGCTGGCAGGTGGTGGGGAAGGGGCTGCAAGGGGTCTGTGAGCTAAAGCTCATCCAAGCAACCAGGTTGGGAGAGTGGAGTTCAGAGGGCAGCGAGGAACGGTGGTTGGGTTTGTGGCACCTTTTTCATGGCTCCAACGTTCTCCGTAAAAATGTTCTCCCATTCAACTACTAAACACCATTCGCCTCCTTTTTGCTACTGAAGCGACTCGTGTGTGGCTGTGACAATGCCAGAAAGTGTCATCTGGCAGGTCCCTTCCTGGGGACAACCCACCTGCTTGCCGAGGGACAGGGTCCTGCAGCCCAGGGCCCTGCAGAAGGTGCCACTGTCCCTGCAGGCTCGGAGTGACACAGCCCCACAGGGCTGGGGTGATGGGGGTCCGGCCGGGCAGCCCTGCCCCCCTGGTGTAACTGCTGCGGCTCTGGTCAACCTCTCCACTTTTCCTGTATTTTTTCCTGCTCCCAGGGTCCTGGAGCCAGTGCCAGTGCCAGCCCCAGCCTGTTTGCATTTGAACTTCACCAGCTGCCTCCAGAAAACGCTGGCCCTGGGAAAGGTGTTTCATCACCTGAGAAGCCTGGAGTGGTTAAAGATGCTGCTGAGGACCCTCAATCGGGGCATCGTGGGGGCATCATGCACTCCACAGCCCCTCAAGCTGCTCAGGCATGCGGGTTCTGGGCAGGGGGGCAGGTGGTGGCTCACCCCGCGGGGGGGACAAGCTGCCACCCCTTTACTGAGCACTTAAATGGTTAAGGTGAAACGGCTGCGGCATCCTCACTGGCCCTTTTAAAAGCATCTGCTTGTTGCTATTTCCCTGTGTAAATTAAATCGATCAGCTGTGCTCTGCCTCCCTTCCCCCCCCCCCCCCATCTAAATTAAGTAAAGCTTTTAATCAAGTGATTTATGTTGAATTCACAGTCCTAGATTAAACTCGCAGTCCAGGCAGCCAGGAGTGGGGCCGGGGTCTCCATAAATCACCGCTCTCCCTGGGACCGACTTGGCAAGGCAGCGGGGAAAGATGGAGCTCGTGTTTACATCATCCGAAACTGCTGCTATCACAATCTTCTGCTCATTTCCTGGGGTTACCAGGAGGGCAATTAAATATGATAATAAGCAGAGCGACTCCAGCAGCACTGCTAATGCATGCTGCGAGGCTGGGGAAGGGATGGGCACGCACAGCTGGGTGCTCTTCTCGCATCCCTCGGGGACCCAGTGCCCTGGGCATGGACGGTCCCTCCTGCAGAGCCACGGGCAACTCCAGGAGGCTGAGGCACCCCAAAGCTGGTTCCAGGACCCCACAGGGAGCAGGACCCTGAGCCACCAGCCCCAAGGGTGGCAGCAAGCCTGGGACGAGGCTGCAGGAGATCATCCTGCAACCCCTGTGCAGGACACACTGAGAAGCCCCACTCAGGGCTGCATGGGGACCCGTGGGAGCAGCGCCACCCCCATCGCCCAGCGCGCTGGGTCTCTGCCTGGGGGGTGCCTGCAGCTTCTCCAGCCCTGCCTGATGCTGGACCCTCCTCACTGCGATTGAACTTAGGGTGTGGGTGGGACGGGGTCCCCCGGGAAATGACCCCAAAACAACGGGGGATCTGGAGTTGCTGCCTGCGGGAGCCCCCTGAGTGGGTGGCAGGGGGCATTGGGCACTGGCGGCCACCGAGCACTCAGCCGACAACAGCGTGTTTGGCTCTCACAGCATCCTTTGTCTCTTCCACTCCTCGCCTTCCTCTTTCTCTCCTTTTAAAGCCCTCCGGTTGTGCAGGACCGAGACAATCTCTTGGCCCCAGCCCAGGACCTGGCTGCTCTGCTCGGCGCTGAGCTGGGCTTTGTCCCGCTGCCAGCCATGGCAGGAAACCTTTGCAATTCCACCTTGATGCGGGATCCCGTGGCCCGGCTCCCAGAGCACAGCTCAGCGGCTGCATGGGGAGCGACCCCCCCATCCCAGCCGCCCCTCCGCCCTGCGCGTCCCACCCAGCTGCAGGGTCAGTGGGACCCGGGGTCCGGCTCCAGCTCGCCCCGGCCACCCACAGCTGAGCTAAGACAGAACCAGATGTGCACAGCTGTGGTGGAGGCAACCTGCAAGGGGGGCACGTGGCTCGCCCCTGGACCCCGCTGCCTCGGAGCTGCAGCAGCCCTGTGGCACCCTGCCCCGTGCGGGGTGGGCAATGGACTGGCCAGGCGAGCGCGGTGCAGAAGAGTGCCAGCAGCCCCAGCCCCCCACACTCCCATGCAGACCCCCACGGTCCCACGCAGCCCCCCTTGCGGTGCAGCCTGTGCCGAGCAGAGTGGGAGGGAGGTTCCAGCTGTAAATTGCTTTCTTGCAAGGAAATATCCCTGTCCCCGCCGAGAGGTGGGGGACTGCCGAGCGGAGACCGCAGGAAGCTCAGCAGGAGTGGGGCCACGGCTGCAGCCCCCAGCATCCATCATCTGCCCCGAGCTGGGGGCCACGCTTCCCAAAACCCGGGGGATGCCCAGGAGCGCCGCCCCTTCAACCCCCTCTCGCAGCCCCATCCGTGGGGTGGATGCTGGGCATGGGGGGTGTCTCTGGGGGGGGCCGCTCGCATAGGGGTCTGTGCCCCTGCCCAGGCACGGCCGCCCAGCCTGCAGAGGATGTCGGTGTCCTGGCACGCATCCCGGCCCCGGTCACACCGTCCGCTCCAGCTCTCCCGAGGAGGGAACTTGGCACGGCTGTTGGCGAGGCTCCCCCGCTGCACATCACCGCCCTGACAGCTCGCGCACCAGACCCTGTCAAACACCACGGATCGGCTTCATTTCATCCAAACAAAACATCGGCTATGAACCGGGGCAGCTGTGGATGATTCCTGCTCCCATCTGAGCCCCACCACTGTGCAGCGGGCTCGGAAGGGACCCTGCACCCTTCGCACCCCTGCGTGTTGCCTGGCTGTGCAGCTGGCCTCCCAGCACAGCTCCAGGACGGGATGCTCCCAAATCCTGAAGGCAGCCTGTGCTGGGCCAGGGGCAGCACCGCGGCTCAGCTCCAGCCACGCGGGGAAGGCCCCCCAGCATCCCTGTGCCACGGCCTCGTGTCCAGCCAGGGCGTGGGAGCGTGCAAGGATGGGCAGAGGTGAGACGGGAGCATCCCTGTGGACAACCCAGGGATGTTGTTGCCTGCGCCCCATAACACTCCGCGCAAGGTTTGGCTCTCGAGCCCTTGTTCTACATTACTTTAAGCTGGTGTAAGCCTCCGTCTCCTTTGTTACAAATTTATAACAGAGACAGAAAGCCTGCTCGGAATGCAACGCTCGAATACAGGAGGCTATAAATCTCAGCCTTTGTTGTGCTTGGGCCTCACTACATCAGTGCTTTTCCCTCTGAATATTAATCTACTATAAAAGTGCTGACCAGTGCATCTTTCCCCAACAGCTTGCTGGGGACGAGGCTGACGCAAGGACCAGCGCTGGCTGTGGCACAGGAGACGTTTCCAACCAGCATCCAGCAGAAATCCCCCGTCCCCTGGGCAAGCCGCTGCCCCTGCACCGGCACAGCCGTCCGCTGGTGGGATGGCGGCAGACACGGGTGCCATAAATCCTGGCTCCAAGCTGGGAGCAGCGATAGTGCAGGGATGCCCGGGGGAAGGATAAACTGGTGGAGGAGCTGGCTCTCCGAGCAGAGGGGAGGGCTGAAAGGTGTTTGGCACCGGCATGGCTGGAAAAGCTCTCCCCACGCCAAAGCACACACGGCCTTGGATCTCCTCAACACTTAATTTGCCCGATGTTGCAGAACAGAATCCAGTAATTTATGGGGCTCTTCTGGGTTCGCTTCCTCCGCTTGTTCGGGGGTCATGTAGCAAAACCGCTGACCCCCCCCTTTCTGCACCTGTGGGGGTCCCAGGAAGGCACTGGGGTCCTGGCACCCTGGGCAGAGCTGAGACTCAGGCACGTGCTGTGGCCCCGCAGCACCCACAGGTGCCTGCTGAGGGGCACGGGGGACCAGAGCCCCTCTCTGCAGCTTTGCAGCACAAATCCACTCGGGAAGGACTTGCTTCTCCCAGGCCAGAGGCCAGCTGCCTGCCGGGGGGGCAGGGGGTTGAGCCTCGTCCCCAAAGCCCTGCAGCAGCCACCAGCCTGCGAGGGTGCGGGGATTCTGGGTCTGCAAACAGGTTTGTTCAGAGATGCGTAAGTGTCCCAGGGCTGCTCTGGGCTCATCCCCACCGCCTGGCCCCAGCACCCTACTCCCCCCAGCAGAAGGGTGGCTTCATCCATGATTTGTGCTCACTTCCAGGTGGAACACCAAAGCTGGCAGCCCTGCCGCACGGCTGGGGGTCACCACAGAAAAACTGGGGAAGAGCAAGCCCTAGCTTCCAGATCTTTCTAAATTAAAAGCACAGGAGGAAAACAGACATGAAGCAAGCTCTTGCACAGGCGCCAGCGTGGCACGGCCACAGCGGAGCACAGCCAGGAGGATGGGGCTGTGGGAGCACCTTAGCTCGCCCGCAGCCGTGCAGTGCCCAGGTGGTGCCACAGGCTCCCTGCCAGTCCCTCGTCGCTCTCCATCTGCAAAACCTCTCAGCAGAAGAATGTGCTGCTCCCTCAGCAGCAGGCACAGGCTGGCTCTGCCTTCATCCTGCCCAGGACACCCCGCCAGCCCCCTCCTCTCCTGCCGCCTCAAGCAGGGGCTGCCAGGCAGGAGCATCCCGAGGGAGCTGCTGGAGCTGGCGCAGGGTCGGCGCTCGGAGGGAGCAGGTAGGCAATGAGGACAGCTCACTGCGAGCTAATGGGGGCTAAGCCAAGCCCCAGGGCTGGGTGCCCATCACCGCCCTGGGTGCCAACCACTGCTTCCCATGCTAATTATTGTTAATGACCATAAAACAAGCAGACAACAGGCCACCTCATGCTTCCACACCTCGGCTGGGTAACTTGCAGCTCTTGACACCCCAGTGAAGCTGCCAAGGCTGCAGAGCTGAGCAGCTCGCTTGGATCTTGGGTTACCTGGAGGAAACACGCCGTGTTTAAGGACGGCAGCGGTGGGTGAGTTTCAGACAGCTGCAGGGCTGGGGGGCCACCTGACCCCAGCAGATGGACCTGTCCCTGTCCCGATCCCCATCCCTGTCCCTATCTCTGGCAGAAGGCATCTCTCAGGCAGTGCAGGATGCTTGAGGGCTGCCAGACCTTTTGGACAAAGCTGCTGCTCCTCTGGGGGCTGGTTGAGCCCAGCTGGCAAAGCAGCACTCAAAGGAGCTAGTACCTGATCATTCCAACTCAACCTTCCCCAGGCAGTTACTAAACGCTGCCAGGAGGAGTTCAGTCAGGTTCAGAAGTCAGAGCAGTCGCAGGTCTGGAACACTGGGCGGGAGAAGATGACTTCCCTCATTATCCTGTATTATGTGGTATAAGATGTTCTCCTAAGATGTATTTAAGGACTGTCGGAGTGGCCATCTTTCAAGGGAACATTACCCATTTGCAGGAAATTTAAGGGTATTATCTCCTATTTTCTGCCTACCTCTTGCACCAAGACCGGAAAAGCCTCTGACAATTTGAAATTCAACTCCAAATTCTCCAAACACCCTGAAAACTTTCCAGGCTGCCAGAATAATGTGGCGCTTGTCCCCCGGCAAGGCCTGCCATTGCACCGTGCAGCCCAGAGCCTGGCAGTGGGAGGGATCCCACCGAGATGGGGATGCAGAGTGGCTCAGGGGGTGATGTGGGCTCCCCAGGTGCCGCTGGGCTCTGTGTGGGGCTGGCATCCCCTTCCTGGGAGCCTGGCAGAGCCAAAGCAGCCCTGGGAGGGGGGCACGTGTCTTTGCCCCGCCGCAGCCAAAGCGCTGGCTGGCAGAGCTGGTTCCTCCCCGGCTGAGTCCCGACTCCTTTCTGTATCAGGGGAGCAAACGGCCCCCCTGGGCGCCAGGAGCTGGGGCAGGGGGTCTGCAGCGCTCAGGAGCATGGAGAAAAGCTTTTGGGTGGCCATGGGTAGATCTCCCGGTGTGCCGGTCCACCGGCTGCATGGGGCAGCCCACGGCAGAGCCGGCTGAGGGCTGGTGCTGGAGCCGTGCAGCACGCCCAACACGGAGCATCCCCGAGGGACAAGGCCTGTGGAGCACTGCTGAGACGTGCAAGGGGCAGCCCCAGCAAGACCCCCCATGCTCCAAGTGTGCATGGGCATGACAGAGCCATTTCCCCCTCTCCTCTGGGGCAGGAACACCAGGGCACAGCCTCCCCTTTGCTGGGTGGCCTGAACAATCAGCTGTGGGTGATTTGCACTTTGGCACAGCCCTGTGCTGTCCCCCGGGGCCACCATGCTCTGAGCAGGACCCCTGGCAGGGGAGTATCTCCTCCAGCTCCTGGGCTGGGTGCACCCCAGGGCGCTGTGCCCCCCTGCACTGCTCACTTGTCATCTGCAAAGTGGGAACAGTTCCAAAAGCACAGCCCTGCTCCCTTGCTCACCCCTGGGACCCCTTAGGCTCTGCCAGAAGCCCCCGGGGAGGTAGAGCCACTCCTGAGAGCCCTGGTTGGGTGGGGGGAGCAGGTGGATCCCTTTAAAACCAGAGCAGGAAAAGAGCTCCTGCCCTGTAGCTGCCCTACAGCCCCCAGAGCGTTCCAGGTACAACTGGTAAGTGCTCCCCAGCTCCACCACAGCCCCCAGAGTGTCCCAGGCATCACTGGAAAGTGCTCCACAGCTCCAGGGCTGGGTGCTTTTGCTGCTGTTATTATTATTCTCTAGGGGATAGCTTGGGGTTTGCATAACAGGCTGTGAAATGGGCTGAGAGGGGTCTTCTCCCCACAGCTGCTCTCTCCTGCCTCTGCCCAAGCAGTTCAGCTGCTGGTGGCTGGGGTTTCTCTGGAAATGTTGCTGGTGAGCTGCTGCTGACTCCCATTCCCAGCTGTGGAGAAACTTGTGCGTGGCCTTTGCCTCTCCAGAGGGCTGCAGGCATGTGCCATCACCCGAAACCCTCATTTACAGAGTCAGGTGCTCAGACACCCCAGATAATGCTGCTTTAGTGCAGGCAGGTTGGAAAACGGGACAGTGTTGATTTTACAGCTCCAGAAGCAAAGACAGAAAAAGCCTTCCTCCTCCCTGCTCATCCCCCCAACAGCCCTTATCAGGGGCTGACACTGCCAGGCACAGCCTTGGCGCTGCTGCAGCAAGGCAGTGACTATCCTGCCCTGTACCTGTGACCAGGTGGGCTCAGACCCCCTCAGGTCTGCAACAGAGTGTTCGTACTGGTTCAAAAATCAGCCTTCCTGAGCCTGTCTCTGCTGTTTACCCTGGGAAGCCGACAGCATAATCCTGCTCAGCTGTCAGTGCTGCCGGCACACTGGTCTGTGTCGGATGCAGCCTTAAGGAAGGGGGAAGGTGAGCCTGTTGCCGCTGTGCGGAAGGTACCTACCTACCGGGCTCACTCGCTGCACCGGGGACCTTGCTTCCACGGGCTGCAAGCGCAGCGGTGACAAGCTTGGCAAGCTGGTAGGAGCGCAGGAAGCACGTCTGTGTGCTGGTGACGCTGGCACAGGGAGTCTCCTGGGGGGCATGGGGCAGGACGTGGCTCCGGCGCTGGCTCCCAGGCAGTCCGCAGGAGCGGTGCCCAGGCAGCAATGCCCATGGGTGAGCGGGAGCCTTGAGACCCCATCTCCGCTGTGCCTGTGCCCCACTGATGGGCTGCCCATGGGGGTGTGCAAGGGGCGGGAGGGATGTCTGGGGGGCAGGCAGCCGGGGCGGCACTGCAGAGCGTGGGGCCAGCTCTTCGGTGTGCATCCAAGCGGGATTGTGTTGCCTGTGCTGGCCGGAGCGGGCCTGGGCGCGATGCCGGGGTCTGAGCTTTGAAGCTCAGCTGCTGCTGCAGGCACAGCGAGAACAGAGACCTTTGAAGTCTGGTTGGTGCTGAAAACACTTCATTACGCTGCGCTAATGAATGGCTGATTCTGGGAATTGGAAATTCCTCAGCCATGATGGGTGCCTTCAGATGGGCTCTGCTGGGAGGGCATTTCTGGGTAACGCTCCCTCCTGTGGCTCTTAATTGCCCCTGGAAATAAAAACATTTTCTCAACCCAACTTTGCCTTCCCTGACACAGGCATTGGCTTGTTAGGGGAGGGTTGCGTGCAAGGACCAGGCTCTCCATGTGCTGCTCTGTTGTTACAGGGCTGCAGCCAGCTCTTTAAAATGAGAAAGGGCTCACAACGCTCCTTCTACATGTGGCTTTTATGTGCTGCTTGGGGAGCTGGAGCTTGAGCCCAGCATGGCTGTTGGCTGGGCGCAAGCTGGAGCAGAGCCCTGCAGGCGGCTGTCCCCCCCAGGCTGGCTCAGGTAGCCCCAGAAAGCGGGGAGCAGCAAGCGAGCCCTCGGTGTGGCAAGGAGCACGGCTTGTCTTTGATGGGATCTGAGCGGTTTGAGCACTGGATGCTGAATGTCGCTTCTCTTGGGAGGCAGGATCCTGGCTTAAATCCACCGGGCTTCACAGGCAGCTGTAGGAGCACCCGGGACGTGCGATGTTTTGCATCCCTTTGTAAGGTGTGTGTTCAGCACACGCTGCCGGTGCCTGGCCCGGCGGTGGCCCGACCCGGGCAGGGTGGCTGCGTGGGCACAGACGGAGCTGGGCACACGCAGAGCTTGGCAGCAGCTTGGGGTGCTCCCAAAGGCGGCAGTTGAGCTCCATGCAGCCCATTTTGGGGCGTTTCGGGACAAGAATTGGATGCTGCTGCTATCTGCCGGTGGGTAGTGGCACTGGCCACGCGTGGCCGTGTGCCGGCGCAGGACCAGCCCCCCCACTCCTGCTGGGACACGGGTGGAGGTGGATGTGCAGCTCCGCACCGGTGCTCGGGCACCCTGGTGAGAGTTATTTCTCTCCTTGTAGCTGGTGCGGTGCTGCGCTTTGGGTTTGGTGTGAGCACAACGCTGAGAGCACACTGATGGGTTTGGTCCTTGCTGGGCGATGTCAATACTAAGTCAAGGGCTTTCTAGTTTCTTGGACCCCGTCAGTGAGAGGGCTGGAGGGACATGGGGAATCGGGAGGGGACACGGCTGGGACAGCTGACCTGAACTAGCCAAAGGGATATTCCATACCACAGACCCTCACGCTCAGCGTATGAACCAGGGGGAGTTGGCTGGGGCCGGCCAGTCACTGCTGGGGGCCAGGCTAGGCCAGGGGTGAGCAGATATCATTTGGGGCTTTTTTGTTCCTTTTTGAATTTTGTTCCCTTTGGGATTCTCTCTCCTCATTACAATTAGTATATTTTAATTATTAAATTGTTCTTAACCCACGAGTTTTACCTTTTTCCTGAACCTCCTCCCCATCCCTTGGCACAGGAAAGCGAGTGAGCAGCTGTGCAGTGCTTAGCTGCTGGCTGGGGTTAAACCATGACAGGTACCAGCGATGGCTTCCAGCTTAGGGGAAGCCCTGGCTGAGGTTTATTTGTGAGCTTCCTGCGTAGACTAATTACTTCACATCATACTGAAAAACATGTCCCTTGGTAATAGTAATGTGAACTACTGACTGCTGGCAACAAACGGGGGTTTGGGGCAGTGTGGCAGAGCTAGAAAAATCATTGATAGTAATGGAATTGTTGTACCTATCCACTGGTGTGGAACAGGGATTGATTCCCGCAGATTGCATTAATGTTAGCGACACTGCCTGTCCTACAGCGGCAGCTCGAGAGCTGCCGGTCTCAAATGCCAATTGCAGACACCTGGAGGAGGCCTCCCACTGTGGCCCCATGGCAGTGGCCCTTTGGTTAGCAGTACCGGCTTCTCTACTCATCTTGAAGCTGCATGTGTAGCCCCGTGAGAGCACACACAACTTTGGCTTCTGAATCGATGCAGCAGATTGGTGACTCGAAGATAACACAGATCCTGAACGCGTGGCTTGGCTGCAGCTGCCTCAATCCCTGCAGCAACACTTACTCAAGCTTATTTCACTGCTGCTTCTTTTCTTTTGCACTTCAAGAAATCTTACCCAGTTACATGGAGCTTGTTTACTTTATCAAAAGGTAACAACTTCCCTCCTGTCTGTGACATCTTGCTTTGATAAGGTTTAGTGAACTAGGCTGGCTCTGCAAACCCTATTTGTGTGCTTCACAACAGGGGAACCTTTCCCTTGCGTAGCTCTTCCCACTCACCCTGAAATCAGGAATTTACGCTATTTACTTGCTTTAGCCATACTACAGAAACTACTTGCATTCTTTTACTTCTTCACTCTAGTCTTGGTGCTCAACACCAGTGAAACCTCGCACTGAACAACATTCGTACTCAGCTCTTCAGGGGACAAACTGCTTTTCTAGATGAAGCAGGCTCGGCCGATGTTAGGTCACAGTTCTGTTCAAGTAACAGCAACAATCAGCGTTGGAGACGAGGCTTCTGTTAAACAGACAAGCAGCCAAAGGCTATTCTGTCTCAGCCAGCGAAGTAACGGCACCAGCGACATCTCAGCTGTGCTACACAGAGGCAGGAGTAACACTTGAGCAATGGGGTTATTTTATTGAAGCATTTGTTCTCGTTTACTAGCCACCAGTTAAACACAAATATTCAGCATGGGATACTGCCTGTACTAACAAGGCAGGGGTGCAGGTACAGAGCTAAGAACACAGTACAACAGCAGCTGTCTTCTGCAAGCTCTTTCTACATTGCTAGTAAGAGCCTGAAGTCACATGTTTAAAGTGCTCAAACACCTGACCTTGAGATGACTGGCTTTTTTTGAGTCTGATTGTTCTAAAGGCTGTCTGACCTCTAGAAAAGACATTTCATTCTACTTAGCACCAAGTCTAACTTTAATTTTACAGTGAGTATAAATATACATATTTAAAATCCATGATGTGAGTAATTTTTGAACATTTACGTAGGACGAAGTAAGAAAATTACAAATGCTAAAAACAGCTTTTCAGTATCCTCCTCTGGATACCAAAAAAACCCAGTCAACACTGGAGTGTTGTAAAGAATTATTTTGTAAAGTATAGTAAGTCTGAGAGCACTTGCTGATGTGAAGTTCTGAGCCTGATAAAATTTCAACCAAGTCTTACACCAGACTTGGGAAATGTGTGTGGGTCCCCAGGTTGCTAACTCACACAACCCAGTGGGACCCTAAAAATGCAAGTCTCTGCCTTCTGCAACAGTGTCTGGCACCTGTTGCAGCTCTTATTGATGAATGCAAATGCTCACACAGTGGAAGTTGTCCCCTTCACCGCTCTGCAAGTCCAGCAAGCTGTTAAGTCTTTCTGAACAGTAAAGTTCAGCCACACCCCTGAGGAGAGTGCTGGTCCTCCGTTTATAAGTGTGACTGAAATACGATGGCTACATGGGTCACTCTGTGCACTAGTTATTGGTTAAATCACACTAACTAGGATCAAGAGCCTGAGCTTGTAAAGCTGCAGCAGCAAGACAACCTGCGAGCCCTGGATATGTGGGTATGTTCCTGCACAGGATTTCAAAATGTGGAACAGGCTTTACTGGACTTCCAGCCTAGCTCATTCTGTGCCCAGGTCTTTATGACAATGAAAAAGCTGCCTTTCCTAAGGTTTAAGAGCACAAACACCTGTTCAGTAACAGCACAGACAGTAGCATGGTTATTAAAATATTTACAACATAAGTTAAAATGGCTGGGGTAGGGGATGAGTACAGAAGATATCCAGGTAGCCTCAGCACGGCCTAGTTGCTAATAAGCTTGGAATAGGGAGAGGCCCCTGAGGGCTGCTGACACCTGCTCGTGGCCTCCTGGAAAATCACTCTTCTCTTTTAAGGAGGTGCAGAGACGAAAGCTCTTCCCTCCCAGCGTTAAAACAGTCCTCGCTGGTTTCAGGCTAGACTCCATTGGCACCGGCCTTGCTGCTCTGAGATGCTTCCATTTTGGTCTAGGTGTAAGAGAAAGTGGCAGCTTTTAGGCAGCACCAATACAAACGCTTCCTGAAATTCAACACCTTTTTTGAAGAAGGCTATCTTCCCATTTACTACGGGAAGCTGCCCTGGAGAGTAACAGCTGACTAAGAACACAGTTCTTCAGGGTAAAGGAACATTCTCCTGTTGGTAAAATGTCAGTCTGGACTCCCAAACTTGCCTTAAGTGGGCATCCTAGATGTAGACATAAGCAGCTAAACCAAAATCAAGTATTCACAGAAAGAAAAGAGCAAAAACACATTTCTACAGTGACTTGTCTTTACAGATACAAAATGGCACTTAACACTTCTGACAGAAGACTGGTCTAACCTAGTGGTCCAAAGCAAGATTATTACGAAGACCACAAGGAATGGACACACATTTCCCACAAAGCTCCGCTACCTTCCCCAGTTTGACTGCAGCCTCTCAGTCACATGTTGTATTTCTGCATTTAACAGCCCCCCATGCAGTTCTCATCCACAATTTCTTCAGTCACTCCTTGAACTCAATATTCACATCTTGTAGCATAAATTTCCAGTTTGTCTGTAAGTTCTGTAAAGAACAATCTCCTTTGGAAGGTCTAAGAATTTTGACAAGCTTACCTCTCGTGAGGGAGGCTTAACTAACACTTCCGAGACTGGCAATTTCTCTGTTGGCTGAGACACAAGTTCTTCATTCTTTAAGGAAAAAGCAGCTTTAAGTTACAGAACCCTTTCAGAAAACAAAGCTCTAGCTAGACTCTGTACAGTCCCTTCTCCTTTCTAGGTAAGGCTGTTCCCTGCAATGCACGTTTGCAAAAGCTGTATGTCAGCATTTCTGTCATTTCCCCTACGCAAATTTAACAGAGCCATTTGGAAATACTTCTAGTAGTTGACACAGTATTCTCCTTCATTTTCTGTTGCTGCTTTTAGCAGCTTGGACTAATCTAAGGAAATAGCTTCAGCCTTATGCTGAGAACCATATGCTCTGGCTTTCTTACTCTAGCGATCTTGACTCTTTTTGTCCCAGACAACTCAGCCCAAGTCCACTAGGAGAGCTGAAAACAAGTCAACTTTAACTGGCTTCTCTGAGCTAAACATCCCTGCATCGAAGTCTCTGTATTTACGTGGCTAAAGCAGCTTAGAAGCTTGTGAGTGCTCTTCTAGCTGAAAGCTAGGAACATGGTATTGAATAACCAGCTGTTACTACCCAACAACAGGACAAGCTGTGCCACAGCAGATCTCAGCACCCTTCCATTGTCTCTTAAGTCAGAGTATGCAGCTGTGAGGCCATCAGGCAAAAACATGTACATCATGAAAAATATACAGTGCTTATGTGCTCTGTGCACATAACATCAACGTGCACATTGTATCATAATGTGTCAAATGCTGGGTTTTGTCCAGCTGTGGAAAGGTTTGTTCAGACGCTCCTCCCAAAGATTACAGCACTACAGACTCATTTTCCTACTTGTAGACCACTATTTCCTAACCTTTCTTCCCTGTACAATGGGAGCAGGATCCATTAGGGTCTCTTGACCTTCAAGGACGGATGTCACTATTTCAGCGGTTTCACCTATCTACGGAAGAACACACAGTTCAGCACAGTTATAACATCAGTCCACTTCGAGAACCAAAGAACAAGATTCACGTCACAATGCTTCACCTTTATAATGCATAATGGTTAAACTATTAACCCAAAAGTTCTATTCAAACAACTCACCTTACTTTGTGGAACTGGAACAGATTGTGGCTTTATATCTATTAAGTACAAGGCACGGGAAAGCAGGAGCAGAGAAGGTGGAACATTCTCTTTCAAATGCAGATCCAGCCACTGTTAGAAGAAAACAGAAGGAAAAGTTATTTCATATCAGCTCTATGTCAGTACTTATTTATATAGCACTCTTTGTCCTTAAAGATCTTAAAGCTGCCTTGAGTTTGCCTAACACAGCTTTAAGTTACCATAATGAGAAGAAAGAGTTTTGAAGAGGTAAGAATACCTGATGGAACACACACTAGAGGAAGTTTCCAGCTACTAGTGAGGTATCACCACCACTACTGACAAACAGCCAGCAGTGAAAGCCAAATGCTTTGAATTACCTACAGCTTATCTGAAATACAGCATCTACAGCAGTGTCTGTAATCTCTCTGAATGCTTGTAAGACTAGTGTTAGCTCTGCTGCAAGTCTTGGCTACTTCAGAAGCTTAAAACATATTCTGCTCCCCTCCCAACTTCGTCTTGCTCCTACTGATCCTGATGCTACTTGGTTTTCTCTTTAGTCTAAGACATAATCTGGATACTATATGCCTTAATGCTCAGCTATGCAGGTGAGAATCCACCTGCATGAATTCTTAGCAAAACTATGCCTGCTCAATCTGAACCGAACAGTGCATGCCACTCTGTCCTAGGAGAAATCTTGTCAAACAAGAGCAGACCAGAGCATACTCGCCTGTGTGAGCTGTTCCTTTAGCTGCTCCTCTGAGAGACCCAACGATCGCATTCCTCTGGCTCTGCATGCACTCTGCAGTTCAGACACACTTAGGCCATTGACTCCTTCCTTGGCAATCATCTGAAACAAAAAGGAATGTTCCTACCTAGGCACAGAGTAAACCAAAACCCTGATGTAACTGATGAGCTTCAGACCAAAGAAATATCTCTAGGTAAGCATGCATAAAGTCATACCAATACAAAGGTGAGATGGAAATGATGCTGTAGATCAGGGGTCCTCAAACTTCTTGAACAGGGGGCTGGTGCACAGATGAAGTAGCAGACAGTCATCTGCGGCTGCTTGGTTTCCCCCCCAACCCCCGGGGGGGGGGGCAGGGGGCTGGGGCTGGATTGAGGACCCTGGGGGGACGTATCCAGCCCGTGGGCTGTAGTTTGAGGACCCCTGCTGTAGATAATTCATTCTGTCCTTGAAAGATGACAGTCTTCAGCTACAGAGGATGAAAAACTTTGGTCCTGATCATTTTGTTCTGTGTCCAACCCCTGCCTCAATTACTGACAATTTCTCTTTTACATGTGATGCTACAGATTTGAAGAATTCACTCAAAGGCAGACAACCCTGAGAATTGTCAAGATAGCAAGCTTTAAAGCTGAGGCTGTGGTTAGTTGCACATGCCTTTCAGAACTAGTTACCTCTTACTAGCAAGAACTTTTCCAGTCTTTCCTCTGTGTCATAATAGATTCTTAACACCATTTCAAGTTGCAGTTCCTACACAAACATAAAATGTAGGCTGGAAGGGACTTCTCGAGGTCCCCAGTCCAACCTGCTGTTCAAAAGAGGGTTAACTTAGAAGTTTCTCTATATTGCTCAGTCTTTTCCATTTATGCTTTGCGCCTCTCTAGGGATGGGATTTCACAACCTCTAGACAACATGTTCCACTGTTTACCCCTCATTGATTTTAATTTTCTTACCAGGTTGGAATTTCCCTTGCTGCAACTTAAGACCACTACCTGTTGTCCTTTCACTATGCATCTGTAAGGCTGGTTTTGTTTTCTAAGTAACCCCATTAGGCAGTTGAAAACAGCAAGCAGATTCTCCCTCTGCCTTCTCCAGGCTAGATAAATCCAGTCACATTATATACTCATACTGAATTCAGTTGGTTAAAGTCTGGCATTTCCATATGCCATTTATTCCAGAATTGGAACTTCTCTTTTTTTTACAAGTTAGTATGACTCCAGAGTAAAAATACGAGGGTGTTCTAAAGAGTGACAATCTCTGCAGTGCCACACTCATTTGGGCTCACCAAACGCAGCAAGGGTGCAGGTAGAATCTCATTCTGCTTTTTCCTGGAATCTCTCATGTGGAGAATCTGACTGCCATCAGTATTAAACTTCACATCTAAGGACTGAGTGTGGGCAGTGCCTTGCATAAAGCAGGCAGTGATTCAGAGGGCAGAACCTGAGATTGCAAAAAGCATGCATTCCACCAAAGCAGTGTCATCTGTGCTATTTTAAACTTACTTCATCATCTGCCTTGATAGTTCTGAGTCTCAGCAGAAGTTGAAAGCGGAGCAGGTTGTTGGTGCCAATGGGCTGCAGCTCAAGCAATTTGCAAAGAGCCACTAACTGCGGTCGTTCCAAGTGCTCCAGGGTCAGCTCATCCTCAAAGAGCTTGGAGAAGCGTACGATCTCCTGGGTACTGGGCTGATGGCCGGTGTGACGAATCTAAACAAAGCAGAGGCATCGAGGCCAAAAGCCAAACCTGAACAGCACAATAGTTTCTGAATCCTCTTCCCCCTCTAAAAAGAAGAAGCCCTCCCTGTTTCTCACACCGGTATTCCCATCTCTTGCTGGAAACAGAATGATGTAGTTAAAAAGCCGAAGCAAAGCAGTGCTCTTGAGTGGCCACTTGAAGGATTTCACAGTGTAAAACTTTCACTGTTGTTCCAGGCTGGAAATGCTCGTCTGTATAAACAGCTCTGACAGATGGGGTCAAAAGCCAGTGTCAGCAGCCTATTAGCTGCAAGAGGGTATCCAGTTAACAGTAACACCTGACAGGACAGCTCTGCGCTGGCAGATACTCTGCAATCGTACAAATCCCATATTATCTGCTCAAAATAACAGCACTAAGGCTGGTGTAAGTCCTATTGCTGTCATCCCCAGCACAGCCCATTTTACCTGGTGCACGTAAGTGGAGAATTGTTTTCCTTGTCCTGTGTCTGCTTTGTTCCTTTTGGCCATCTCTGCAATGGTCTCCTGCAGGAACTTTGCTAACTCTAGCTTTGCATTTAATTTCTTTTTCTGCTTTTCTTCCTTCATTTAGGAAATAAAACATAATTAGAAATTCCACTTGAAAACCAGAAGGGAGGGGATTCTCAGAAAGTGAAGAAATAAGATGTCAGCACTGAAAGCGCGCAATGAAAGTTTGGTTACTGTAGAAAATGAAATTGCTGTGCACTTTCCTACTGATCACTCTTTACAGTACAATCTTCAAATTCTGCTGTACTGTATAGGAATAAGCTAGGATTGCCTGACCTAGACATGCATATGAGGCTGGCACTCATTTACAGCAGCAGGCAGGAAACGACAGCTCTTTATGCAGATGTACAGATGTGCTAGCGAGCTGGAATATACAGTCTACATCTTCAGGAAGGGCACAAACCTTTTTTGACTCTGTCTCAAAGGTCGACGGCAGCATTTCAGGAAAGAGCTTCAAGAATACAGGTAACAGAAACTCCATGAAGGGGACAACAACAAACACCAGGAAGGGAACTAGGCGGAAGAGGTCTGCGCAGGTTCTCATCAACTGTACAGAAAAGAGCACAGCAGAAATTATTATTTAACCAGACAGACAAAAAAAAAGTATTCCAAAGAAGTGTGGAAACTGGGTGGCTAAGCTTCTTTCATTACAGTAAGCCTTTTAATATATTGTTTTAGCAAGGTGTTTGTATGTCTGGCACTTACCCTTCGTCTCTCCCTCCTAGTGAGGACCTGACCATGTAACAGCCTCCACACCATCCTGGCAGCCACTTTAGTGTCAATCCAGAGCAAGTGGAATCCATTGTAATAATGTTTCAGTTCATCCACAACTTTTTGGCGTAAAGACTTTTTCCCCCCGGCAGCCTCTACGACTTGTTTTGCTGGAGTTTTAGCAGGCTTAGTGCCCTGCTTTACAGTGCTTCGGTGGGGCGGAGGTTCGTCTTGGAGCTCCTGATGCAAGCAGGTGGACATGTGAAACGTTCGCACAATGTTAGCCGGTGAGGGAGGCAGGCCAAAGCCCAACCGCGCACAGTGCGGTGATGGCAGGTTTTCAGAGGCTCTTATGCAAGTCTGGTTTAAATGAGAATCCACTAATTGGACAAAAGCAACAGCTGGAGTGTATGGAGAATTGGAGAACGCAAGAAGATGGGAGCCTCTGAAACTGGAGAGGTATTTAAGCAAGTAATAGTACACTGTGGCTTAGGTACCTCGGCATTACACACAAACTAATATTCTTAGTGCCAAATGAATCTCGTTAAATCAATCTTGTAGACGCTTCAGAATCTGAGATTCTGATCCTTCAGTAGTGGATAAAATACCAAGCATTTGTCCCCCACTAACAACTTTTCTCTTGAGGGAGAATAACTCAAGACTTCAGACTGTCTCTGGGAAGCCCTTCAACCCGATTGCACTAGCTAAAATTTCCCAGTTGCAAACAGAGAAAAACCAAAGCCCCTTCCCCTCTCTAGAACGGAGTTCTCTGTTTTCCTGCCCCCTCCCTCCCCCAGCAGCCTCAGCTGGAAAAGGCAGGCTGTGCACCGGGGAGAGACAAGGGGTCAGAGAGCCCGATCTCTTTTCCTAGAAGAGCCAAGACCTCGCGGGCTGCTGTGTGTTATGACAGCTGTTGAAATCCTTTAGTTTTAGATAAATCAAACTTTGTACTTCTCACGTTTAGCCCGGTAATCTTTTGTAGAAGCACTCTGGTTTGATAATGCGCTGATTTTTTTTGTTTGATAAGGCTGATAATGCACTGAGCGTGTACGCCAGGACACGGCGGAACAGACCAGCCGCCATAAATAAATCGCTCCAGACAAGCGTTACGGCGCCAGGGAGCCCCCCGCTGCCTTCGGGGCGGTCTCCCCCAGGCTGCTGCGCCTTCGCCCCGCCGCGCCCGCCCCGCGCCTTACCTGGGCCTGGCGGCAGCGAGGAGCGCGCTGCAGCTGCAGGCCGCCATGGCGCCCAACGGCGGGGCGCTCAGCGCCAGCAGCACGGCGCGGCGGCCGGGGAGCCTGGGGGAGCGGGCGGGGAGCGCTGCGGCCCGCGCAGCGGGCACATCCCCGGTGTGCCCGTGCAGCGGCTGCTAGCGGGACCTGCGGGCTGCCGAGCGGGCCACGCCGGGGCTAGCACCGCGGGGCTCCCCGCAGCTCCCCCGGCGCCGCGGTCCCTCCCCGGCCGTCGGCTGCGCCACCCCAGGGCCGGTGCCCACCGCCCTGCCCCGCCCCGCCCCGCTCCCCGCCAGGGGCCCGGCCGCAGCCCCAGTCCTCCCGGGCCGTCCCATCGCGCCCTGCCCGCGGCGCTCTAGCCCGGCGAGCGGCGCTCTATGGTCCCCTCTCCATCACGCCATCGCGTTGCGTCACGGCCCCTTCGGCGGGAGCCAATCAGAAGACAGGACTGCGGCCGTGCCGGAGGTCACCCAATGGGAGCGGGGAGGGGCGGGGCTTGACCCGAGGTGCCCTCCGGAAGAGCCGCTCATTGGGTGCGAGAGCCGAGGCGCCGACGTGATAGAGGGCGGGCCTTGAAGGGTGATGTCATGGGCCGGTGCGTGACGCCATCGCGAGGCACTGGGGTGGTGCGTGACGTAGGGAAGGGTGGCAAGAGGGCGCGCTCGGCTCCGGTCTGGGGAGACGGGAGCCCCTGACAGGGACTAGGCCGGCCTCTGGGCCTGATGCCTCTAGTGGGGCCCGCAGTGAGGCCTACAGTAGGGCCTGGGGGTTGCAGGGGCCTGGGGTCTCATCCTTTCTGCCGCTCATTACATTGGTTTTCGTTAGTTCTGCCGCAGGCAGCCACAGCGCACTCCCAGGGGTGGCTGCTCTCCTGCCCGATCAGTGAGGCTGGAGGAGCTCGGCTGGTGGTGGATCCTCACCTGTGCCTTTTCATTGTTATTTATGTAGCACCTGGAGAGCAGGAGAGAAACCGGGAGCCATGCACGGAGGCGGGCTCATGGCTGGAAGGGACTCTCTGGTTCTGCTCCGCGTGCCTGCTGCATTCCTCGAAGCCTTGGCTGGAGTCCTGGCGAAAGGTAAGAGAGCTTGTTAAGCAGTTCACTCGCACAGTAAAGTGTTGCTTCATTGGTGGCCGTGTCAGGTGTTTCCTGGTGCATTTATAGGGTTTTCAAAAGGGGAAAATGCCATCCGTAGCTTGGCAGTCTGCAACAGGCAGCCCACACTATCCAGCAAAACGCTGATAGTATTCCTTAATTTTTTTGTATGGAACAAGCCCTTGTATTTATGTGAAAGGTTCCTGTTTAAGTGATTACAATTTTTATCTATATATAGAGTAGAACATATTCTGAGCAGCTGTGTGTATGACAGGGCACGTAAGAGTAGAGTCTCCTTTTGTGTGTTATCGCCTGAGAACAGCTTTGCATGGAATTGGGTGTCAGACTTTCAAGCCCTGACGTGTTTGAGACAAATACTTTGGGTCTGTGGATCTGATGAAACATGTAGGCAGCTGGGGAAACATTCTCAGTAGGTAACAGGAGACTTGGCCTCTTGAAATGTTTTCTGTGTTTGAGGAACAAGTGGGGAAAAAACATTTTATTGCCCACAATGGAAAACATTTGTAGCCCTTTGGCAACTTCACTAATGGGTGCCAAAACAAATGAACAATATTTTAAAAAGTAGGAAATAAAATTGGGAAAGATGGGTAAGAAAGGGGGACAGAAAGATCCCGAGGTCTGCCACCAGAGCTGTCAGTGTGTTGCTGTGTTTTTGTTCGGTTGGAAAACATGTTTCCCATAAAGGACTGGTCTCCAGTTTCTTTAAATCATGAAAAAAAAAAACAAACTCCACCATTAATCCAAACACTTTTTTACTGTCAGAGCCATTTCTGCATTGTTAATGCAGTCCATGTAATGGTACAATTTAATTCCTGTGTGCTTTGTTATGCCGGAGTTGGTTGTGGTAAACCACGTTCCTTAGGATCGCAGAGGAGAGTTTTCGTTTGTTTGTTTCTTTTCTCCCCTTGGGAGAGGCTCTTGCTTGAGGAAGTGACAGAATAGGAAAGGAAATTAAAACTAGATGAGCAGGCAAGCACAAGCTCCTGGGCTCTGAACCCAGCTCAGGAAGGTGTCCTTTGTTCCTCATGCTGAAGTGGGAGATCTGTGTTACTGTGGTAGGACTCCAGCTTTCAAGATCTTGGAAATGCTGATTTCATCTCCTCAGAGGTGTATTTCAATGTGAATTCATGAGGTGGCTTCTAAGACAATGCAGACCAGGGTGTGCTGGATGTGCTTATTTACCTTCTGGTTTTCATGGTGTTCAAAACTGTGATTAAAACACATTTAGATCATGTCTTCAGGAGTTTTTCCTGCTTGAGCGAGGGCTAGACACTTGTGTTTCAAAGGAGACTGATACATGGATGCTCTATTGCTGTGTTAAGCTGGGGGGAAAGTCTTTAGGAAAGTCATTTAAGTGGTGAGGGCAGTCAGAGCCCCTCCTTGATGCTGCTGTGTTAGAGAGCTGCAGCTTCTGCGCTGCTGTTCAGAGCCCCCTTAGCAACACCACCCCTTCTTTTTGGGAATGGCACCAGGCACAGATCATTTGTCCAGGAACAGGTGTTGGTTCTGAACTGTTCTGAAGCATACAGGCAGCACGATTTGGGGCACAGCTTCTGGAAGTGATTAGCATGCTGTGTTTTAAGGGGAACATTCTTCAGGGAGAATTCACCATCTCTTTGATTGTTCGAGAATATTGTTTTCTCTTGCATACGTCGTTGGGGTTATTGTAAAGCACTCAATTGTGTGGCGTATAAGGAATGCTGGGGTCTGTTACAGATAGAGCTGTGGTTGCTCGTTGGCTTGAACCATGTGGGATGATCTCCTGGAGCTGGAAATGTGGAGCCTGGCAGTGAGGTCCCAAGTGCCTGCGGAGCAACCGAAGGGCTTTTCCCGAGGGCTGGGGTCAAGCACCCACAGGTTCCCCAGTGCAGGCTGAGGGGCGATCCTGGCAAGGATCACGCATTACCACGATTGTACATAGCTGGTTATGTGTTGTAGTCCTTGCACAGAGTAAGCAAAGCGGTGCGTTATGTTTCCCTTATTTTGTGTTCTGTGCTGGACACTGCACAAATCATCCAGCCTTCCTCAGGGACTAAGAACGGTGAAGTTGCTGTCGCGGCGCTTCCTTCATCCTGCTCATAGCTTTAGCGCAGTGTGCCATTTTCCAGCCAGCAGATCATTTCCAGTAACAAATACCAGGAGCAGGAAAAGGTAATGTGAAAGAAAATTGAACAAGAGAAAAAAGGGGGGAAAACTTAATTCCTGTCAAAATGTTTGTTAGTTGTCAGAAGGAATCGGAAAAAAAATATATTGTCATCCCTTGACTACTTCAGCTGCAGGAGCATCAGGACCTCCCATATATTAATATTGACCTTAATATTAATGCATAATATTAGGCTTTTAGAATTTACAGAAGGGAGAAGAGAGAGAGAAAGCCTTTTCTAGGTCACCTCCATTTTTTCTGCCATATTGTATTTAAGGAGGACGATTAAGATTGCTTCTTAAATTCACTTTATTATAGCAATTCCTGCCCCCCCCCCCCCCCCCCCCCCCCCCCAAGACACACACTGCCTCGCTGTGGGCTCTGAGCCCCTGCTTTCTGGGCAATGGGAAAAGCTGTGAATTTAGAAATCATTGCTCAGTGACTCAGAAGGCTCGTATCTCTTAAGCTTCCTCTTTCGTGTTGTGTCATGTCTCTCTACCTAAATCTTCTTGGTTTATCTGACTTCTTTTTTCCTTTCCTAATAATAGATGTCATCTTATCTTCCCATCTTATTTACTTTCCATTCCCTTGTGCTTTTCTTGCTTTCCATTTCCATTTTCCTTTTTTTTTTTTTCCTTGCGTGTTAATGTTTTTGCTGCAGAAAAGATTTACTGTGCGCACTTCAGTTGTGTTTTCTGCAAAAGAAAGACTTGAGGGTTGTGGAGGAGGGGAATTAATTGCAAACATCACAATGCATAATTTTCCAGCCAAAATAGGATTAGAAACTACTGAGGATGACAGCATTTTCTTTCTCAATCCAACCCAGATGCCAAACCTCAGGAGCTAGACCTAGACCCTGCAAGACAGATTGCAGAATGTTTTTTGTTCCCAGGCCTCATGCCGCCTGGGCCTAATTAAACGCATGGTACGCCTCGCCTGGGCTGTGCCCGTTTCCTAACGGTGGTGCAAACACACGGCCCGGTTTGGCAGCTTGGTGGGGTCAGTAATGCCTCGGCATGCGCTGGCCTTTGCAGGACCGCGTGCCTGTACCCAACATTCGGTGCCCGCAGCCGTCATTGCACTCGCAGCGGGGCCAGCCGGGGCACCGACGTCCCCCCACCACGCTGGCCCATGCGGGCCCACGCGCTGGGTGTTTGGCTAGCGGGCCACACGCTTTGCCGCTGTCGGGAACGCGGCGAGGAGCCCGTCCCAGCGGCCCGGTGCCTCGGCGACACCCGCCAGGGGTTCTCTTGCACCCGGGGCAGGCCGTGCGCTTCGGGGGACTGTGGCTGTAGAGGCCTGGCTGCTGGGAACGGGCCGGCCCGCGGGACTACAGCTCCCGTCGTGCCTTGCGGCGGGCGCCGTCCGGGCGGCCAATGGGGGTGCGGGGGGCGGTGGCGGCGCCTGCGCGTGCGCCTGCGCAGTGCGCGGCGGCGGGCGGGGGGGGGGGGCGGAGGCGGAGGGCGCGCAAGCGGGGCCGGGATCCGGGCAGAGCGGCACGGAGCGCCGCCTTCCCCCGCCGCCAGCGGTCGCCCGCGCCCGCCCGCGCCCCGCCGAGCGCCTCCCCTTGGCCGCACCGGCCGGGAGCGGGCGGTGGGGGGGCGGGCGGCCTCCCGGGGCGGAGCCCGGCGCCAGCGGCGGGGGCGCGGAAATCGAGGCCGGGGCTCCGTCGCGGCCTGCTGCTGCGGAAGGAGGCGGGGAAGCCCGCCGCCGCCGCCCCCGCCGCCGGCCTTTGTCTCCGCTGGGCTGGGTGGACGCGGCGGGGGCAGTTAGAATGGAACAGACTGAAGGTGAGGGCAGCGGGCGGCCGCGCTGGCGGGGGCGGCGGCGGCGCCGGCCCGCCCGGGCTTAAAGGGGCCGCGGCCGCCATGTTTGCTGCCGGCGCTGCGGCGGCGGCGCGGTCCCCGGGGCCGCCCCCGCGGAGGGAGGGAGGGGGCGGGGGGCCCCGGGCCGTCCCGAGTCGACCCCACCCGCGGGCAGAGCCGGGCCGGGCACAGGGCGGCGCGGCGGTGGCCGCCGTCCCCGTGAGGCGCGGGGCCGGGCCGCAGCGGGCCGGGCCGGGCCCGCTCCGTGAGGCGCGGCGGGACCCGCTCGCTTGTCGCACCCGACTGGGTTTCGGGCCCCGCCGGTCTGCGGCAGGGAACCGGGGCCAGCGCCCGGGGTCGCTCTGGGCGAGCCCAGGACCTGGCGGGGAGAAACTTGGGGTTGGAGCCCGCAGGGCGCTCCTGCGAAGGCATGCACAGCCGCCTTTGTGCCCGAGCCTCGCACTTGTCAACTTCAGATACGAGCACGAATGAAAACCTTTTCAGGAGCTGCATGCAAGTGTAGGGTTGTCGTTTCTTGGAGTATTGTTTTTTCCGGTGCCATTGCATTGCACTTTACTTTGTTGTGTGTCTCACTCTTCTTTGACTGTCAATACGCTCGGCAGTTTTGATACGGGTTTAAGATTTTCAATTTGTTTGTTTTTTTTAAATTACCTTAGTGATAACATAGTCTAGATAGACCAACCAACTCAAAAGACAATGTAAAGTAGCCTGTAATTGTAGCTGAAGAAAAAGTGAAGCCTGTTTTGATGCCTGGTTAGATCTTCTAGTACTGTATCGTAGATATGCACAGGTAATGTTTTGGCAGCTAGATTTTATTTTTTTTTTTTAAATGAACTGCTTGAAAAGATTTGCTCCAAAAAGTGTGTGCTGTATGAAGTTACAGAGTAAGAGTAGAGAATGATGATCACAGACTGTATGTTTTGTTCTAATACAACTGTGGTTTGTATTTTTCAGTTTGGCAAATTTGCCTGAGTTTGAAGTGATTCACATGAGATATGTTGCAGCTGTCACACTAGTTTTGATATGTGAAGGCATGTTGTGACTCGGACAATATTAGGTATCGCCAAAGGTCTGACTGCTGGTTTTACGTGAATATCAGTCTGTGACTTTCACTGAAGACCAAAAGATTTTCCTCCATGTTTCCTATTTGAATCCCAAGGCTCTAAAAACAAACAAGTGCACTAAGCTCATTTTCAAGACTAATTCCTTTTTTTTTTTTTTTTTTTTCTTTTCAATGCATAGCATTTCCCTTGCTGTTCAGTTGTTTCTTTCCACGTCACTATGGGAAACTTGTTAAAAGCAGCCTTATCAAAACCATATTACAGATGTGACTATTTCTTATGGCATTAAAAAAACAAACAAACCACCTTTAGAAAGATATACAGGGAAGTAGTCAGCCTTACTAGATGTTTTAATGTTTGTCAAGAGGCCTCTTACTCACCATCAGTGTCTGTCAGAAGAGGCGACTCAGTCCAGCTGAAGTCACTGGAAATCCACAGGCTACAGTGTTTCTGCTAGTGAATCTGTGTGCTGTTGTAAAACTTGGTATTGTCACAATGTGTGTAAATAAAACTTGCCATGCATGACTTCTTAAGGACATCCAGAGCATGTCCTACATCCTACAAAGCAGATTACAAATACTGAATGCAGGGATCAGTAAGAATAACTTTTTTATTTCTGCCTACAGTTCATGTAAGTTGAACACTGCAGGATACTGTTACAGTTGATAAAGTTGGTCCTCCAGGTGACTTGAGGTGACTGTTCAGCTCTAGCAAGGAGTTGGGTGGCAGGTGTGTACAAGTTTCACTGAACTTCAGCAAAAGCAAGTTGTACATTTCACATGATTCCAGCTGGGCAGTCTTAAAGTTTTGAGAGAGGTGGAGACATGACAGAAGTCGATTGCATCACTTAAAAAACCTGACCAACCTAGCCTGTTCAGCCAAACAGCTGTCTGTCTGTCAAACACTTATAGCAGTGAACATCAATTGAAAATAGCTGCTGTGTGGATTAGACATTTGAGATGACCCATACCAGCCCAGGTTAGACACAGGCATACACTGGAATGAAACAGCACAGAAAATGACAGCAAGCATATGTGTGGTGACTCAGGTAATGAAGGCGTGGTACGACGTGAATGGATCTTTGGATCTCTGATTTAGGTCTGTGTGGACAGGACCCGAGTTTTTGTTCATGCATGAAGATGGCCTAGAACTTCTGCTTTCAAGACAGTTGACAGAAAGTCCAGCTCAGGGTGACAAGGCAGTGACACCATTCACTGAACACATCAGACTGACTCAAATTGCTGCTTTTTCGACTCAGTCAGTGAGCCAGTAGGACTGTTTCTGTTCTCACTGCAATGCTTACCATCTATGTAAAATGCCTTACCCCTAACAAGTGCTAACCTACCTGCTTCAGTGGGGCTACCCACGTGGTAGTTACAGAAAAGGGTAAAATTAATTCCAAAAGGTTTTGTGGAAACTCAATTTAAAATATGCATGCACTACATTTTATTTATTTTTTTTTATAGTAGGTGTTGTGTCAGCTCACTGCTGTGGTGATTGCCAGGCTTAGATTAACTGTGCTGGTCCGAGCAGGGTTCGTCAGCTGGTAGCAGTGGCCAGAAGGTGCACAGGACCCTGTGGGTCTCGGTTATGCAGGGAAAGTGCTGTTGTTTTGCACTGGCTTCTGGCTGCCATGGACTAGGTATGGCCAGCTCCTCTGAGTTCTGCCTCCAGCAGGCTTTGGAGACGGTCCTTCCGCCTCATGCTTGGGAGTTTTTACCTTTAGTCCTGTTCGGTGATAAACAATGGTGTGTGCTTCTGACATTTAGGAAGTGGTTCTTACACATTGCATAGTTACTGCATCTTTTCTCGCTTTCTTGATCTCTTCCTGATTGAGCAATAACACAGTGGATAGATTCGTGTTTGTGTATTTCAGCAGGGAAGTCCTACTGTGTTGCTGTATTTTGCACAAACCTACAAAACTCCCTCTTTGGGAGGAAGAAAAACTTTTCATCAAATGGGATCGGCATTGTTCAGAATAGTTTGATAATCTGAGAGGTCAGTTGTTATTTAGCCTACTGTAGTATGAAAGCAGTATTTGAGAACTTTGTAAATGTCTTGTTTTCTGAGAGTAAAGTTGCAAAATACTCATGCTAAAAATTACTTCAGTTTAAGTGCAGTTGTTGGTGGAAAATGTGAACCCAGGGGATTCTTAACCTCTTTGAAACTGTCCCATGACTGGACACTCGCTGTTGAAGGTGTAACAGACTATTTTTTTATTATTTTTGAGTCAAGCTGAGAGGCTCAGGATGGGAAGTGAAACAAATAGTGTTAATTTAAGAAAGAACACTGTAAGACTTCTACTGCGTTAACCTGCCTTATCTTTTACTGCTTATACTTTTTTTTTCATTTATGTTTTCCTCTGGTACTTTGAATTGTGACTCTCCCATGGACAACATGAAAATATTTGCTCAAACATTGTCTGTGTGTAGAGTGTCTGTAAACAGTCCTTTTTCTCTGCTCTGTCAGAAGATCCTACAGCCGTGGGAAAGGACAAGTACAGAGTGCCAGCTACCCAGTTTTACAGAACAAATGTTCTTTCTCTCTTTAAGAAACTCGGTTGCAGTTTTGAAGTTATTGTTGGTTTCACTTTGTTTCCCAGCTGCTATAAAGTATTTCCTATAAACCTTGAAATAATTAGTTTCTTTATCTGCTGGTTGAGTTCCAATGTTGTATCAGTGCAGTATCTGTTATGGGTCATATTTGGAAGTGAAATTCTGCAGCTTGCAAGAAGCCTATGCTGTAATTTAATAGAGTAATTGCTGTTGCAGTGAATTTATTCTGAAATACTTTTCTGCAAGATCGACATGTATCACTGAAAATCACATTCACGTGATTTTAGGTAGTGTTCCTCTGCTGAGGAAGGGTAAGTATGACTCTTGAGCCTCTTGTTGATGTTTAACAATGATGGGGTATTTTTGTATTGGAGCTTGGGAGTGACTTCTATGAAGTAATCCTTCCTTAGGTTTAAATGTTGAGATTCCTGTATGTTCAGGATTCATTGTTTTGTTCTGTTGTTTTGGTAGCTCCAGGGGCTGTCCTTTTGCTGTTAACGCAGCCCAGATGCTGCTTTGCTGGGTAGTAACTGAGAAATTAACAAACTAATGCGGAATTTTGGAAAGGAAGAGGGGTGGGAAAATCTGGGTGTGTTAACTGTGATGACAGCAAAAGGCTCGGAAGGAAGAAGCTCGCGATGATGTAAGGTCTGTGGGAGGAGAACAACCTCTTGTGTTTTAAGACTGTTGAGAGTGACAATTCAGTGAGGAAATCATCTTTGCTTCTGCAGCCTGTATAGGAAAATAATGAGGTGGGTGTACTAATTGTCCCAGCTGTGAAGCATAGGCTATCATCAAGGACTACTTTACACAGGTGAGCTCCAGAAAGGAGTTAATTAAAAGAAATAAAAATCAAAACCTCTTTCATTGGTAACTCCTAAATCAAATATGAGTATTTTGAAGTTCATTAACCCGCAGCTTTTGTCACGTACCAAAATGAAGCGCACCAATGACCCACCCTCTTCAATTAGTATCTGTGGAAGTGAGTGCACTGACAGCCTTATGAGCTGTTGCAGCTGGGGACTGGGTGCTGTGAAGAGTGATACAGCGTGGGCAGACTTTGACCTGGAGGGCTGTATGTGGAGGAGATAAGAGGGACCACACACTGTCATGCAGCTTTTGATTTCTGTTAATACTGTGGCTGGATCTCATTAATACTGCTTTGGTGGGATAGTTGTACCAAGGTATCAGCACAGAACTTCTCATCACTAGCAGAATGGCGTTTTTGCTAGTCTACCTTATTTCAGCCTTCCTGAGTAACATAAGCTCTCCTGGCAAGATCATTCTTTTTGTACAGGTAAGGACTTTTGCTGGATACATTGATCAAGTGTTGCATCTTACTGCAGACCCAGATGGACATGACTGTGACAAGAAGCCTGTAGTGTTGTCATGGCTTAGTGCTCTAGCCTTGTGAAAGGGAGTTCTTGCTATTAGGAGCATGGCAGAGGCTCATAAACAGGCTTTGTTAAATTACTTAGCAGTCTGTAGATCATCAACTTCTGAATGATGTTTGTAGATGGAATTAAAATGGGTGAATACGACTAGCATAGCACAGTACGTTGTAATCTGCTAGATACATGCTTGTAACATCCCAGAGAATAAATAAAACTTGGTGTCCCAGTGAAACACTGCGCAAAATAGTTTGGTTTATATCCCAGCTTTTTAAAGTGGAAAAGGAAGCTCTCTTAAGGAAAGACTGGAAGTTGTCAGTGTAATTGAAAAAGGGCTGCTCTTATTTCAAAGAGATGAGGTAGGGTAATGCTTTTTGGGGCAAAAAACCTTTTGCTAAGGCTGTTATACAATTTCAGTGCTGCTCAAACTGAAATGTTTGCCTGCGGATCGTGTGAACAGCTTTCTGGTGTTTTGTATGCAGCCTCACCTGATGATGTGGCTCAGTTTTAGAGAAGTCTTTAAGAAAGATGTGAATTCAACACACCAGCGCGTGACAACAGATCAGAATTCCACTAACGTTGTCCACGGCAACATGTCTTTAAGCTGCTGCCAGACAATGAACTGGATGACCAAATCCGTAACCCACAGGTCACAGTAGTAGGAGAGAGGGTGGGGATTTTTTCTCGCTGATGTGACAGTTAAGGCACAAGTTCTCAGCCTATACTTGGTGAGTTGTATGATGAGAAGATGGTTAAACAGATGTACAGTTTCAAGACAGCCTTCTGAATGCAAATACCCATTGCTGATTTGAAAATGAGGGTTTGTGGAGGCTTGAAATTGGATGGTGTTGGCTGGATGAGAATTAGTTGTTGTGGTAGCAGCAGCAAGGGTTTTTTCCTCTTGCACCGTGAGATACTTGCTTGTTAGAGGAGCTGTACTATCTAGTGAAATGAGTAGTCTGCCTTGATATTTGATATTGCTAGTGAGGCCAAAGAACCTGCACCTGGGTGAAAAATGTCTTTTAAATGAATTATCATACTTTCTTTTTCCTCTTGAGAGAAATGAAAAGCATTGAAATTAATTTACCATATCAGATTAGCATCCTACAGCAGCACTCAAAACTTAGGTTTCTGCTCTTAGTCAGAGTTGTAAGCAGGAAAACATAAAGCATAATTATTCAAATACCCTGAGACATAAGCAGAGTTATTCTTAACAAAGCATAGAAAGCTGTGTAGTTATTTGTTTTATAGAGTTTTGCTTTCTGCATGTTAATTTTTCCTTTTTTGTAGTTCTGGTGTGGCCACACCAAAGTTTGGGTCTTGGCATGCAATTTTTAACAGATCCTGTATTTAACATTCTGGTGCTTAGTTCTGCTAAACTAAATGGATGGTCTTGCTGTTGGAGTATTTGTGTAAAAGAAAGATTTAATTACTATTAAAAGAAAATGGCAGAAATAAAAAACTGGGAATTCAAGAGTAATTATAAAATTTCTTAAACTATTTCTGCTTTGACTTTGTCCATCCAGCAATGGATATGCCAGGGTAACTGAAATGCTGTTGCAGCTTCTCAAGATAAGGTTGGGGTTTTTTTAAGTATTCAGAAGAAAAAAAAAAAAAAGATTGAACCTCATTTTAATAACAAATAAAAGCAGCCTAGCAGCCTAGGGTGCAGTTTCTTATTAGTGTGAGAAATCTATTGTTTGCTCTTCAGTTTGGCCAATGTAAAGTAACGATTAATTGGTAAATAGTACAAGCAGTCCCACTTCCTCTTCCTAGAATGGGTGGTGGTGCTGTGTTTTTGACCTTGATACGCAATCCTGCTTGCTCTATGTACTGTCCCTCAGATACGCTGTCCCCTCCGCAGTAACATGTTTGTGTTGGTTTTGTGGCTGATGTGCAGAGAGCTGCTGGATGGAAGGGGTGGTTTTACAGCCACAAGATTTAAAAGTTACTGCAATTAGTGAATTCTGCTGCATAGCATTGTGCTATTGTTTCCCTAAGTCGTTTAATTACAGTGATAAATATGCCCCTAGTTGATTGCACAGGGCTTTAAAGATGAATGCAAACATCAATATAACCTGAATATGAAGTCCACAATACATACAGCAAAATTCTGGTCAAGTTCTTACTTGTTACTGTTATAACTTCAGTTTCTTTTTGCAGTCACAGAGGAAGTGTTCTTAATGTTTTGAAAACTATTAGATAAGGTATTGAGGTGCATTGCATTGGGAGGGTGAGAATTTAATGTGGGCAGGGTTATATGTAGATTCTTATTATGAGAAGTATCTGTGGGATGTGTTAATGTCATTTCAAACCCTGACCAAAAGGGCACAGTAACCCTCCTTCATGCCTACACAGAGACAGAATAAATAATACAGAGCTGTGTTTACTTTGGAAGGGCTGAATTGACCTTGCTTGGAAGCAAAGCTTGTATTTCTTACCTGAAGTTTAGGTCACTGTGTATTTCTTTTTGTTGAACATTGAGATTATTTAGCTGAATGCAAAAGCCTTCTCTGAGCCAGTAGTTGAATTTTGGAAATCTGATTTAGTCTGATTTCGGTGGTTTTAGCATGCAGTGAAAAATTGAAAGTGTGTATGACAGCCTTCTCAGCTGTAATCTAATTCTGTGAATAACCTTAGGGTTTGGGGATCTTTTGATACTGAAACTGTTTTTCTCTCCCTCAGAACCATGTAGTATTTAAGCCCTAAGTGTTTAATCTTAAAATGAGGTGGGAGGTTGGGGAGTGAGGAGGATAACCCTCCTCACCTAGCTGCCGAGAGCTGATGGGTGCAAACTCTACTCTGCTTTTCTGGTGAGGGAGGAGGTTGGGAAACCCCATCTGAGGCTGTCATACAGAATAAACTGGTTTTCCCAGCAGCTGAGGTGGAATGACCTATTCGCTGTAATTGTGCCATTGTTCAGAAAAGCCTGTGGCTTAGGTCTGCTGCTGGCCTAAGGGCTGCTCATCTGTCTCGAATTTTGGCAAGGAGGTGGGGAGGAAGAGGTTTCTCTCTTGTTTTCACTGGTCTCTCTGTGGATTTTGTGTTTTGTTCAGTTTGCAGTGGCTATGGTGTCAAGAGAACTTGGTATCTTCAGTACGCTTCAGGGTTGAAGTCTGCTGTCTTACTGCTTTATGTCAGAATAATGCTTTCTAGCACCAAACTAGGAGGGCTGCAGAGAGTGGTTGGAGTTTTAGCACCATTATTCTGACTTCATAATGCTTGGACTCATCATTTTAAGCACTTGTAGGTGCTTGTAACATTTCTTTAAATGTCTTGGAAAAGAAAAAAGCAGTCATAAAAAAGCTGTTCCGCAGAAATGTGTAAATTGCCCTTCTTAAATATTAAGTAATACCAAATCCATGGGAGGGTGGCTACAGAATGGAGAGGGGGAGACTGGTTTTCAGATCTCTTTTCTCAACAAATGTGCTTAATTATTCTCTTTTGACTTACACTGACTTCTTATTTCCCTTCCCTCGCCTTTAGGCCCTATGAGAAAAAGGGAAAGCTAAGGATGCTGGAGCAGAACAATGGATTTCTCTTTCTCTTTCATGCAAGGGATCATGGGAAACACAATTCAGCAACCACCTCAACTCATTGACTCAGCCAACATCCGCCAAGAGGATGCCTTTGATGCCAGCAGTGACATTGCTGAAGATGGTGGACAAACGCCATATGAAACTGCTCTGCAGCAAGGCTTTCAGTACCCTACGCCCACGACGGAGGAGCTTCCACCCATCACTAATGGCTACCCACCAACAATCAATATGTACGAACCTCAAGCCAAATACCAGACGTACAGTCAATATCCCAATGGTTCAGCCAATGGTTTTGGAACAGTCAGAAACTTTAGTCCCCCAGAGTATTACCAAATGGAAAACTCTAACGCAAGGCCACACGATGTTCTGGAAAAACCTTCCCCTCCACAGCTGCCACCTCCACCACCACCTTCAGTTTCACAAACGGTGATTCCAAAGAAGACTGGCTCACCAGAGATCAAATTAAAAATAACCAAAACTATCCAGAACGGCAGGGAATTGTTTGAGTCCTCTCTGTGTGGGGACCTTTTAAATGAAGTACAAGCGAGTGAGTATGCTAAGGCGAAACATGAAGGGAGAAAAGAGAAAAGGAAAAAAAGTAGCAAGCATGACTCTTCCCGATCGGAAGAGCGCAAGTCGCACAAAATTCCAAAATTAGAACCAGAGGAGCAAAATGTAAGTGAAATAATAGTTTCAGCCATCTGTATACCTGATACTGTTGGAGTATGCGTCTTCGGCAGTGTTTTTCCTTACTTTTAGTTGTATGCATATTTAAGAGGCTTTTTATTGACTTGTCAGATACTCGATATTAGGTTGCTAGGAATTGAATTTCTAGTTCAAAACAGTTTTGGTTAAAAGGCTGCATATGAAAAAGAAATGTTAGAAAAGGTTATATAATGTTTTCTAAATACTGTTTAGTGTTTTGGCATGTTCAGAGTTTGGTGCGCTTTGGACTGTGTTGGAAGATGGAGCTTTTGGCCAAAAGCATACAAGCATGCACATTGCTAAAATTGCCTCTCAAAATAATGCTGGGTTACTCAGTGGAAAGTCGGGTTACCCAGAATATTCGGCATTGCAGCTTTTAATTAATTTTTGAAAGATATTATTAATGTCATGATGATGTACAAAACCCAAGAGCTACATAGCATATGTAGAAACTAGTAGAAATGAGTATTCTAAAACATCAGGCAAATTAAAAGTACCAGTTGACTTGGCAAACTTTGGGAAAATTCAATATTGATGTCTATTACTGTTTCTGTCCAAATTTTGTAACACGGTTGTACATACACAGGGTGTGTAAATGTAAGTGGTGTTTTAACTGAGATTCTGGGAAGTAGAGACACAAATTACTGGTCTTTGGTACTCTCAGCTGGTTGGTTTTTTTCTTCAGTTTATTAAGCCACTTCATTACTAGTGTTTCCTTTTCTCTTGCTTATTCCTGCCAACTCTGTGATACTGGTTTCTGTATTTCCCAGTTTGAGGGGAATGGGTAGCAGATCAGCATGGTTAGTGTCGGGGATGGGGAAGGTGCTGTGTCAGGCCAGGTCAGAAATTGTCCAGCTCAGGCTGGGCTGTTACACTGTATAGCTGAGTTTTTTGCAGGTTCCTGTGAAACCCCGTGATACTTGCTGCTCTTGGTAGGTATGGGAGAAGATCCTGTCCTGTAGGGATCGGGACTCTGATCAAAGTTCATACGTTTGATGTAGTAGTGATGTTGTTATTTTTGGTGGAAGACATGCTAACTTCATGTATGCACCCCTCATCATGAATATCCACAAGTTTTAGAACTGTGCTATCTCCCTCCTGGTAAGTGGACCTCTTCCAGAGATCAGGTTGGTGATGTATCAAGATTTTGGGCTTCTGTAATATTTGATTACCATAGTTGATTCTATTGAAGCTCAGTAAGATCTTAATAAACATGGTAATCCAAACTTGAAATGGACTATCCAATTAAAATACGAGCCATTCATGACTGCATTTGTACGTAATTTTCTTGATCTCAGAAATGCTGTTTGAAGCTGATTTCAAGTGGCTGTAGCAGCCGGCGTGTCTGCCTGGCAGCCTGCTACCAGGAGGCAGTTACAATGGGAAGGCAGTTCCCCCAGTGGCATCTCCCTCAGACTCACACCTGCATGGAGAGGTGGAAAAGAGGGGTCAGTTCTCACTGTCACCTCTCTGCTGAATGCCTCTGCTGCTCGGTTGTTGTTCATCCACCGGTCCTTTGCTCGCTGCTGTAATTATTTATCCCCCAAGTTTCACGTAAAACAAACCTCAGTGAATTTGGCTCTTTCAGAGTTCACCTAAAGACATGGTCTTTTATCCGGGCTTTCTGGCCTCTTCTCCAGACATCTGTCACGCCCGCACCAGGCTGTCAGTTTTGCCATACCATTTTGTCCTCCCTCTTAGCAGGGGCTCCGATTCTACTCTTGAAGCTTCAGCTGTGCCTGTCGCTCTGTTTGATTGGTGTTACCTGGTTATCATGAGAACATAACCTTCCGTCTTCTCCCATGTGCTGCCTTTCCCAGATTGAACTAAAACCTTTCCTCTGAAATTCCAGGTTCCTAGTTGTAAGCGTCATCCAGAATTCACCAGAAATCTTGTTCTTGCTTTTGTCTTCCTTGTAGCTTCCATTTCCCTTTCAAAAGGTGTTGTTGCAATAAAATCTTTCATGTTATTCACCCGTGTTTCAGACAGCAGATCACTATGACATGAACAGGATTTTGTGCTAGTGGTTTTTGTTACAAGTTACACAGTGTAGTCTGTTTCATTCTCCCGCCATTTGGCTTTCCGCTGCATGATTTCATCTTCATGTGCGTTCATCATGTACACTTTTGTCATCTTTAGCATTAATGGTATGAGGCTTGTAGCTTAGGATCATCTTAGTAGGAGCAAACAAAACTTCTGATACGACTGTAATTGTTTACACTTTTATGCTCAGCATGGAAATTTGAAAGTAAGGTGATCTGCAGTTGTTTCTTCATTCTGATGCTGTAATCTCTGTGGAAACTCACAGACTGGGGGGGGGATGTTCATACTTACTTGAAAGGCTGGTTTGAAATGAAAATGTTCTGAAAACATTGTTTAACTCTAAGCCCTCGATACTTGTTTTCAGAAAAAGCTACTCTGCTTCTTAGTTGTATTCTGCGAGGAGCTGGAAGTTTGCAATCAGCTTGGCTCTCCTGGCAGAGGTGAAGTTTCCACTAACTCACTGTAGCAAAAGCAAGGCAGGAGTCATTGCTGCGCTTTCTGATGTACCAGGGAGGGATAACTTCTGCCCAGCAAGTATCAATGTGATTGGTCTTCAATGATTATTTTCTACAGACAACTCTAAATGAGACACTGACCTGAATTGTTCTGGGTGATGTTTACATGTGGGTTTCTTAGTTTCTCTGAGCTGAAGCATGCAGTATTGGCTAACATGGGGTCTTTGTTTTAAAGGGACTAGGTATAATTTGGATTAACATCATTATTATTTTCTCACTGCATGTGTCATGATTCCTCTTTTTGCTGCTGTTTGAGTCCTTTGACTACTGACTTCTCCTCTGTTACAGTAAAAGCAAATGTCTGGTCTCTGCCTCATTAGATAGATCAGGGCCCAGCGCTTATCTTCTTGGGTGCTGTCATCACATTCCCTATCATGGCCACTCCACAAGTGGTGTTAGCTTCTGTTCCGTGGTGTTCCCTCTTCTGTCAAAACCTTTTCCTGTCCTACTCTGCCAGAGCAGGCTGTGTGCATGCCTCAGCCTGGTTTATAAATGCACTATAGGCTTTATGTTGTTGGCTTCTGATCCTTTAAATATATTTGTCAACTGTATGCAATTTAACATCGAATTTACAATTTTCATACCATATATTTAATATGATTCTTGTAATGTCGTTTTTGCAAATAACTGGTATACAGTGAGACTTATCATGTCACTATGGATATCCTTCATATGTTCTTCTCTGTTTCTTTGAAGTAGTATATTAGTTTAGGTGGAAAATTATTTGGGTTTACTGTCCCTGAGTGTATGTTCTCCTATCATCTGTTACAGGAAAACATTGTTGTGTGTAGGTGTGATGGTAATGTAAATAGTGCAGGGAAAAAAGGTATTTTCTGATTGTGATGCTACTATGTTTTGAGTTGGGCATAAGGAGTCACCCTAGCTGTGTTTTCTGGGTTCATGGTCGCCTTTCTCAGAATTAGTTTTTTTCTGCCTGGTTTCATTATAAGCTTTTTTTGGTTTACTGTCCCCTTACCTTGTTTGTGTTTGTTTTCCTTTTTTTCTCTTCATTGTTACCCATTTCCTAGAGACCAAATGAGAGGCTTAGCATGCTATCGGAAAGACCAAGAGAAGATACAGTGTTGGAGGAAACCCCGGTTAGTACATATATTAACTAAGACTTTTTAAACTTCTAACGTGTTAACTAATTTATTAGATGAATCAGTTACCATTTCTTTGAAAATCTTGTTAATCCTTACTGTGTCAAAACATCTTTTGTTGTACTGTCTGTATTGCTTTGTTTTATCCCAAAAGCAACATTCTTCATCAACTTATGAAGCAGAAACTTTTTTGGGGTGGGGGTTGCTGTTGTGCGTCTTGGTTTGTCGGTAACTATCTTGTGTAAATCCTAGCTGTGTGTAACTCCTTTTTGTCATGTTTCTGAGAAATGTTTCCCTTGTGTTAGATTATCAAACCTCAGGGATACCTGAGAGAAAAATATCATGTCCTTGTGGATAGTGTGTGCATCTCTAAGTGTGCTAAATTGTCTTCTGTGGCTTGAAGCTCCCATTTGTTTTCTTTGTAGGTCCAGCAGTTCTTGCCTTCTCTTCCAACACAAGTCACCCATGACATCAAGTTTCAGGTTGGCGATCTGGTTTGGTCCAAGGTGGGAACATACCCGTGGTGGCCTTGCATGGTTTCATGTGATCCACAGCTTGATGTTCATACCAAAATTAATACAAGAGGTAAGGGAGGAAGATCTTTGCCAGAGTGTATCAGGTCTCTGTAGTTCCTTTATTAAAAATATCTTACCTTTGAATTCCCTTTGTGGGATGAGTTCTGCTTGTGTGTATGCTAAGCAGGACTATTACTGAAATGTGTAAAACTAGTACCTATTAAATTACCTCTACAGATGAGCCTGTGTGAACTAGGCTTGTGCACAGATACTCCCACTTCTCTTAGATCAATGTATTTACAAGAAGACACTGATAAGCATGAGAGTGTTCGGTGTGGGCAAAGTATACTTATCTTCCCATTTTAAACTGTTCTAAATCTAGGCCTGTCTTGTTTCTAAAATTCCACTTGCAGGAACTGAATGATTTGGAGGAGGAAAGCATAAGCTCAACAAGAAAAGCGATGTTGATAAAAATGCTGACTAGAATTTTTCATTTTCAGGTGCCCGTGAATACCATGTTCAGTTTTTCAGCAACCAGCCAGAGAGGGCGTGGGTGCATGAGAAGCGGGTTCGAGAGTACAAAGGACACAAACAGTATGAACAGTTATTGGCTGAGGCTGCCAAGCAAGCCAGCAACCACTCTGAGAAACAGAAGGTATGATGGATCACTAATTGTGTAGAGGGTTATCAGCAGTGCCTGTGTAAGTAGAACTTTCACAGGGCATTTCTGAAACTCTGTAGTACTTTACCCTGTAAAAGGTTGTCTGCATTTCACTGGCAGAAGTGTTTTCACAGAGGTAACGAAAATGTTTCCATACTCTTAGGACTTTTATGGGAAAAGGCTAATAGCTGAACCTACTTTGTTGGCTGCTCGTGCCAGTATTCATCCTGGGCATTGGAAATAATTTCACATCTGTATAGAATATTAAAATGAAAACAGTGCCTATGTGTTCACTATTAACCTGTTCTTTGGAAAAATACAGTTTGTAAAGGATGTTCTTCCAGCTCCTGATACTAGTGGATATTTTCCTTTCCATTGTGTTGGAAAGGAAGTAGTAGCTACAGGAATTACTTACTGTGTAGATGGACTACTTCAGTCAATATTTTTGCTAATCAAACTATTGATGTAGAAGGAAAAGAGTGTTTGTAGAAAAATAAGGAGATTTGAAAAAGGATGAATTATGTGTCCAGTAACAAATTACAGGCTTGAATGCTGCCTGTTACTGTCTTTAGCGAAGTCTTAACTTAGGGCAGACACTTTTAATTGTGGTGGTCATAAGGTCCAGCTTGAGTGCCTGCTTGTACTCTGAGCAGGGGATTCACTGTCCATCTTCCAAAAAATACCCCGTAAATGGAGAGCAAACTTAAATCCGCTGCCTGAGAGATTTAAAGAACCCTCGGGATTGCATTTGAAGTGCTGTATGTGGCAAAATCTTCACTGTAATTAGCTGCTTGTCTTTGTTCCTTAAGATTCGCAAACCAAGGCCACAAAGGGAGCGTGCTCAGTGGGATATTGGCATTGCCCATGCTGAGAAAGCATTGAAAATGACTCGGGAAGAAAGGATAGAACAATACACCTTCATTTATATAGACAAAGAGCCAGAGGAGGTTTTGTCAAAAGCCAAAAAGACTGCTGCTTCTAAATCGGAGACCAAGAAGAACCGACGACCGAAGCCAGCGTTGAACACCCAGCCAGAACATGCCAACGTGGTAGCAGCATCACCCTCAAATGCTGAGGTGCGAAGACAAAGCCAACGGCGGCTGTCAAGTGTGGAAGAAGAGGAGCCACCTCCTGTGAAAATTGCATGGAAAACAGCTGCAGCTAGAAAATCCTTACCAGCTTCAATAACCATGCATAACTTGGATCTTCAAAAATGTAACATGTCTCCAGTTGTTAAAATTGAACAGGTTTTTGCCCTTCAGAATGCTGCTGGGGATGGAAAACTCATCGATCAGTTTGTTTATTCCACTAAGGTATGTACTTTCTGTAGCAACTCGATTTTGTTCATAAATTATCTCAAGTCTGTCTTACTGTGGAACTTAAAGTTGTATCCACCAAGCTTTCACAGTACATGTTCCTTTCATTGACAAGGTTAAATCGTAACAAAAGACTGATGTGACAACAGAGTCTTTCAGTGCACTGAACTCTTAATTTCAGCGCATCCAAAAGTCTCTGGCAGTAGCTGTTTTTACTGGTGGCAGAGGATCTCCATACAGATGGTCACATTTTTGCTCATAATGCATTCAAAATAGTAAAGCTGCTGAATTCCAGCTTCTTAGTTTAAATAATCCAGAAGTTCTCTGTAAATCTTAAAACCAGTGGATTTGTGGGAAACTCGAGATGACAAAGCTATTAATAGTGCACTAAAAAGTAACAACTACATTTTGTGTAACAGACTTTTAAAATGAGTTCTGCCTCCTAGCTTCCTTCAGGTGCACAGCAGCCTCTCACAGTCAGTGTAAGGAAAAGGTTTAGGACTATTTCTCTGCCTCCTCCTTCTGCCTCTCTGCCTGGAGGGTGCTTATTTCATCCTAAGCATTGTAGCAAAGGTAATGTTTAGTAAAGTCACTGGAATTTCTTTTTCTTTTTTTTTTTTTTTTTCCCTTGTGTGTAAGGGGAGATTGAGAGGGGTGGGAAGTTCTGCAGAGAAGCAGGTCAGTAGTAGGTATCATTATGTGTATGTAACTGAAGAGCGTTGAATGTTTCTTTTCTGAGATTTAGGGGTAGATCAATATGCCCATTAAGAACAACATGCATATAAATAGGTTAAGACCATCTTATCTTTTTTTTTTTTTTTTCTTTTTAAGGGAGTTGGTAACAAAACAGAAATAAGCGTCAAAGGACAAGAGAAACTTAATTCTTCATCAAATCAGAGAAATGAAAAAGCAGTGGTGCAAAATACATCCTCTCCTGAAACAACTTCTGGGTCAACAGGTAGGCAAAATTGCAGAATCCTTGTCTGAACTTCAGCAAGCTAGCATTTAAATTCAAGTACCAAAACAGACATTTTCTCATTAGTTAAAAATGATTGTTTACATCTTCTGTTTACATAATAGTTGTAACTAGCATGGCTAATAGAACACATGATGAGCCCAGATGCTTGAGAGGCACAGGATGTCTTTGGGATTAGCTGGTTTGGCCTCTGAACTTTTAGCGTCTGCAACTTACAGTGTCTAAGTCAACAGATTAGAAGGATGGATGCCTTGTGGAGAGCAGATGGCAAGTTGGTTTAGAAGGCAACATAGTGGATGTGTGTTAGCAGAGTATTGTAATGGCTTTTGGCACCGAATGTAAAATACAACAGCTGGGATCAAAGGAAGAGAATCTGGATGTGGCATAGTTCCGTAAGGAATGGCTCTGGATCAGGATGGGTGCTTTCCTAGACTTTGTTGTTGAGTTCCTGCATGACCTTTGTAAAGGTTAGTGATTTTTATTTTTTTTTTAAAGAAAACTGCTTCAACAAACTCCATCAGCAAAATGAGATCATGTTTGCCTTCTGAAGGCATTTTAGGGGCCTCATCATAAAGCACTAAGTTTTGAAGTATCATGTCTGAGGGAGAAGAGCCACTGAAGCAAATAACGGAGCTTGAGACTGAAAAAAGAAAGCCTGGAACAAGCTATTTGAAGTTGAATTTGTAGTACAGTAGTAAAGAAGAATGCAGCAGATAAATGGGATGAGTGCTTTCTAGACTTGGCACAGAAAAACAAGGTTTTTTTTCATCTTGATTTTTGAGAAATAGCTAAAGGGAATCCTTCGAAAGGGATTGAGCTTTTTTCCCACCAGCAGAAATTTGTCTGCAGTGTGTCCCCTCATTATCCTCAAGAGGAGGCAGATACCCTTTGAAAGGATAGAGGTTCCTGAAGACAGTTTTCAGTCATTCTAAACCAAGAGCTTTTCAAGTTCCTCCAGTCCTTACAGTGACTTTTGGTTTTCAGCCACAGATTTTGTACAGGCCATTAGCTATTGCGTGTTTGTTACTCTGCTTGTAATCATATCCTTGGTATAGTCTCAAACATACTTAACTTTGCATTGGGTATGTAAAAGTAAATTTTAGGTTGCAGCAGAACACCTTGATTTTCTCTTGCAGTAGCATGTACAAATAAATGCTCATGGTATGGAAGCAAAAAAAGATGGAAGGCTTATTACAGTACACGTGCTAAAAAAACCCTCTTTTCTTCTCGAGGGGGAAAAAAAGTCTCTTAATGTTGCCAAGTGTCACTTCTGCTTTAACTAACAGTCTGGTTGGTTGTTTCTCCCTTTCCAAACATAAAATAAATGAGACTCCAAGTCAGAAACCTCAGTGCCCAATATGTGTGAGGTCACTGTCCTCTGCAAACACACTTGAGTTTCTGTACATGTATAGTTTTTAGGTGGGCTGTTTTATATGCACTATTTTATGGACTGTATTTGGGGACTTTACAACACAGGCTGAGTGCTCTGGATATTCTGGTGCAAGTGGGGTTTCCTCTGCTGCTGTTGACAGTGGTTCTGCTTTCCAGTTTTAGTTGCTGTAGCTACTTCAGTTTTTTCGAGCGGTTGCTACTTGAATTGCCTTGCAGCAGGAGAGGTGATCGTTGTTTTGTTTCTCTCACCTGGGAACTAAAGGCTTCACCTTCACAATGGCTCTTCAGCTGTAGGGGGGGTGAGAATTCTGAGCCTCTCTTTTTTCATTTTCTTAGGTTTTTTGGATACGTAAAACTCCACCTGATAACACCCTATAGAGTGCATGAGCTTTACTACAGTATACACTCCAAACAGTCACTTTCAAAGCCATTTCCAAAGTCCAGACAGTTATTGGTCCCCTCTCATGGAACATAACTGCGAAGTGCTTTTTTCAAATTTAAGGTCACCGGAACTTCAGAATACCTTTACGGTAAAGTATTTTACAGAATGACTCTGGGAGTCCTTATTAATAACCTGCAGTTAGATATACAGAATTCCATAATGCTGGGAAAATAATTCTGTAACTTGAAATCTGATAATAAGAGAACAACTATGAGAATTCATAGTGCCTCTGGTCTCCACATACAGCTGAAAACAGGGTTAACCTGACCTGACCGGGCCAGTAGAGAGGTAGATTGCTGGTCCGAAATCTGTCCTGAAGCTGTGGATCAAAATATGCATGAAGACGGGATAGGAGCATTGTGGAGGTGATGCACTGGATCCTTGGAGAGCGGGAAGAGGAAAAAGTGCCTGTTGCATTGGATCACTATTGCTTTCAGCCAATATTAGATGCGCTGATTCTGGAGGTTTCTCCCCGATACAGGGTCTGCATCTTATTTCCTTTACTACAGTGGGGCAGCACAGGGAGAAAATACATTATTGTTCAAATTAACTGTTTGGTCACACTTGCTCAAATTTACTTTAAGCTGCTTCAGAGTATTTTGGCCGAACACAAAGGTGACAAAAGATGGCCCCTGGTGTGTGTGTGTCTCAAAGGGTGTAGCTTATTGGAACCGAAAGTTACACGTGTGCTAACATGAAGGATGTTGCGCTGAGTTATTAATGTCTGACTTAATAATAACTCATTGCTATTATTAATTAGTTATTATGCTGTAAACCCTTTTTCCTCCTTGAAGAAAAACAGTTAACTTTTGTCCCCTCAAGAATGCAGTTATTATAAAACGACAACTTTTTCAACTGGGAAGTTTAGTTACTGAGATATTCCTGAGCCATGCAACCTTGATAGAAATGCTTATCTGATTAATCAAGATTAATTTTTTTTTTTCTACTCCCCACCCCCCGGAGTCCTTTTGAAAGGCTTTCTTTCAGTATCTGATTACAGCCTGCCTGTCTTTTTAGATACTTTACCTCCTAACAAGAAGATGCAGCTTTACAACTTCTAACAGCATATCTGTCTGGCACAGTAAGCTAATTCCCAGTCCCAAGAATTTGCATTTTGCTTGGAAGAACACAAACTATTTTATATTCATGTCATCTTTACTTGAAACACCCAAAACCAAAAAACAAGAATAGTGCTTCACAACAGATAGTTGTAAATCTTCAAATTCCAGTTTTCCGTCAGCACAGCTGTAGGTGTGTACTTCGTTTCAAAAGTTGCACATGGTGTTAAGTGTTGTGTACATGTTTCTCAATATGCTCTTTTTGGAGATACTATAGCATAGAAAGGTCTTCTGATTTTGCCAGCTTCAGTTGTCAAAAACCCAGTAGCTCCTACTTCGTCTCTTGAAATGTCATAATAACCTTCGTTAATCTGAGTTTGTTCTCCATGGTAATATTTTCAAACACTTGTTTTTCACTTTCATTAATTATAATAACACGTCACGATCACTGCTTCTGTTGTGCTGAGTTTTTCTTCACCTCTCAAAATCTTTACTTGAGCATTCACATTTTGTATTGGTGGCCTGTGTTATAGCATGGATTTTGCTTTTAAGATTTTTGTGCTAGCCAGTTCTGATAGAAGGCCATATCCCCTGCAGAGCAGGGGCACAGAACCGGTGTGTGGAGTGAAAACTTGGAAGCTGTGTTTTGCATCTTAAATTTCTAGCTTGTTTTAGTTCAAGAAGTTGATTGTGGATACGTTCCCATAAACACCAAAGATGGACTGTTTGGTTAAAAATTAACCAAAGTGAAGACTGTGCCCTAGAGGTGTGTTACGAAAATCTGTTTGTCCTAAACTGGATTCCAGCTCTTTGTTTCGCTCTGTTACTGGTGTCTTTTTTTTTCTTTTTTTTTTCTGAAGCTGATCTCTTTGTCAATGGAATCAGAACATGTTGTCTGCAACCACAGCACCAGTTGGCAAATAGCTTGGAACTGAACTTAAAAATAAAACATTCAAAAGAGGAAAAAGTCTTGGTTTCGTTACTTTATCTGTTAATTTGGTGGTGAACATCTTGCTGTACCTCAGAAATACAAGGAATTGTATAATGGAAACCTTTTTCCTTCTTCAGGTTCTGTAGAAAAGAAGCAACAGAGAAGATCGATTCGAACCCGCTCAGAGTCTGAGAAATCCACTGAAGTTGTGCCAAAGAAGAAGATCAAAAAGGAGCAGGTTGGCTTCCTCCATGTAGAGAGTTAAAATATATTGTATTCATAAATGTTGTGGCTTATATTGGTGCCTTTTTATTTTTCTCCATTTTTTCCCCATCGGGTTTCGTTTTGGACTATCCTTCATGAAATCCCCTTGTCAATACCATTGCTGTGACTCTGCTACTGGCATCTTCACAGTATCAGTCAGGCTATGGAAAATGGGAACTCAATGATGCAAGACTCCTAATGAACCTGCCATGTTTACTTTGAGATTTCTGTTATGAGCAAAATGATTTTGTTTCAGTAATTTCTATTTGATGGAATTGCCACCAGGTTCCTTCCTTTTGCTCTTGATTTAGCTGCTGGTTTGTGTTGAGGTTTTGTTTTTCAAATGAAGTTAGACTGATTAATCTGACCACTTTTGAAAATGGACTTTAAGAATGATTTAATTTAAAGATGAATAGTCAGACTCATGTTGGCAGACATCAGCAAAACAGATCTTCTGGGCTATACTTTTTTTTTCCTTAAGTAGATCTAACATGTACAGGGCATTCCTTTAATCTGGATGTCAGACAGACAAATGTTGTTGCTTTAAAAAAAGTTATAAAAATTCTACATGGAAATGAGTAGGAAAGTTCAGTGGATGGACATTAATATTAAAAACTGAATACACGTCTTTTAACAAGTTTGTCAAAGTTGTTGGTTCTTTTCCTTACATGGTTGATTCTCTCTCTTCAAGGGCCTCTCCACTTGAAATTTTTGTATAAAATGTTTCATAGCATAGCTTTTACCAGTGAGAGTTTTTAAAAAGGGACAGTCAGGCTAATGATTTATATGGGAAGGGGGAAAATTGTTTTTATCTCTTCTACTTTAATTTATTCTTTGCCCTTTATGCTTTGTTTTGCACTTCATTCACTTCAGAGATTGAAAGTGGACCCAGTTGCGCGCTTTTTTTTTTCATATTTTTCTTTTGATGCCATAGTATTTACATGTGTGTTCAGCAGAAAAACGCTCTAGATCTAGAAAGTTTCTTGCTGAAGCTTTAAAGCAACTTGTTGGACACAAGATCTCTGACATAGTCTCTTAAGCCTCTTGTCATGAGGTGTTGCAGCCTCCCTATTTTCAAATGAGTTATTTTATGTTTGTAAATGTTTCCTAATTTAACAAAGGTATAAGAACCAACAATATGAACTTCATGGATCCCAGTTAGCTTTGCTTGCTTATATTATCTAGCTAACTAAGACTATGAACATTAAAGTGCTTTTCTCAGGAAAAGTATATGACTAAAATTTAAACACAGATGCACTGTAATGCGCATAACCTTGAATGTATTAAGTTATATTAAAAAAAAAAAAAATCTTACTAACTTCTTACAATTATGCAACAATATTTGTTACCCAAAGTCAAGTTTTCTTGCAACTGATTCCCAAATTAGTCTGCAACAACTTGGTATAAAATTATAACTGGAACAAGTACAGTTAATGGGAAAAACAAAATGTTAATGCTACTGTTACAGTGACTAGTGGAGAAATAAAAGTGATTGTTTAGATTTTATATTTGTATTACGAAATGTATCCTATACAAATCCTTCTATTGTATGTTTTTACCTATTGTACAACAAAATAAAATATTTTTTAAAAAAATTATAGAATAATCCTTAAATATTTACTAAATGTGTTTCTACATGCATATGTAACCACATTGTAAAGCAATAACTTGTAATTCTTAACCTTAAAAACAGGATATTAGGCAACAGCATTCTTCTAGAATTATTATACAGTCGCCAAATTCTCTCGTGTTACATGCACATTGGCAGAACAGTTTCTAAACTTACCCTTCTGATACACGATCGAGAACTTGGAAGCGCTTTTGCAAGATTGTAAACTTGTCTGCTTAAGTGTGTACTGACATTGAGTTTCCAGCTGTATAGAGCTCTGCAATGCTGTGTGCCAAGTCCGGCTCGCCGTCGCTGGGTGCCTTGCAGCACTCTATACAGAGAGAAAGTCCGTTCCCAGGAGCTCGAGAGTGCATGCTTGGTGGAAGTGCCTTAAGTGGCAATGCATTCAGTGTCTCACTAACCTGAGTGTCATACTGTTAAGGGGAACTTGTGCTTACACAGGTGTGGGGTTTTACAAAAGCATCAGGGTTGGCTGTCAAAACAAACCCCGCTCCTGCCTGCTGGACACGGATAAAGCTTTGCTGTCATCTTCATGCCCAAAGGGAGTGATTGGAAAGGACCTTGCTAGTGAACGTATGGCTGCCTTGTCTCCTGGCATTCAGCGTAGGCAGCTAGGATTAAATCCAACAGGACACGAAGGCTGACACTAAGAAGGGGATGACAGACTACATCTGAGTTCAGAGATGCTAACCGCTTAAACTTAAATGTTTTCTTTTTAATACTAGGGAGAAAAATTCCTCTGGTTTTAATTATGGATTTTCCTATTCAAACAGGTTGAAATGGTTCCACTGACAGCAGTGAAGACAGGATTGCAGAAAGGTGAGTTACATACGAAAATAAACTATTAAAACTGCCTGGCTCATCACACTTCGGCAATGGTTTTCATTCTATGTAAACTGCAGAGGTCTTAATGCTTTCTGGTGGTGATCGTGATAGATGCTGATTTTCATTTATCATGTGAGGGTTTTTGGGGTGTGGGGTGGTGGCGTTTGTACGTTGCTAGTTGGAAAGATAGTGTTTGTTAATGTGCTGTAAGCACACAATAGAAGTCCTTCTGGATGTTTCTTAGAAGAAAAAAAAAGTATTTGCTTAGCCATATATTAAAGATCAATGATGAAGAGGTAATCTCCTAAGGGTTTATCTTCTGATACAGACAATTTAGTAGCTTCCTCCACTATGTCAGCATGTTCCGAAACTTGGCAGAAGGTCTTCCTGAGGTGGTTTTCGGTTAATTAGCTTTTCAGGGAGAGTTAAACTAGTATCAAACTTGCAAACTGAAAATTAAGTCTAGCAGCTAAAGTACAGTTTCAGGCTCTCTCTCATCTTTCTTTTTTGTTTATTAGTTTTAAGCAAAAAGTTGAGAACATACATTAAAACTAATTTTAGTATGTTGTGTTAAGGTGCCAGCGAGATTTCAGATTCTTGTAAGCCTTTAAAGAAAAGGAGTCGTGCCTCAACTGATGTAGAACTGACTAGCTCAGCTTACAGAGATACATCTGACTCTGATTCAAGAGGACTTAATGATTTACAGGTAAAGGCACATTGTTTCTCACAGGGACTTGTTTGTTTATCTGCCAATATAATAATAAGCTTTTCAGTTGCCTACGTCTAAATACATGCACCCTGTATTTTCGACAAATTTCATGTCTTCTATTGTCTAAAAAATAAAGCCTCATCTTTTTCTTTCTAATCTCCTCCATTGTATTGATATAAAAAAAGACGCAGCCTTTCTTTATGAATTTTTCCTGCTTCGTTGTCTGGCAAAACATTAGTTTAGGTCACTGACTCTGCTCTTTGGTAGGTTGTTAGGTTCTGAGGTTTTGTGGGAATTGTGGGGTGCTGCTGTGTGGTGGTGTCAAACTGAGAGGTGTCTGGAAAAAATAAGCTATCTTTATGGGTTTTTGCTTGCACAGGTAAAAAGAGATGTCAAGAAGGCAGCACTTCTGGTACCATTCTAATGAAATTCAGCAACTTTCAGGGACTCCTGTATCTCTTGACATAATGATCTTTAATCAGTGGTGACAAATATTTTTTCACAATGTGGTTGTCCTTTGGAAGTGTCTTGTTTGAGTGCCTTGGATTTTTCCTCTTTGTAGGGTAGTTTTGGAAAACGTTCAGACAGCCCATCAGCTACCGCCGATGCTGATGCTTCTGATGTGCAGTCGGTAGACTCTAGCTTATCCAGGAGAGGAACTGGAACAAATAAAAAAGACACTGTTTGTCAGGTAAATGATGGTAATGACAAGAAACAAATGCTAAAGATGTATCATCCATTTCTATTAGTTTGAGCTGACAAAACTTTTCAAATTGCACTACTTTGTTTTAACCATGTCTCATAATTTGACATCTCCAGAGAAAATATCAAAGCTCTTAAGAGTTTTTGCCCCAGAAATGATTCATAAGCTGTCCTGCATGCTAGAAAGCTCAAAAGCTAGAAAGTAGTAATTAATCCATACTTGCTAGCATAAGTAGAAGATGTAGATGTCATTTTCTGCCCCATTTGAAGATTCCAGATGGTCTTTCAGGATAGGGCAGAGTGAGAATTTTCCAGTATTTTGGAGGAAAAATCCTGGAATCTTCTGGCCAGTTCCCTGATCAATAGTAAGGGAACAAGCTGCTCTTGTCTTCGGGTGCATGAGAAAGAGGAGTTCAGATGGATCATGTAGTGCCTCTCCTATCTCTGTCCAGGCTCACGCTGTTGTGAGAGCAAGGTGTTGAAAGTGCTTGGGTTGTCTTCAGCCCAGAGACTTACCAGGTCTGCTGTGGGACGTAGGCCAGTTCTCCTGCCTATCCCAGCTCTGAGAAGATTTCAGCCAGTTTCTATTCTTCGTTAACACCCGGTAGTCATTTGCATTGAAGTATGTCAGATACCCTTTGTTCTCTGATTAGCTGTCTGCTTGTTTAAGATCTGCGAGACCTCTGGCGAGTCTCTGGTGTCCTGCGAGGGCGAGTGTTGCAGCGTCTTTCATATGGAGTGTCTTGGCCTGAAGTCAATGCCTGACGAGAAGTTCATCTGCACTGAGTGTAAAAACGGTGAGTGCCTTCCTGTGTCTGAAAAACTGGGCGGGATTGCCTACCCTGCTGGGGAGCCATATTCTGGTCAGAGCAAACTGTGATGGTAAGTGTCTGTGTTCTAACTGTGGGTTTGGGTTATTCTGTTACTTTTTTTAACCCCTGAGGCCAGATTCTCATTTTCCAAGTACCTTGTAAGAAAAAAATATAAATAATAAACTGCTTAGAGTTTTACTCAGAATAAGGGACTTTTATCTAAACGGGAATTGCATAGTTATTGTGGATTATAGTAACCAACTTACCCGTGTGAAGGGAAGGAGCCTGTGTTGCTCAAACCAGTGTAACTTTGCTTCAGAATGCTTTTTAACAACATCTGTATCTCGAAGAACTGGCTGTTACAGTTGGGCTTCCTTATTCCTTCTTTTACAAGGAGAACATACGTGCTTTTCGTGCAAACTTCCTGGCAAAGATGTGAAGCGCTGTTCTGTCAACACGTGCGGTAAATTTTATCATGAGGCCTGTGTTCGCAAGTTTGCCACTGCTCTGTTTGAGTCGCGAGGGTTTCGTTGCCCACAGCATTGCTGTACTGCCTGCTCAATGGATAAGGATATTCACAAAGCAAGCAAAGGTGAGAACAGAGCTGGCTTTGCACAGCATGAGGAAACCCAAATGCATCATCACAATAACCATGACTATAACTCTACTGTCTGTGATGCGGTGTGCGGCAAGGAACAAGGGTTTCCTTCTTAATGAGGTCATTATCTTCAGTCTGTCATGGGTAGGAAGACAGCTGGCAGCCTGAGACCACTGTTGAAGTATAGCTGGATCCGCAACACTTAAAGTCATCTTTTGTTGCTGGGTTTAGAAGCCTAGGGTTAGTAGTGCAAGGCCAAGGAATGGGGTTTTTTACAAGGTAGTTGATAGTGGCCTGTGGAACAATTTTTTTTCAAGAAAAAATCCTTTTAGAAATTAACCAAAATATTTAAACAAAACAAGTAGACTCTAGAATAATTAAAACCATGTATTTTTTCTCAACGGAGTTTTAAAGTGAAAGTTAAGAGTTAACTTTTCTGAAACTTTTTTTTAAAATGTGAATGTTTGTTTTTAATCTAGTACTCTGATTGGAATAAAAAACAGCCTTGCATCTGTCTGTGGTGTCTTCTGCCATATCCTGACTCCAGGGTGACATGGTGCATTTTTCTGCATTTGTATTAAACAGGTCGCATGGTGAGATGTTTCAGATGTCCCATTGCCTATCACTCAGGAGATGGCTGTATTGCTGCAGGAAGCTTGTTTGTGTCATCCCACATTCTCATCTGTAGTAACCATTCCAAAAGGAATCACTCCTCATCAGCTGTAAATGTAGGCTTTTGTTTCGTTTGTGCAAGAGGTGAGCACGCTTGTTTTTTCCCCTGTTCTATAGTTCTGTGGTCACTTGTGCAGTTTAGTGATTAAAAATGATGTATTGCATAAAGAACCCCTCCCTTAGGGCTCTCTGGGATTTAAATGCTGCCTGTGATGATTTTTATTTATTATTTTTTTTTTGTCGAGAGTTCTCATGAGACTTCCACTTGCTATTTTGGTCCATAATATTCGATATTCAGAAACAGTGATAGGTGCTCAGAAGGCCTACTTGTTTTGCCAGTAGGAAAAAGTGGATGCCAAGCCCCCAGTTTCAGCCATTGCAAGCTGAGAAGGGATGCTTGTGTTACTAATCACTGTCAGTTAAGCAGAAGGGGATTCTTTCACCACTCACAAACTTAAAACTGTTTAAATTTGTAAGGCTGAAAGGATTTACTCATGAACTAGCAAAGTTAATTTTGATTTAGAACTACCATCACATTTGAGAACTTTGAAACAAAACCATTCGCAATACTGTATAAACAGGTTTCATGCTGGGATTTTCCATATGCCAAAGTTCTCTTTTCTTTTTCCTTCCCCCTCAGTGTCGCCCCCCCCCCCCGACTTGTTGCTTTTATGGCTCTTAAGTCACTAGTCTTCTGTCAAATAGCAGGTTGAAAAGTTTCAGTGCATCAGTTGCTTTAGTCTCACAATGCAAAAATACCTTTGTTCTCTCAGATTAATCCAAGTGACATGGTTAGGTGTTTTAATAATAATATGTGTCTTATACAGCATTTTGGAAGTTTATGTTGGATGTATTCTTCTTAGCAGCTTTGAAAGCCACTAATAAGGAAGTGAAAGTGTTTGAAGTTACTTGTTTGCACCTGTGTTCATTCAGTTGGAGGTTTAGTATGGGAAGATTGCCTTGAATTTGCAAGAGCAGAGTAGTAAAGATGTCTGAATAGGAAGAAAAAGTTGGTGCCAGAACTACTTCCTTTCTACCTCTGTCTTTTCTTCCACTTTCCTCTTTCCCAAGTAATTTAGGAGCCATCACAAAGGATTGAGTTTAAATAAAATTAAAAAAAAAAAAAAACAACACTTCAGAAGCTCAGAGAGAAACAGTAAGTTTTAGACTGAGCTTTAAAAAAGGTCCTCTGAACATATAAAAAGATGTTTACAACATAGTTCAGTGTTTCTCCTTTTGTGGGCTTATTTAAACATTTTGGGGCCACCCCAACATGTGACATCAGCATTGCACAGATGTACACATGCAAATCTGACATAGTATGTGTCTTTATGGTCTCTTATTTTAGGTTCTTAGGTAGCCCTATATATGTTTGGTGTTTAATTTTGGTTGATAAGTAGTATTGCATGTACAAATGCAGGGTCTGAACAACAAAACCAAGCCAGTTGCTGTCTCTTTGAAATAGAGCTAGCTGAAAATGTGTGATGTAGCATTCTGTTAGCAGACAGGTGTGTTGGGGCATTCTGCGTCAGACGTGAACTCTGAGAACAATGAATACCTATCCTTCAATATTATTAATTTAACCAATTCTTACACCCAAAAGTCCAACATAAATAAGTGGAAAGAAGTTGTTTGTTTTCTAGAGCTAGAGTAGGGTCATTAAAAACAATTTATCTGGTGGGTGGAGCAGTTCCATAATATTTTCAGCACTTTGGGTTTATGTTTTCTATCTCAGTTGTCCGGAGTCAGTCTGGTACCAGGATCAGATAGAGGTTTATGACAGAAGAGTTTCTGTGGATCTTCCCTGGTTTGAATGTCAGATTAGAAATGTCTCTTAGCAAGGTCCAATGGTGGCTTTAGTCTGCCCCTGTAAGTATTTACGTGAAGAATTCTGTACAGTAGGATGATGTCTTGTCCTGCTCCTACATGAGGTAGGTCATGGGATCTTAGTTGTTAGAGCACCGTGCTGATGCGAGTGTTGCTGATCTTGGTTATCAAAGCTGTGTTTATACTGAGATGTGAATGGAAAGCAACGGCAGGCTTCTGCCGTTGAGCTTATCCTAAATATTTTGTTTTCTACCAATTTCAAAACACTGTTAAGCTGTAGTATCAAAATTCATGGCATTATACAAACCAGCTAAATAAATTTCTTTGAAGTTGTACTTTATTAAACCTGTGGCCAGCTACTACCGATGCCTGAAGCTAAGATCTAAATATCATAGAATGTACTTGTATAATCTATGTACTACATAGATTATAAATCTGTAGTAGTTTGTTACAGATACGTATGAAGGTGAATCTCCTTGAGAATTCTGTGACACAAAGGTGTAAAATAGAGGCCTCCTACTTGTCCTGGGTAAAACCTATTTAAAAGCTTTGTGAAAAGGAGTACCTGCTATTTGGTATCCATCTTGTATATACATCACAGGAATGAAAATTTAGGAGTAGAGTTCCAAAACTGAATTACAGTAAAGGAGTTTTATGCTTGCTGAAGATGCAGACATGCATTTATCTCTAAAAAATAAATGAAGTGCAGAAGAAAACTTTCATGCTTTTTTGTTTTTTAATTGATTTGACATTGTTTTAGTAATTCTGTTTATACCTGAATCTGGCTTCATCAGAGATGAAACTACAGAAGTCTGTATTTTCTCCTGGCAATATAAGTAACCACTGAACCCCAGCAGATGGGATTTCCTGTCCTTTATAGTCTCTGAATTTTAGTTCTGAGAACTTGAAAAGTTATAAACTGCTACCACTGACTGAATCCTCTGTATTTTACAGCAGCTATGTACTTGTTCTACTAGAAAATTTTTGTGGGGTTTGTTTCTACTAGGCATAGCTGGAATCAGGAGCCAGTGTGCTTCACCGACGAAAGATTGTGCAAGGTTTACATTTAGCAAACTCCCCTGGATGGGTTGATTTGAGTCCTGTCTAGTCATATGTGGTCAGCATGAGGGACATAAGGTGAGGACAGCATCTGTGGCAGGAGCACTGACAGTACCTGCTCAGAAAGAAATGGGGAACTGAATGCTTTAGAAATACTTGGGCATCTCTGTGTGAGAATGGTTATTTAATTAGCTGTAGCTGATACCAGAAGGAGAGACTTTGTGCTTAGATGCAAAGCATTACTGAAGTGACAAAATGTAGATATGAGACAATTATAAAATATACAAACTTGCATATCATGAGGTACTTGAAGTACGGTATATTTTAAGACTTCTTATTCACCTTCCTGGAATATCTGGCATTAAGCACGTTATAGTTCACCTAATTGCATGTGTAGGTCATACTTGTTTTATGAATCCTCCAAGGACATGTTTTCCAGGTAGGCTGATGCCATTCTACTTACAGCAGTTTTTTAGGCACCCCATTTCAAAAGCTTCTCTACAGCACTCAGCTCTGCGTGTGTCCCACAAGGGAAAGAATTGGTGGCTGTCTTGGTAGCTCATCTTCTCTGTTTCTTTGGGTCCCACTTGCTCTGCTCTTCCCATGAATCTCTGGCCAAATGCTTCTGATCTGTAGCTATGGGGCTCCCACTGGGGCTGCCTGGCTCTTTGGAGCAATGAGGGAAAACTCTTCTTGGTGGAGAAAGACAGAGAAATCCAGACACATCGTTTGGAGAAAAGGCATGTAGGAGAATAGAGTGCTTGACTGCTCCAAAGCAGCAGTGGGAGGGCAGGGTTGGTGGAGCTTTACTTAAAACCAAACAGCATAGGGCAGAACTTTCATCTGTTCTTTCCCCTCTGGTGCCTTGCAGAATCACTGACCCCTCTTGTTATTTTTTTCCAATGCAACTATAAAGGCAAAACACTTTCATAGACAGTATCTGGGAGATAGGTTTGTAGTAAATGGGGTGGTGAGTTCTTGTATACTACGTCTGCTTTTTCAGCTTGTAGCCCCAGCTATCAGCATGACCTTTGATGCAGTGACCATCATCCCCCAGCTCTTCACATTAGCTTGCTTTTTTCATTTGGGAGGGAGGGTGGATCACACAGCTTTAAAATTCTTTGCTTTTCTTGTGCTTTTCTGTAAATGCACAAATTAAGAGTAAAAGCACAACTAAAATTCCACTTAGTAGCAGTTTATTCATCCTAAGTTTTTCCAGTTAAGTTTAATTCAGTCTCTCCAATACATAACCTCTTTCTTAGTGAAGAAACTTTCTGTCAGACTTTTCTTTTTCTTCGTTTTATCTTTTTTCCATTCACACACATATGCATTAGAGGTGTTCATTTGATTTATTTTATTTTCTCCTTTATGGAATCATGGGTAGTTTCATTGCAACTCATCTCTTTCTGTTTGTTTCGTATAGGGTTGGTAGTGCAGGATCATTCAGACCCCCTGTTCAGTTCATATGCCTATAAGTCCCACTACCTACTGAATGAATCAAATCGTGCTGAGTTGATGAAATTACCTATGATTCCTCCTCCTTCGTCAGCTTCCAAAAAGAAATGTGAGAAAGGTAACCAAAATAGTTTCTTTCTCTTTAATTTACTTTCGCTTTTTCTATTATTTCTCTCTCTTTAAATCAAATGAGAAATGTCTGCTTGTCAAGCACCACTTATTGCTTTTCAGTAAACTTCACTCATTGATTATTGTGAGCGTGTGTTCATGTTGTTGGCAACTTTTTTTTATTACAAAAGGGCTTAAAATAATTGCTGTCACTAAATTCTCCTTGAAAGAGGTTAAATCATTTTGTATCTGGCCTAGGCTATTCCAGCTTCAGAGAAGCTATTTACACAGTAATGTGAAGAGGAGGCAAATAGAGCTTGATACTGTTGCAGTTCAGTACTTACCAGGGTGATGTAAAACAGCTTCTTAAATTGATTTTATGTATGGAAGTATAGGGGGGATGTTCTGTTTCAGACCTTCTAGGTAGCTTATGCAGAGCCTGAGAGAAGAAAGGATTTTTCAGGTTGAATGAGGGTGGGTACTGTGTCCATCCAGAGGGTGGCCGAAGGGGGAAGGCAGTGAGATTTTGCTTGCGTATGTGTCCATTAGCCCTTGGGCCTCATGTTCCACCTCTGCTAGCATGGGACAGCCAGTGCTCCTTCCCCTCCTCGCAGGACAGGTACTTGCTTTCTGAAGCAGCGCCGCACGTAGGAATGGCAGGAGATGCTGGATCACGGGTGGACGGGCTTTCTGTCCTGTGCAGAAACCCCTCAGCTCCAGAGGAGAGAGGTCACTTCATTCTGGTGTGGGTGGTGCTGTAGCATCTCAGAATACCTCATGGGGAGATAACTGTTGTCTGTATAAAATACTCAGATGTAATATTTTATTCCCCACAGAAATTTGATTTCCCAGGAGTGTTCAGAAATGGTGCCTAATTAACCATTCTAAAGTTAGGTTATTTTGAACGTTGCTAGGTTGATGGCTTTCAGTAGTTCCTGTAATTCCTGAAAACAAAAATTATTTTGAGCCCTCTGCTTAGCTTGAGCAATATTTTACTAATGCATCCTGAGAGCAAAGTGTTGGGTTTTTTTCTTGCTTAGCACTGAAAGTTTTGTTTGATTTTGTTTGACTTTTTTTTTTTTTTTTTTTTTTTTGCATCTCTCAGCATTTTACCATGTTGGATAGTGTTTCAGTAATTTACACTGGGTCTGTATTTCCTCTGAAATAACATTTGCAAAAAAATATTTTAACTTTTAAAATTTTATTATGGGTTTGGGGGGTTCTGGAAAATCCATATGGATGGATTTTACTGGTTTTTAGCAGAGGAAATACAGTATTGGTCATGCAACAGATTTGTTTAAGGAATGCTTATTGTGACATGCAACAAACAGTTAATGCAATGATCTTTTTGAAAGTCTATAGGTGGACAAGATTTTCTGATAAATGTTTGAAAGTTACCATTCACACTTTTGATACTGTAATTGAAAATTGCTTTAAATACTCTCAAGTCTCTCCCAGAATTTGAGACACACAAACTTGTTAATTTTTCAAAAATTTATATAGCTATAAAAGTGTGTGTATATATATAATTTTTTATACTTATATAAAATACTACAATATGTGTAATGTTTCCAGTCTTATTGTATGAGCTGCCTTGTTTGCTGAGGGTGGCTTAAAGATGTGCTGTGGCTCTCCACGTTTAATACATCTGCCAAAATACAAGCCAGCCAAAACAACTTTTGTCCAAATAAGTGTGAACTTCAGAAATTAATGTGAACCACTGCGCTAAGATTTCCTTTGTGCGCGAAAGCAGCTTTTGGGATGGGGACAACTTGGGTGATGTCTCATTCTGCATTATTTACTGTGCTCATACTGGCAAACTTTTCTTTTTGTGGAATAAACACACTTATTACAATTCCTTTATAATGTCCTTGGTACAGAAAAGCATTGATCAACCTATAGGCTCCGGGGGGTTTCCATGCACACTAACGGATTGCTGGGGGATTCAGTCATAGCAATGTTGATTGAAAAAGTCTTTCTTAAAAATTTGGGGTTTTGTCATTGTTTTGGCTGTCACCAAAGAAATAAACCAGTTTTGGTCATCACCAAAGAAACAAAACCTAGTGGCACTACTTTCAGATGAAGGCTTCCTTTGGGAATGTTGCTGCTTCTGCCAACTTGCTTCATGTTTAAAAAATACTCAGCTGCTTTTTTGTGTATCTTTGATGCTGTTAAGAGCCACAGCTGGCACATTAGAGGATTGTGCTGCACAGTTGTTTTTTTTTTTTAACCAACATTGTTTACTTTGACTTGATCCCTTTCTTCTGCCATTTTTTTCTGTGGGGCAAATGAGAATGTAGAACAGACGATTTAAAATGAATGTCAATTGCTGTGCACAGGGAGAAGCAAATCCTTACTTCTATAAACAAAGCAGGGTTTCTTTGTTTAAAGGTGGAAAACTGTTGTGCTGTGAATCCTGCCCAGCTTCCTTTCACCCTGAGTGTCTCAACATAGAAATGCCTGAAGGATGCTGGAATTGCAATGACTGTAAAGCTGGCAAGAAGCTACGTTACAAGCAGATCGTTTGGGTCAAGCTTGGAAATTACAGGCAAGTCTGCAATTTTTGGTTTTTAATGCTTTGGATGTTTTTAATGTACTGTAGAATTACAGGAAGATAACTCAGAGCAGCTCAGTCTTCATAAACAAGAACTAGAAATACAGTAATTAATCTGCTTTGTGTCAGACATCAATGTTACATTTGAAATTAAATTCTCCTGCTTTTTCCAAGCAATGATGTATACTTGATTGTGCTTACATTTGCTTTATACAGCATAATAACGATATGGAAAACCAGAGGCTGTCTTAAAGAACCAAGATGTCCTAGCTTCTGTTTGCTGTTAGTCACTTGCAGGAATACAAGCATTTATAGGTGATCTTAGAAACTGGCTTTCATGCCACATATGTTCTTAAAAGGCTTTTCCAAAACTTTGAGTAAGAACTTCTCTTGTGTTTTGCACAGTGCTTCCCAAGTATTGCCAGCGGGAGCCTTGATTGCATAAGGAAGGAGTTCATTTCTTTAAGAAAGGAAAACTGGCTTTTATTTCTCAATCCAGTTAGGCAAACTCGGAAGCTAAGGCTGTGGTTCAGGGAACTTACATTTTCCTTTTCCCCCCCCCCCCCCTACTTTTCAGGTGGTGGCCAGCAGAGATCTGCAATCCCAGGTCTGTGCCTCTCAACATACAGGGCCTCAAACATGATATCGGGGACTTCCCAGTATTTTTCTTTGGTTCACATGACTACTATTGGGTACACCAGGGCAGAGTTTTCCCTTATGTTGAAGGAGATAAAAGCTTTGCTGAGGGGCAAACTAGTATTAACAAGACCTTCAAGAAAGGTAAAATCAAACAAAGTTTATAGTGGTTTATGACAAAAATTCCACGTGTTTGTGTCTCCATCACCACTTAACCTGCATGGGAATATTATGTGACTAGTGTTCTGTGTTCACGTAAAATTGCAAACATTATGCAGATCCCTTGACTGCAGATAAAAATGTTTCTTTAAGTGCCTACTCATTGTGTACTGTTGTGGGCAAGTTCATTTCTTCCACAAACTGGGAAATGTTAAGATGGAGCTTGGGCTCTGCTGCATGGGATCATTGTTCAGTACCTACTGAAAGGTACCTGATGATAGATTCATTATATACTGCAATAACTCATTTTTACCTTGTGTTTTTGCTTATAGAGCTCTATTCCTAGCTTTTTTTAAAAAATAAATACATATGTGTATACGTTTGATTAACAGCAGCTGGTGCTAATTTCTTTCTATTTTGAACTCCCTTACACAGCACTTGAAGAAGCAGCAAGGCGCTTCCAGGAGCTGAAAGCACAAAGAGAAAGCAAAGAAGCGTTAGAAATTGAAAGGAATTCAAGGAAGCCTCCACCTTATAAACACATTAAAGTGAGTTGGCTTCTTTCCTATTTTTATTCTATGCATGAATAAGCTATGCATTTAAACCGGTATTTGCAACAATTTGAGCTTAAGGAAGTTCAAATAAGTCATTTTGCTGTGCTTTGCAAGAATATTTTGTCTGTCTTACTGTGCTAAAATGTTTTATGGTACTGTATTCATGAGAGAGTTAGCAGCTGAAGAACACTTTTACCTAGGGTAGAATTTTGCTGGTTTGCAAGCTCATCTTAAGTGTCTTAGATACATGCTGGCTATTGCAATTCACTGAACTTTAACACTGACCTCAGCAGTAGTAAGAATATACTGACTGCTCATCCTACAGCAGACTGCAGCAGTTTTGGACGCACAGGACTTGGTGGTGTCCCTTTTAATTTTTTTTATTTTAGTTGGAAGAAATCCCAGTGATGTACTTGATCAAGGTTTGTGTGCTTTGAGTTCCTGAACCAGTAATTTTACTGGGGAGAGAGTCATGAGTTTTAATGTTCTTCAATTGTTTACTGTTGGCTTCTCTGAACAGTGTATGTCCCCAGGTAAGTTAGCAGTAGAGTGGCAACTACAGGCTGTAAAAGCCCATGCTTCTGCTGCAGAACTGCAGAAAGTATACTTGTTGTGACACACTGTCCTTCAGAAGGGTCTAGAGGAAAAACAACAGTGTAGTCAGTGTTGTGCCGCCTTGTGTCAGTTGATGATTGCCCTCCAATAAAGCTGTTAGGTCTGTGTCCTTTGTGCATCGTCTTCACAATTTATTCTTTTTTTGCTTCGTTCCACAGTCCAACAAGGTAATAGGGAAGGTTCAGATTCAGGTAGCTGATCTGTCAGAAATCCCTCGCTGTAACTGCAAGCCATCGGATGAGAATCCCTGTGGCCTGGAGTCAGAGTGTCTGAACAGGATGCTGCAGTATGAGTGCCATCCCCAGGTGTGCCCAGCGGGAGAGCGATGTCAGAACCAGTGTTTCACTAAAAGACTCTACCCTGATGCTGAAATCATAAAAACTGATCGACGTGGATGGGGTCTCAGGACGAAAAGGAGCATTAAAAAGGTAGAATTACAAAGGACATAGGTTGTGATAGCCATCAGCATGGTTTTATGTGAAAACACTGCAACTCTGTACCTCTAAGCAAATGAATACAAAAATGTCAGCCCTTGCAAGTAAATGCTTTGTGTTGAAAAGACATGAAACTTCTGTAGCTGAAGCAGTAATGGCAAAATCCACTTTGCTGTTTTGACATCAGTGTCTTAACCTTGATGCTTAGAGAAGAAAAGCAAGTTCCAGGTGACCGGGAATTCTGCTGGTGGAGGGAAGTGTGTTTTCTCACTGCCTGCAGGGCAAAAAGGTGGAAAAAAGTAGTCTGAATAATGTTCCCTAAATAAGGCCATTAAAGATGATGAAATCTTAAAGCTGGTGAATTATTTTGCCAGCCCTTTTATTTTTTCTTTTTTTTTTTTTTTTTCCTTTTCTTCCTCTTGTTTTTATCATACGGTCAGAATATGAGAGAAGCTCAAAGGTTGGATGGAGTTGGCTTGAATTGTGAGCCCCTTTTCAGGGGGCTATTAAGTCTTTCCATTTGCCTTTTCTTTTTACGCTGTTAACACAGCAACATGCTGATGGCATTTTCCTGTTAGCTGATTACTTGGAGTGGGGGAGTTTGCGGTATTCCTCATAGAGACATCTGGTACAAGTCAGCTTTCTCACCTGCTTGGCATTCAACTCTTCAGCCTGGATTTGTTTCAGAAGAACTCGCAGGACATTATTAATGAAATGAGGTGATCAGGCTGCATTGGATGACAAACTTCAAAGATTCTTAGAAGTTCAAGAAGGCAGAGAAGAATAATGAAAATGCAGAGATTTCTGTTGATGGAAATGATGCTGCTGTTGTAACAAAAAGCAGAGGGGACTGATGAGCCTCAGGAATTGTTACAGACTTTGGCTGAAATACTAGAATGGCTGGTGTCTTTAGGAGGATCAGTGGGGTGCGGTCAGTGAGGAGTGGAATGGGAATATTCTTCCCTGACTGTCAGAAAGCCATTGGATGTGGATCACTTTGGTTTTCCTTTACACTGTATTGCTGGCAATACCAGTCTGGGTTTCAGGTAATATATGCAACAGTTGATACAGAAAAACAAAATCTTACACTTGCATCTCTTAAGTATGGGAATCCTCGTCTAGCTGGACTGCAGTCTTGCTGTACTTCGAGGCAAGCGTGAGGATGGTTGGCCTGGATTTCACCTCTGCTTTAACTTGCCAGGCAGAGGAATGGATCTGGTGGACGGATGTGTGTTTTGCTCTTACTCACGCAGGCTTCATTGTTTCTGAACAACGAGATGGCTAAGTGTACCTGAAGAGTAGAAGATGCATTGGGCACTTTAAGGCTTCAGAACAAAATTGTGTTTGCAGGGTAGCCCACATCCTCAAGACTCTGCTCTAGAGAACTCTTTTGCTCTTGGTTGCCTTCATTTTTCTTCAGTTCGAATTTGCACTCAACAGCAACAGTATCCTGGAGCTTCTCATTATGAGGAAACAGGCCATAGTTTTGGTGGACTGGAACTTGATGTGAGGATGCTGCTGCTCTGCTCTGTAGAGGGAAGGTGGCTGCCCTCCAGACTGCGCATTCTGCTGTGATGTTTTGGATTGCCTGATCACTGTGGGATGACATGTTTAGCTTCCAGTGTAATCAGAAAGTATAGAAAAAGCAAAGAGACCCTGAATTGATTCTTTCATTATTAAGGAATGTGGTATTTAACTGTGCACAGGTAGTGCATAGGATAATCTACTGAAGAGGTCTTGCAATGTCAAGATGAAGCTTCAGGCTTACGTATGGCAATTTCAACCGTGTCTTTGCTTTCGTCCATTTTTACTAGACACCTACCTCCCTGGCTTTTTAAAACATAGTTTACAGTCTCTAGAAATCTGAGCTAGAGAAACACTATGTAGCAGTTTGTGACAAGCGTGCATGTAAGTAGGGTGGTACTGGAGGTGTTCTAACAGACCAGTTTTGGTGAGGATGCTGTTAACCACTCCATTGGTTATAGGCAGAAACTTCTTTCAGCCTATGCACACCTGACTGATTTGACAAGTAGCCAGAGGAGCAGTGGGGAGGAAAGCTGTATTTAAAAACCTTTCAGTACGCTATAATTATTCCTGTCCCAAGTACCTGGTGAATTTTTATAGCAGGTTTGGGTGTTTTTTTTTAGTGGAGTTCCTGTGAATTTAGTGTGCAAACTTTATAAATGCATTTGTCTCTTGTAAGAGCTTTGCTGAAAACTGGTGGGGGTTCTGTTGACCTGTGCAGGTGTTCCCAAAACTGCCAGGCTGAACTGAAAGCAACTTGGCAATGAAGGGACTTGGATGCTTCTGAAAATTTTAGCCTAAATCAAAGGGAAAAAAACCTAAGTGACTTTTATCTTGTTAATGTGTGTTAGATAACTGAGACTTCCAAACTGTAAATCAGGCTTAAGGAGTGCCAGGCTTCTCAGTCATTTAGGTGAATTAGGTCTCAGAAACATGACCCAAATTGCCTGATTTCTACCCTTATTCCTTTCACTTACCGCTTTCTTCACTCTTGTTTGGGTTGTGACAGCCGTGAGGCAAGGGAGCCCTGTCACTAAGAAGTCAGTTGCTCAGGCATCTGCCCCGAGCACAGCTAACAGGGTAGTGCTTGTTAACATGTTGGCATACTGTATGTTATAAGAGTTTTTCTTTAAATACCAGGTGCTTGTTGGACACTTGAATTTGAGCATTTCAAATAGCTATTTTTAACAGTGTTTTAAACCATCAGTAAATGGCTGTCTTGATAAAGTTGTGCTCAGTGCTGAGTATTGACTCCCTTGTATCAAGGTACCAATCATATCCCAGCTCTTCTGAAATCCCTTAGGTAAAAGTTGAGAACAACCTGTTGGCCTGGAGGGCTACTTTTAAACATGTTTGATTTATTTTTTTATTATTATTTACAATTTTTGTACAGTCTCTGCCTCATTAAAACTTTGTTACTGCAAATCTGAGTTTATTGACTATTAAAGTCCTAATAAAAGTGAAGCATGTAGTGAAAATACATGCCATTGTAATAGTTCACATTTCCTTAGGATTCTATGAATATTGTCTCATTGTCCATTTAAAAGAAAGCATGAAGTTTCAAAGGATTCTAGAGAACTGACAAGTAACGTTTTTTTATAGTGAATATAGAAACAGTGCTTGGTTCTGCTTTTTGGGTGGTTCTCATTTTGGGTGGACTTACTGCTTAGACAACAAACACCTGGTGCGTGTGTTCACATTTTGCCTACTAGATGGTTAAAGTATATTTTTATAGGAAATGCTTTTTTATGTGCTGCTTTACTACTTCTTATGATGTTAAAGCAAATACAGATTTCTTATTTTTTCATCGTTTTCAGGGTGAATTTGTGAATGAATATGTTGGCGAACTAATTGACGAAGAAGAGTGCAGATTGCGAATAAAACGTGCACATGAAAACAGTGTAACCAATTTTTATATGTTAACTGTAACAAAGGTAAATATTATGTCTTGTTTAATATAAACTGTATAGTTAAAACTAGGGGCAAAATACTGATGGAAGCGTTATTCCGTGTTTGATATGACCCTCCTACCTGAGTGGCAGTAGGAGGATAATATTCATGTTTCTCTTTAATGGCATGGGTGAAAAGCTAAAACAGCCTCTTATCTTACGTTGTGCTCTGTGCTTCTTTTGCTCCTGTAAGCACAAATATGTGGACACTTTTTCATAAAACCAACTCTGCAGGGAAGACAAAATGTTAACTATTTTAACTAATTTAAATTTTAATATTGGATATAAATATAATATTAAAACTTAAAAATTTTAACTTTTAACTAATTTAAAATAAGCATATTTTTTGCTGCCTTGGTCATTAGTAATCACTTGTCAGCAGGAAACCTTTTTGTTTGTAAGTACTAAATGTGTCCTTCTCTTTTTATTTGAAGGACCGGATAATAGATGCTGGCCCAAAGGGGAATTATTCTCGTTTTATGAACCATAGTTGTAATCCAAACTGTGAAACACAGAAATGGACAGTGAATGGTGACATTAGAGTTGGACTCTTTGCTCTTTGTGATATTCCTGCAGGTAAAAAGATGGTACTGTTTTGCATGTATACTTTGTCTTGACATGGCTAAGTTCCTAACCTGGCTGTGGTTTTTTTTCTCTGAATTTCCTTAATACCAGTGGAACTGGTCATTCATTGGAGTGGAGACAAATATTCAAGTTCCAGTTTTAGCAGGGATTTTATAGTTAAAAATAGTCTGAAGCTGAAAGCTACTGTTAAAGCTAACTACAGGGTTTGCTGTTAAGTGCAGTGTTAACTCTGCATCATGTAAGTGCTCGCCACAGTGTTGATTCTTACACCTATATATTTGGTGTGGTATTATCTTTCTGTGTTCAGTGTTTTATCTGATCTGTCATTCTAACTTATGTTAAGTTACAACTTATGTTAAACTGATACTCGTATCTGATCTAAACAGAATTTGCTACTTTCAAGGTGAACGAAATCAATGCACTGTTTCAAGCTTGCTGTTTTAAAACTTATTGCTGCTAAATCTTACAGACTATGAAAAGATAAATGCTAATGAAATGTCATGTCATGAGCCTGTCTTTCGTCAGTGTCTGTGTAGGTGAATTGCTTTTCTTTGCATTTTAGGAATGGAGTTAACATTTAATTATAATTTGGATTGCCTGGGCAATGGCAGGACTGAATGTCATTGTGGAGCAGAAAACTGCAGTGGTTTCCTAGGAGTGCGTCCAAAGGTACATGGATGAAAGTTGAAGCTTCTCTCCTCAAATCCAGAGATCTCATGAGAGCAGGGCAAAGAGGGTTCTGTTTTATTGAACTTTTTATTTCAGTCTGTGTAATACTTTCTACCCTTGAAAGTGACTAAAGGTTTTAGTTGTGCATGGTAGTGCTAGTGTATCTAAGGTGAAGTTAATTTACCAGGTTGTGTTAATTCAGGTACATGTGGATAGCATTTCTGGCTTTCATAGCTTAAAAACTTCTTTGAGTAGATTTAATTTAAGCATAGTTCATGCAAATGATAACCCAGAGTTGATTTAACTTTAATGCAGGGGTTTTATAAAGTGACTGTATGCTGTGATCTTTGTAATTGCTAGACAGCATTTGCAACAGCAAATGAAGAGAAGGTGAAGAATGCAAAATTAAAGCAGAAGAAACGGAAAATAAAAACAGAACAGAAGCAGATGCACGAAGACAACTGTTTCCAGTGTGGAGATGGGGGAGAACTAGTCATGTGTGATAAAAAGGACTGTCCCAAAGCATACCACCTCCTCTGCCTTAACCTGACTCAACCACCTTTTGGTAAGAGCAGTTGTGTGGCTTCCTCCTACTCTTTTCCTTCCTGCAGCAAGACAATATTTGAGCTGAAATGCAGTATTCATCTACATCAAATGCAACGTATTTGCTTTTGCAATACCACTCATTTTTAGAAATACATCAGGTGACAAGCGTTCCTAAATGAGAACCAGTGGACAGAGAGGCACTGTAATAATTTTAAATGTTGTTCTTGTTGCATTTCTTTCCTGGATCAGATTTCTTCCTCTAATTTTAATTGAAATATAAGCATTATCTTGGTGTCCCAAGGTCACCAAGTGCAAATTAAATGACAGTCCAAACCTGACATAGCAAGTATGGTGTGTAGGGCTTGATTAATCAGTAAATGTGTTTAAATTATCTACTGTATGCTGATGGCATGTTGCCTTCCATTTAACTTTTTCCATGTTAAGGCCTAGCTTTTTGTAGTTAGGGCTCAAATTATACAGCAACCCATCACCTTAACACCATTGCAGGATTTTGTAAAAGTCCTTAGCTCTTTAATCTTCCCTGTGAAGGGGAATGCTTTTTCTTTCTCAACAGTAACCCAGCCAAAAGGGACTTCAGCAAGTCTTGGACACAGCAGCAAGAAGTTTTTGATTTTTCCCTTGTTGCTGTGTTCAGTATACCTTTGCAGTCAGAGAGTCCAGCACATGGGCATACAAATACATGTCTGAATGGTTTGGGGGATCTGGGGTTTTCTATTCTCAAACATATTTTTACACAACTTGTTCTTCTCTGAGCCATTTCTTGCTTATTTTTCAAAACGCATTCGGCCATCTGCATTAAAGTATGCTGCAGCTGAACTAAAACTTAATTTGGAGATACCCATCTGAGCAAATGCTGTGTCCAGATCAATAAGAGGTGTTCACAAATCAGAAAAATGTACAAAACTCTCCAACTTGCAAGGGCTTTTGGCATCTTGATGCCAGAGGAGGTTGGTCTAACTATTTTAAGCTCTGGTTATGCATGCAGCAATGCTTTGAGCCAAGTGAGGCCTAAAGTATGCAAAATGACTAAGACCTGTTTCCAGTCAGATTCATGTAAATGAGAAGCAGAAGTAGCATCTACAGTAAGAGTCAATTTTCCTGAACTTTCTTTGCATTCATCTAAGGGCTAAATGCCAGTGCTGGCCCCAAAATGCACTAATTGCAGTTTCCTGTCTCTCTCCCCTCCCTTCCCCTCCAATCCTCAGGAAAGTGGGAATGTCCGTGGCATCAGTGCGACATCTGTAGCAATCCTGCGGTTTCGTTCTGTGAGTTTTGCCCTCATTCGTTCTGTAAAGATCACGAGAAGGGAGCCCTGGTGGCATCAGCACTGGATGGCCATCTCTGCTGCTCCGCACATGACCCCAAATCTCCTGTGGCACCTGAGTACTGGAGCAAGATAACGTGCAAATTGGAACAACAGAATCCTGTAGAAGAAGCAAAGGAGTGAATTTGGTTAAAAACAAACAAGGGAGGAGAGAAGAGGGGAAACAGGCGATGAACTTGAAGAGACTGCTATGACACATTCAGTCTTTGTCATCAAAGCCGTCTTGTGTGAACTGGGAATGGGACCATTTAATCCTAGCAAGCAGAAGCAGGCGGTGGTGTTTGGGTTTTATTGTTTGGTCTTTCTTTTACCCTTGAATGTGCTACAGCAGCTCTTACTGTTGGAAACCAGAAACGTCTTGGCCTTCAAAGAAAAATGTAGACCTTTTGACAGTGAAAAGAATATTCTGTTTAAAATATGTTCTTTGAGACTAGAAAGCAAAGCATAGCAACATATTTATTTATTTAATTTTTAAAGGGTGTTTTTAAGATCTGGTTTTGATCAGTCAACGTGTCTTCGGGGAAAAAAAAAATAGCAAAGCCAACGTAACTTTTATGTCTAGTTCATGAAAAGAATAAAGCCTCCCCACTCTGTGTAACATTGAGATGCCATACAGACAGATGTGGGTTTCAGACCAGGTGACCCTGCAATGCCTCTGTTTCAGTACTTATTTTTAAAGGCATTTTGAGAAGGTAGGTTATGTATCATGTTAACTTATGAATATTACTGTAAAGCTTTTCCTATGAGAAATCAGGTGTATGACTTCTTGGAAGTGCTTGTAACGTGAGATCTGGCATTGTTTAAGGAGCAAAGAAATCATGGTTCCTTGCTCAAGAGCTATAATTGGTGTTCACAGACAGATGGAAATTCAGAAGGAGCTTAATTGCACAATGGTCATTTCTTTATGCAGCCTAACTTTGAAAACCTTCCCAGTTAGGAGAGCCTCCCAGCCTCAGTCATATACTGCCGCACGCTCAGAACTGAAGTCTTAATCCTGCCAGTGGGAGCTCTGCTGTTGACTTCTTTAGGTGGGGGATTGTTCTGCGCGTGTGTATTTGTCATCTGCCAAGTCTGCACTTGTTTTATGGCATTTATACTAGTGTGATTCTTCACTGCTGCCTTCTCAGACTCCCTTTAGCTTCAAAGAAGATTTGAACACTTACGGAATCAGACCCATGTGCATGTTTTGTTTTGATCGAATGTTTAGATTGCTTTTTGCTGAGAGGGATCTAACTTTAATCTTCATTGTTAATGGAGCTAAGAAAAATCTCAGCACTTCTTCAATGAACAGGGTATTTTCTGTCTGGGTAACGGGCCATATTCACAGCAGCTGACTTTAGCCTCATGAGATGGTTTTCTCTTAGATTTCCTCTGGTAATGAGAAGAGAGACAGGCTCCTTCAGTGAGGCTTTTGAGGTGGCTTAGGTAGGCTCCTGCTCCAGATTTTCTTTTGAGAACTTATCCTCCTCCATTTCTTGTCCAAGGAGCCTAGAGGGACTAGTTTCCCCAAGCTGAAGTTAGTCTTTGGTGAACCTCCTCCCCTGGCCCACAATCTTACAAAGCACTGTGCATCTCCCTGTGCACTGGTAGCATTAGAGTGTACTTTTGACTTGTGTACTGATATTGGCTAACTTCATGCTAGCTTTTTGCTGATGGGTATTGAAAATAATCCTGAATGAAAAGAATTAATATCAAGTGTTGCTGGCATCTGGCTAAATTAAGCCTTTGAATTAAGAATTAAGAACCTTGTCTCTGGAAAATTGCTTACGTAAACCTACAGGAACATGGTGAATTCTCAGTTCAAGAAAGTTAGTAGGCTGAAAAAGTACACATGGGATTTTAGAACACGTCTTGCCTCTAGCTGGTGTCCTTCTCGTCCTCAAATTTATGTAGAGGGGGAAACTTTTTTGTGTGCAATTGTAAAATTACAAAATACACTACAGTCTTTTTAAGCAGCTACCATGCCATTTAACTGATCCGGCAGTTCATCTTCTGAACGTCTGCAGATGCCTCTTCTACAAACTTGAGGCTGTCTTGGGTGGCACAACAGTGCAGGTCTGTCATGGGTCAGTTTATGGTACAGAGGGCTGTTGGGATCTATAAAGCACTTCATCTTGTGGTCCGTACTACAGTGAATGTCTGAAACACTAATCTTGCTTGAAAGCAGTGCTATATTTTGGTATTTTTTACAAAAAAAAAATTTACAAAAAGGATTTTATTTTTCTTAACATTTTGTGTGATAAATGTCTCTTTTTAAGCTCTTACTGGGGGTGTTATTAACCTTTTCAGAAATTCCAAACATAACTCTTGCTACAGTGTCTATAAGGCCCGATGTGTTTACTTTATATTATTTATTAGGCTTGGTAATGTTCAGATGATTTTCTCTTGGGAAGTCGGAGCATTCTGGATATTGCAGATACGCTATAGTGTGAGTGCGCCTCCATATTTTTGTCATTCTATGTCCACGGTGACTTAGTGACCAGAGGGAGATGGTGTGGTAGCACCAAAACACCCTCCTGAGCGTTTGACGTGGCAGGGAGCAGACAAGAGCCGCGGACTGTCAGTCGCCTCGTGAGACATACTGCTGAGATGTGCCAGTACACCATGTATCGCAGAACATGTGAGATTCACAGAAGGCTTAAAAACGTGTAAACTGCTGTGAATTGAGGCCTGCTGCTACTCCTATGCCATGCCACTCTATGTCTTGGTTAATTTTGTTTTCAAACTTCTTACAGGTGCTCTTTTTTTTCCTGTTTTGCCAAGAAAAGATTAATAATAGCCAACAGCTGGGCTTGGACTTAAAAGGGAAAATAGGAGATTGGTTTGTAAGCTTGTGAAACTTACAAACAAAAAGTCTTAAAACTGGATTTCATGCTGTTGGAGAGAAGGTGAATCTTTAAAAAAAATTCTAACATTCTGAGATAAGAAAATGCCTAATTCAAAGTATCATGTTAACTGTAGGAGGTTTGTTCTATATGCCAAACACAAAACGTTAAAATACATGTGTTAACCACATCTTTGCAAACTGCATAACAATAATGCAGTTTCTTTGTAAGAAAAAGTTCTAACAGCTGTTTTAACTGGCATCAGCAGAGGAGGAGTCGGCTGCTGAATTAATTTGTGTGATCTCTAAAATGAGATAAGTAATCTTGGATAGTTTAGTTGTTTCATGCTGGGGCCTGGAGAAGTCCACAGTACTGCTGGTGATTTCGATTGAGAACTTAGATCTGCTGTTTCAGCCTGTCAGTTGTTCCTTGGCTGGAACGACAAGCGCCATCGCCCTTTTTTCCCTTAGTTTTGCTTTAAATTTTTGAGACAGCACCCAACTTCAGCTTGGCCGCCTGCGTGTTGTCAGAGTGCAGTGTCTAAGCTGCTCTGCAAAGTTAACAGGATTTTGTTGTTTACTGGAGCTTTTACTCTACAGTTGGCACCTTAGCACAGTGCAGACGTCCTGCAGACCATGGCTAAATGGTGCAGTGGCTGGTTACTACCGTTTTCTAAACACACGGTGCAAGCATTAGTTATTGTAGCTTTCAGATTAGTATAGACTTGTCCTATCAATAGACTGTTGAAGGCATTTGCAGCTCAGGAAAGGTAGCATTAAAGGCAATTTTGTGGGCAAATTACCTTCTCTGGTCACCACCATGGTCTTCGAGAATCTGTTAAAATCGAGTAAATAGGGCTGGAATGTTTGATTTTGGCCTTTAAAAAAACCTTCTTGTATCTTAATTTCAGGATAGAATGGGAAAGACACAATTACTAGACGTAATTAACAATGAGCATAAAAATCTGTATATATTGAAACTTTACAGAAATATGTGGGTGGGGTGGGGGGGAGGAGGGTGGGAGAGGGGATGTCCAACGCTGGTACGAAGTAGTCACTTTAACATTGAAACCTCTGCCTCATTGAATTCAGGGTTTAATGTACTTGAAGCTCTGCGGTTCCTTATACAGCTTTTTTTTTTATTATTTATACATAAGTTTTTTTTGTCTACTACATTGAAGATGTCTTTGACTTCCCCGAAGTTACTTTCTGCTCCCGCTGTACAGTGAATCTATGGCAAATGGGAGAGTTTTTCAAAGCGGCTGTCTCAACTTGTGTGTGTTCCAAGGAGTGTGTTGCATGAGAGATGGCAACCTTGGAGTAATGCTGTCCCTTTGCTTTCCGTTCTCCATCAGCTTTCCCCACCATTTATCTTTGTGTAGCAAAAACATTTGCACTTATGATACACTCCTACACTTTGGATGTATTCACAATGTTGTTCTGAGGAATAAGGGGGGGGGGGGGGGGGAGAAAAAAGGAGAGAGAAAAAAAAAAAAGCTGTTTCCTATTATATTCTATTCCTGAGTGATGAGCTCAGGTCCTTATTACCCCTGAGAGGGGCTGTCTCACTGCTCTGGAGAGAGGGGAGGCATTCGGCTGAAACTCTTATCTGTGCTTTGCATAGACTTCTGTAATTAATGTGAAATCAAAAAGGGAAAAATGCATATGAATTTGCCAAAGCCATTCACTCATTCACTGTTCCTCCCGTGGTACTGCCTGCCTGGGGGGTCGCGCAGGAGGGTGAAGCCCCCTGTCCGGCACGCTCCCTCCAGCTCCAGGGGCTGCGGTGGGCCCCCAGCCCCCCGCCACCCCTCTCCCTCACCAGGCCAGGTGGGAAACAGCTGTTTCCTAGTCACTGGTCGAGCTATATCTCATTTTTGGTGTTGCTTTTTCCTTTTCCAAACAACCTGGTGGCGTCGCCGCAGAAAGTACGGTGACGGCACGGGGTCCAGGGGGGCACGGGGGTCCCGCCAGCCCCAGGGTGGCCACGGGGAGCCCATCCCGGCGGCTCCTGCGCCAGTGGTGTTGCACAACAGGGATACCTGCAGATTCCGTCTCCATTCCCATGTGCTCTATCTGTAAGGATGACCTTTGTAGAGTCGTTATTTCTGTAGACTTTGTTTATCTGTAACAAACTTTGTAGATTCTGTGAAATGTTATTTTAATGAAATCACTCGAGTCTTTAATAGCAAAGCATCAATATTCACTGAAGTCGGTATCTTAAAGAGTTTTTGGGAGTTGACTAGAAGCTCTTGACACTAACGAAGTAGTGTTAACTTTCCCTGGCGATGTTCCACTGGGGCATTACTGTATTATGACTTGATGTTGCCGCATAGACTTTGAGATATACAATATTTTGGGGGTTTTGTTGTTCGGCCTATGTTCTCTTGCATAGTGTGAAACCTGTAAAGCTTGGTTACCCTGTATATAGCTAGCTGACTGTCAACTAGTTATAGTGTATCTAGAATTGCCTGTAATATTTTAGCTTCTTACTGAATGTGTGTGATGGTAGGAACATATAATTTTTGTACATTATATTTACGGAGATGTTGCCTTTTTTATTTTACAAATACTTTGGAATTCAGATGTGTTTTTGCTTCCGTGAGGATTAATTTGGAAAGGTTTTTAATGACATTCCACTGATCTGAACTTTTGCTTGAGGTTGACTTCAATAAATCGTTCTGAATGTTCCAACGACGAAAGGCTTTTAAGTCTGTGAGGGGGAGCCCGGGCCTGTGTGAGGGGGGGCTGCGGCCCCTGGCGGGTACGAGGCCGCGGGCTCCGGGCAAGGCCGCCCGCGCTGCGCCGCGCCCCGGTGCTGCGCTCCGCCCCGGTGCTGCGCTCCGCCGGCCCCGCTCCCCCGGGCGTCTCTGGCGGGGCCGGGCCGGGCCCGCTCCGCCCGGGGAGGGCGGGCGGCGGCGCCACGTCGGCTCGGCGGGCGGCCATGCGGCGGGCGGGCGGCGCGGCCGAGCTGGTGGCGGAGGCGGCGGTGCGGGCCTTGCTGCTGGCCGCCTTCGCGTGAGTGCGGGCGGCGGGGTGGCAGGCCCGGCCCCCGCAGCCCCCCGCAGCCCCCGGTGCCCCGCGGCCCCCCCGGGCCCGCTTCCCCGCCCCCGCCCCCCGGCCCGCCCCGCCGCTCCTGTTCGTCCGAGCCGCCAGCCCGGAATCCGCTTTATTTATTTTTTGTTCCCCCCTTATTTATTATTATTTATTTTTCCTCTTTCCTCGCCAGGATCATGGAGTTCCTGCCACCGTTCCAGCGCGTGGTACAGCCTGAGGAGATGTGGCTGTATAAAAACCCTTATGTAGAGGTGGACCACGTACCCACAGTACCTATGTTCGTAAGTTCAGCCCTTTTCTGCATTCACTTAGGTTTTTATTTAATTTAATTTAATTATCAGCTGTCCTTTATACAGCAGCGCTCCTAGACAAGCAACTTGCACGATGAACACCTGTAGCGCAATGCCTTTTACTGGAAGTGCAGTATATGGCCGAAAACTAGACAACATTTACAAACATTTTTGTCTTCCTTTTAGGCTTTACCATCCAGGGTCATCTCTGGGATTTTAACTATGTTTGTAAAGCCTGGTGGGGGCCTTTCACTGCTATTTATAATCAACTTCACATCAAGATTACTGGGACCACCTCTTGCTACCAGGGAACATTTTGCTTGAAAGTAGCTGTTCTCAGCAAAGTTTTATTATTAATTGTGTTGTGAAAATGTTTTCCTCGGGTCTCAAGGCTCTGTTGAAAGGGTTTAACGTAAAACTGTAAGTCTTGGATTTCAAGCAGACAGTAGTATGTTACAGGGGTTGTCTCTTTCTTGGAAGCACAGGTGTTTCAATGAGACACTTGGGCTCCTGGGATGGGCAGGCATCCCCTCAGCAAATGACATGATTTTCCGCAAGAGGTGAGCGCTAAACGTTAAAAGGACAAAACCTTGGTGCAGTGTTTGGATTTGGCGGTGTAAAGCATGACGTGTGGTGGTAGCAGATCCTTGGGAGCCTGTCAGACATGCTGTGGACATCCCCCAGTGGCAGTTGCTGCTGCGGTGCTGTAAATGATAACTGGTTTTCTCTGAATCAGCTGCTCCTGTGTTTTTTGCTGACTAGCAGCATGGGTGCTGCTGACAAAGAACTAATCCTTGTGCTTGCAGGGATGGGGAGAGTTGAGGTGCTGTGGTCGATACGGCAAAGGGATATCCGTATGTGAGGCGCTGCTGTTGAATGACAGACGGGAGGAATAGCTGTGCTCTGGGGAGCACAGGGTTAGCCAGGGTTTGCTGCAGATACAGCTGGGGTTGGGTTTGCTTTCTGATAGAAGCATAGTGTTGGAGAGGACAGGTTGCTGCTTGCCTTTGGGGAAGGAAAGCGTGTTAGTCTCCTTGAGCAGCTGCTGTTGTGTTCTGGTGAGAGTACTTAAACCTGCTTCGCTGTTGACTCCTAACAATCTTCTCATTTTGTGCAGTTCATCGCATTTCTGTCTCCCTTATTGCTCATTGTCCTGGCAAGGGTGTTCATGAATGCTGACCAAGACGACACACGGGAAGCCTGCCTTGGTGAGCTCCTTCTTATTCCAGAGAGCTGCAGCCCCCCAAGGAGTCTGCTCTGATGCTGTGGCTGCGAGCCAGGCATCTCACAGATGAGTCCTTTGCTTTTACTGGGGCACGAGATGTGTGCCAGGGGTATTGAAGCCGGGCTGTGTGGCTCCACCTGAAGTTTTGAGGGCTGAATGTGCCTCAAAGCTGTATGTTCAGATGGGGATGATGCTGACTGACTTCTCTGGCTCTCTCCTAGCTGCCAGCCTTGCTCTTGCCCTCAACGGGGTTTTTACAAATGCCCTGAAGCTCATTGTGGGGAGGTGAGAAACTGGCTTGCTCCTAGCTGTGCTGTGCGGGGAGGGGAGGCACGTCTGCACAGTGGTGGAGCTACAGTAGCAGGAATAAGGCCCAGGAGCTGAAGCTGGACATGCTCAGCCTGGAAAGAATGTGTTTATTCTAGCTGTAAAGACAATTAAGTATTAGAACAAACACTGGCAGGGACCTGCTGTCTCCAGGCATCATTTCAGATGGGCTTGTTCAGGCCGGTGCCAGGGTGGAACGCTTTGGCAGCGTAAGGGAGGGGATGGGGTGGTTTTATCTCTGTGGGCCACATCGTCAGGGTGGCAAAAAGTTACCTGTACCGAGCTGCAGCCTGAGAGGTTGCTCCAGTGTACCTGCAGGCCGTGCGGCTGGGGTGCGTTGAGGCTGTGCAGGAATTTGGTTCTTGTAAGAGGTTTGCTCTGCTGGGCTGGACAGGGAGGATCAGCACAGTGCTAATCCTCAGAGTCTAAACTGGGTGCTGCTCGAGCAGCAGTGAGCCAGTGCGGGTATGCTGCTTCAGCCTGACTTGTCAGCCGAGCCCTGCCTGTCCAGGCAGGAGCGGAGCTGGGTGTGATGCTCAGTTTTACATTTCCCACAGCCTGGGTCGCTCCACCTTCCCTTTGCACAACAGATGGGGCTGTGGGAGGGGGCTGGTGACTGCCTTTGGGTGTGGGTGCTCCGTGAGAGGGCTGGGTCATGCTGGGAGTGCTGCACACCAGAGGGCTATGTACTTTGCTTCTCTGCCCTAGGCCACGGCCAGACTTCTTCTATCGATGCTTCCCGGACGGACGAGCGAATACAGAGCTTGTGTGCACAGGCGACTCTGGCATAGTGACTGAGGGACGCAAAAGCTTTCCCAGTGGACATGCTTCATGTAAGTTTTCCGTGTCCTCTACCTGCTGCAGCCCCAGACAGTGAACCATGGTGAGCAGAAGCCCGTGGGGAGGGCAGCTTGGGCTTGCTTTCATGCATCCCACAGCTCGGGCTACGTTCATTGGCCTGTTTGGGGGCTTCACCTTTCCCTCTGCAAGATAGTGGGGTGAAAAATGTAATCTCAAGCTGTTTGTAACTCCTCGGAGGAGGGCTGCTTGCCAAGTACTAGCTTCTGCGGCTTCATCACTCATGAGCCGCTGCCTCCCTTGCCTTGCATGAGCAGGACAGACATCCTCTTGCAGCCCTTCCACCGCAGCAGTGGAGAGGGTGGAGGTCTGGCTGAGGGCCCACAGCAGAGCCCAGGGCAGTTTCTGAAGTGACATACTTCTCTTTCAGTTGCCTTCGCTGGTCTAGCCTTCTCTGCCTTCTACGTAGCTGGGAAGCTGCGCTGCTTTGCTCCCGGCCGGGGAGCCAGGGCTCTGCGGCTCTGTGCCTTCCTCCTCCCACTGTTCCTTGCCACCCTCATCGCCGTGTCCCGCACCTGCGACTACAAGCACCACTGGCAAGGTGGGTCTGTGGACCTGGACGGGTGTGCCTTGAGCAGGGGCACTCTGGCTGCGGGGAGGGGGCAGTCTGTGTTGCCACAGAGGTGTTCAGAGCCCACAATGGTAGTTTAGGTTTTTTTGATTGCTCTCACAGTGGTAATTTTTTTTGCTGCCTGCAAGGTGATAATGCCTTTCTCTTTGTTTTTGAAATATATGCCAAGCTTAGTTTTATAGCCAAGGGTCAAGTCACCAATCCAGCTCATCTCTCAGCAGTCTGAAAAGCTGCCTGCTGGAGAATTCAGTCATGAAGCTTGGTAGGGTAAAGGAAAGTTAACTCTTCTCTGGTCTTGCCCACAGATGTGTTGGTTGGCTCAGTGATCGGCTTCGTGCTTGCTTACCTCTGCTACAGGCAGTATTACCCTCCTCTGATGGACTCCATGTGCCACAAACCATTTCTGTACAAACCCAAACAACTGCCAGCACACCAAGAAAAGCCTGCAGCTTCCAGCTTTCCCCTAGATATATAGCAATGGGCTCTGTCCTGTCTGCACCTTTCCTGCTGGACCTTGAATGCTAGGGCAGAGGAAAGCTTTGGGGAGGTTGGTCATGAGGAGTGGCTCAAATGAGGATGAACCTGGAACCCAAGCAGGCATTCTCTGCAGTGCTGGTAAGTTGTCCTACTCAGGGGCCTGTGTTGCTTTGTTTAACCAAATTTTTTAGGCATCCCTCCCTTTGGGCCTGCTATGAAGCAAGGCAGGCGCTCAGCATGCAAGCCTGCAGGAGGACAGCCCAGGTTCGAAAGGTCCTGAAGCAAGAACTGGAAAAAAGTGACAATCTGGTGTGCCCCATCTGGTTCTTGTGTCTGGTCCAGAAAGCACCATCATCAGTCATCTCCCTTCAATCCAGCTGAGCTGTCCCGCCCCTTCTCATGGGTAGCTTATGTTGAAACGAAGAGCAGGACCTGCTCCTGGTGCCGGGTTTAAGTCCGTCTTTTCAATCGCAGCTGAGCTAATTTGGAGTAATGAGCGCAAGGTTGCAGTCTCTAACCATGGATTAAGTGGGGGAGAGGGAATGATCATTAGCATGATCATTATTTGTACTACTGTGCTAGCTCTGATTTTTTTCTAGTTTGTCAAATAAAGGAGTTTAATTTTTTAAATGAGCTGTGGTACCAAAAACTTTACTTCAAGGACTGGGTTGATTGCTGTATAAGCCATTTCCTTTGGGGTGTCTGCAGAGGTTTTGAGGTGGGTGTTTATTTTGTATCTCTTTCCTTGCAGCTTTAAAATGGTTATAAAGCGATGACAATCAGCAGAAAATGAAATGGTGTCTGAAAGCATCCCTTCAGAGGTGCTTGTTTCCCTACACCACGGTTTGTTTTCTCAGACAATGGAAAGGTAGAGTGCTGCTGAGAAATCCAAGGCACAGCTGTATGGCAGGACTGTTGTAAGTAGTTATTTGTCACTAGTCTCCTCCATAGATAAGTGTGGTTTTGATCAAGCGTATGTACATGCTAACAGCAAAAGTGAGGCTGTAGCAGAGCGAGGCACTTGTGCCTCTGCCGAGCTCAGGACATGACAGTAATGAAACCACCCCTCACCCTCAATTTGGCCCACGTAAGCCCTCTGTGACCCTGCAGCTTCAATAGAAGTTAGAGAAACAGTTTTGCTTTCTCCTAAAATTGTGCACGTGATTTCTTCAACGCCCTCTCCCCCCAGACATGCACACACCACAGTCATCTACTTATTTATTTTGGCTTTTACTGGAAAAGACATTAAATAACATTTAAAATGTATTTAACTTTTTTTTTAACAAAGTGCATAACTTAAAAAGCTGATCATTAGAGTGTCCCGTGTTAAGACTGTTCCTTTTCCTACTCTTGTAGGAGATGCTTTAGCAATCAGTAGTTCAGGCGCCGACTGAGCAGCATGTCTGTTTCTGCAGTCAGGTAAAAGAACAGCTTCTGTCCCTGTGGGATGGGAGGAGGGATGTAGGCTGCAAACGAAACTTTCCAAGTAGTGCAAATAATGTAGTACAACAGAGGACAAACAAACAGGCTGTGGAAAAAAGGCTTCTTACCCCATGCAGGGCAAAAGTCAGCGGGAGGGAAAGTGGTTTGGCTCTTCCAAAGGCTGTCACAGCAATGACCTTACACATCACTGAAGCGTCTGCCTCTGCCTTTCCCCGGGGCCCCAGCCTCAGCCCAGCCAGTGAGTCAGCCTGGGTGGTTTTGGTCGCAAAGGGAGGGATCACCAGGGGCTCTCTGGCCCCGTCCCCCTTGGAGCAGAGCTAGCATGCCACAGGTAGCTGCAGAGCTGGTGTAATTTCTTCAGCGGGGTCACTGGGACACTGTCCAGACCTTATGTATCTGGGCTCCAGCTTCGCTGGCTGCATTTTGTGTGTTTAAAACCAAAAACAATGACTGGAGCCTGGCTGGTGCGAGATCCCTGCAGCCACCCTGAAAGCCACACTGCAGCAGGATGGTAGCGTTGCTCCGTGCCCCCCTGCAAAGTGCAGGAGGGCCTCCAAATTGCCTGGGTGCTGCTGAGCAGCAGCTGCTTTCCCCCGGTCTGGCTGGAGTTTGATCTGGAGCTGAAGCTTTCCTCCCGTACAGTTACAGCTGGCCACTAGCTTGGTCCTACACAAGACGCAGGCAGTGCCTCAGGGAGGCCCTTGGTTTGCTGGCTGCCATGGGCTGGGTGAGGGTGCTGAGGAGTCAATGCCAACATATTACAGCAGGCAGGAGTGCCTGGGTCAAGTGTGCATAAACATGCCACTCTCACGAGCTGTTTTACAGGGCAGTCCTGCCTGGCACAGCCCATGAGTGCACGAACCGCACAGCAGCGATTCAAGGAGATGAGAACAGCTGGCAGACACATTCCTGCTCGTCTTGTGCCCTGGGCTTCACCTCCCACAGACCGCAGTCCTCACGCCTGGTGCTCCGCGTTCTGGCAGGCAGAAGTCGGCAATCTCCTTTGCTCGACAAGGCTGCTATAGCTCTCTCCACGCTGCGTGTTTTAAGGCTTTTATTCCTCAAGGTCACAAGCTGCGAGTTTCCTCACTAAGCCAGGAGCAAGAGTCAGGCCCTCAATGTCAGTTCCTAGCCCGGACAGCTAGTCTGTTTCGGTGCTAGAGGAGCTAGTGCGATAACTTGCAAGGTGGAGGGTTAAAAATATGTGTTGCCACAGGGAGTCACAGTGCAAGTGCTGTGTGTGTTTGAGCAGAAGTGTTTTCCCTCAGTACTTTATCCCCCCCACCCCTACCCAAAATGGAGGAAAATCATCCTTATCTCCAGGTAGCAGCAAGTACTTGGGAAGCAGCATGCGGGACACAGCAGCAGAGGAGAGAGGAAGGCAGAGAGGAAATCTGGACTTTCCTGGTGAGTACTCGGTTGAATTGGATCTAAGAAAGCAAAAGGAGAACATAGGAATAGCTGCACGAGGGCAGACCAAAATCCACCCAGCCCAGCCTCCTGTACCCAGCGACTACCAGCGTTCAGCTTCGACGGCAGGAAAACAGAAGGATGCACCTCACCCCTAGTCTACCCTCGGCCAGCAATTGGAGCAGAGGGTGAAAGCATCCCTGTAAGAACCACAGGGTCCACGCTCTGGTTCACTGCCTGTCTATAAAAAACGTTCAGCCTCGGCAGCCGGGAGTAGGGCCACATCTCTGGTTGTTCCTGTGTGGACTGAACTGATGGTGACCATACACAGTTGCTGCTGCCCTTAACTTCAGCAGCAGCAGTTAATTAGCTCTGTTCCTGCCTGGTAGCGCTTGTGTGCGGGACAGGAGGAAAGCAGCCAAACGTGCTGACAGGCCAAAGGAAACGCCTGAGACCGCCTCCTGCCTTAGATACAGCACTGTAAATAATGATATTCCTTCAAATGAACCAGATGTCCTCCGAGGTGTCCTAGGAAATTTGGAAGGGGTGTAGGCAAGGTGACTTACATCAAGTGGCAGAACAGCACAGGTTGGTCACTGGCTTCCTGGCAAAGGCTGATCCAGCGTAATGCCTTGTGTCTGGTAGATCTCCTTCAGAACCAGCAGAACAGTGTCTTCTGACTCCCTGGAGGAGGAGGACATGGGAATTAGAGGAGGACACTTCCATCCGTTATGTCAGGACATCTGTGATGGCTGTGGGGTAGCTGCAGCATTCAACAAATGCAGGCAGTACTAGGCAAGGAGACCAGCACCAGTCTCCTTCCTCTGTCTGCGTTCTAGGCAGGAGCCTATCTTGTTTACTCAGTTCAGGCTTTTCTTATTATGTTGGCTTTAAAAATGATAGCATTCTGCTTACATCAGACATGAATTTGAAGCTTTGATGGTTATGCAGAATCTTACCAATAGCAGAGGTGCCCTTGTAGTGCAAATAAGTACTCGTTAAAGCTCTCTATTGGCTTCTCCTGCAGCACATAGTCAATGCGATTCCCTCCATTCAGCCTCCCTACGTTGATGTGGGAGGCCTCTTCCTTCACTGCTGTGGGGGTCTCATCTGGCTTTGTATCTGAAGGAGTCGAGAGCAATGCAGTTCAGCCACGGGGCACCAGCACCCGTGAAAACACATCATTGTCACCATGCCCTCCCTTTGCCCTACTGTGGGCTCTTGCAGAGGAGAGGCAGCTTAAGTGCTTGGTCCTTCCCCCCAGGGCTCGCTCTTGGAAAACAGGATTGCAAGAGACTGCTAGAGAAGGGTGGCAGGCTTGGCGATCTTACAGACTAGCACGGTGTGCTGAGACCCCAAGGAGGCTGTTACTGGCCAGGCAGATTGCCTCTTCTCCCCTTTCATCAGGCAGTGACAGGGGAAGGCCACAACATTTGGAGAGCCCAGCACATTCGCAGCTCAAAGGCAATCCCTTTGCTGAGTGCAGAAGAGAGCAGCAGTGCCTGGGTTTGATGCCAGGATGGGCACCTCGCCGGCATGGCCACGGGGAGCCCAAGCACTCAGGTTGCAATGCTGCATCCCCAGCTCCCCACCACCCCGCGCGTACCACCAACCTGGCTGCTTCTCCACACCAGTTTCTGCCTCTGCTTCGGCATCGGTACTCGCTGCCTCCACGGCCGGCAGCGGGGCTCGAGTGAAGGACTGCCAGGCTACCCGCAGGGACCCCAGCAAGTTGTTCTTCAGGTCCACGCTCATGCGAGTCAGCCCTTCCTTCAGCTCTGAAAGGCAGGGAGGGGTCAGTGTCGGGCTGGGGGCTGCAGCAGCTGCCCAGAGCAGGGGGAGAGGGGCTGCCCTTCATACCTAGGTGCATTCTCTTCCTGCCTTTGTGGTGAGGCAGCAGCATGGGCTCAAACTCCAGATCTGGAACAATCATGGGCTCAATCCTGTACGCCACCGGGTCAAACTGTACGAGGAGGGGGACAGTGAGCCAGGGCTCGTGCTCCATGCGTCTCACGCAGGAAGGCTCTGGTTCTTATACCTACAGGGTGGAAGATGTTGAAGAAGCCTTTGCAGGTGGGCAGGCTGTAGTTGGGGTCTATCCGCTTTACCCCTCGCACCGTGAGAAACATCCCAATGGGAGACCCAAAAGCAAAGAAGATGGTGGGCTTGTAGTTTAGCTGAGGATAGTTTGCTGAGACCTAGGAGAGACAGAGATTCAGTTTTGTTTTATGAGACAAACTCCATGCTGGTGTTACGAGCACCTTGTCGCAGTTAGAGCACGGCACCAAGCTCGGTAGTTACCTGTCCCAAGCCAACGTCCCGGTACTGGCAGTTTCTGCCATCGTCTGTGCTGTCCGGGTTGTGCTGCGACAGGGACTGAGACGCAGCTTCACGCTCCCTGCTGTGCCCAGCAGCTGCTGCTGTGCTCTGGTCCTGCAGCAACACAAACAGGAAACCCTGCTGGCAGGGCTCTTCCAGTGAGCCCGCACCACGGCCCATCCTACCCACCCGTGAGCAAGTACATGAGGCAGCGAGCTGCCGAGTGCCCCGTATCTTCCAGAACCACGGCGGTCTTGGCAGTGCTGTCCTACTCCAGCCAACCACCTCTCTAGCTGGCATGAACTTCAGTCTCTACTACTGTTAACAAGTCCTCCTGCTCAGGGATTGCCCTCGCAGGCCGTAAGGGTAAAGTGATCCTGCAGGAGAGCAACACCCACGTCACGTGCAGGAGCAGCGAGCAGCTCTGTTGCCACAGCCAGCACGAGCCCGCAAGAGCCACCTGAGCGAGGATGGCCGAGAACGAGGAGGTTGGGGTGCTCGGCCATCGGGCTGGTGGCCCGGGTACCAGTCTGATCGTTAAGTGGGGAAGGCTGCTCCTTGTCAGAAAGCAACGGGATGTGACCTGGATGAACACAAGCCACGCAGAAGACAAACCTGCATCTCTGTCTTGGAGCTGATGTAATGAAGTATCTTCATTCTTGGTCCTAAGGGAATTCCCATTTCTTTAAGGTTTTCCTCTGTGCACAAGAACTGGAAGATAAGCAAGGCAGGTATTAGAGAGGTGTGTGCAGCGAGGGATTTCTGTTCTCTGTAGTTCTGCTCCTGCTGCACTCCTCAGAGACATCTCATGTGCAAATGACTCAGTACCAGGGAGATGTGCAGTGGGTGGGAAGAAAAGCAAAGAAGAAATACAAGAGGTGGCAGAACAGGAGAGCTCCTTACCAGTGCTTGCCTGTCCATTTTCTCCTTCTCAAACACATCACAATATTCAGACAGCTCCAGTTTCTTCAGGATTTCTTTTACTTCCTCGATACCCCTGTTGCTTGAGGTTGTCCTGGACCCCTGTGAACAGAGCCATCAGGGATCACGCTTTTTGCTCACTGATTTTCTCCTGGAGGCTCCCCCCTTCCCCAGGCAGCCGGAGAGCACGTACCTCTCTGCTGTGCTCATCCTCCTCGGGAGCGGCTTTCTGGTTCGTCAGGAGATCAAACAAAATGAGGGACCCTAGAAAGCAGGCGCAGGCAGACACATCAGCATCTCATCTGGGAAGAGCCCGGAGCCGTCGCCTTGCTGGGATGGAAGCCCAGAACCCTCCCTGCTCCCACGGTACGGTGATGCTCACGGGACCCGCGGGTGAAACCCCTTACCGAGGCTGTGCCCCGCAATGGAGACCCCCCCTTTGAAGAGTGGGTTTCTCTGCAAAAAGAGCTGGTACAGGCGGTTCATTTCAGACGCCACCGTGTCCACGATGGTCTGGCAATAGGTGGAGCTGTTGTAGAAGAAAACGTCCAGGATGGTGTCGTTGATGAAGTGACGCAGGCGATTGATGCTCGGCAAAGTGATTCGCTCCAGGTCACTATGGGGGAATGGAGGAGAGAGGGCACTGCAGTTAGGGGTGCCAGTGAACCCCACCATGTTTCTGAAGCAAAACGTAAGTTCAGAGAGGGATTGCCACCATCTTAAAGGACGTGTTGTAACTCAGACCCTTGGCTCATGCAGAGATTCAAGGCAGAGCCCAACCTGTGCTCTTACGCTCCGGGCAGGAGTAAGGAGCCTGGCCTTTCTTTTCCTCTGGAGCCTAACCGGCTCTCTCCCCTTCCTAGGCAGTGCTGCGCAGTGCCCTGAGTGCAGAAACAGGGTGCTCTGTTTCCAGAATCCTTTAACAAGGTGTGGATATCCACGATCCCTCCTGATACTAGCCAGGAAAAGGCAGAAACCTCTCCTCTCTGGCTGGATGCTGATCAGAGCAGGCACCTGCTGTGCTCTGGAAAACAGAGCTGCAAAAGAGTGGTGGGGAGGGGGTCTGGCATGGAGGTGCCCTATGGGACCCTGTCTGTCCTGCTTACCCCTGCACGCTCACGGCCCTAAACACTCACAGCTTTCCCTTTGCTTGCAGTGGCCACCAGAAAAAGCAGCGTTTGTACAGGTGGCGGCTGTCTGTGTGCTCTGCCGTTCCCATGGACACCGGCACGGGAGGAGATGGCTGTCTGGGACACTTACACATCCACCCCGGTGGAGTGGAGGGAGCTGTGCCAGTTCACAGGTAGGAACTCCACCCGGCCGATCTGTTGTTGCTCCTGGGCCTTCTTGAAGTGCGCTTGCAGCATGCTCAGGGAAACATTCCTGAAGTCATTCACTGGAAAAAAGCATGAACTCATACTGAGATCCACCAGGCTACAGGGCAAGCATGCTGCATCAACAACACTTAATAAGATAAAAGAAAAGATCATTACCAGGGGAAATCCCACCAGGGTCTTTAATCTGCTGCGGCTACCCTAAGACCTTGAATCTTTAACTACAAGATCAGGGGAAGGCTCCATGTCCTTACATGTGTGTTTACTGGATTTCACCGTCCCATCTGTAACAAGCCTCCTTTCCACATGCAGAGGGCTTTAACGCAGCAGTCAGGATAAGAAAGGTACTTTCAGGAATTTTTTAAAAAAATCAATCTGTTGTGAAGATGCATGTGTTAGAAAGGGAATCGAGGAGGTGAACTTGAAATTACTCAGTTCTGAGGGAGAAAGGCTGATTTTCATTTCACATGGTCAGCAGCCATGAAAATAGTTTCATCAGATGAACATATAGAAGAATGGACTGCATTAAAGCACACATACATCTTAAAGGAACTAAAGATAGTCTACTGTGAAAAATCTCAGCTCCCTTGATTTTTACAGGTTAAATCATGTCAGGCTTCCAGGCAGTTTCAGTGATAACCTATCCTACAGAACTGAAGCACTCTGACCAAATAATAATGAACAGGTCAGACCAGAGTTACTTGGGTTAGTACCCTGTCTCCAGTATTGATCAACGGTGGATGATTAGAGGAGTGTCTAAGACCAGCAATACTTCTCGCACAGTCTCCTAACCTCCAGGCATTTGCAGCTTGGGGGTTTCCTGAGCCAGAGGCAGCATCCCTGATTTTGATCCAAAATCACTCCACAGGCTGCTGGATGGGGTATCGTCTGTTAGACTTCACCCCATGAGATTAACCCGTAGCAATAGACTGAGCAGGTTACTAATTAGTTTAGCAGGTTTAGACAGTTACTTGGAAAATCTGTATCCAATTTGGGAAACTCTCTATTTTGAGCAGCAGCAGAACACAGTGATGAAAAGTGGTTACCCAAACCTTTCCAGATGGAAGGATTTAATGGGTTAGTGAGCACTGCATTCATGCTCCCCATTGCAGTCAGCAAATTTGTCTGTGCAGCTTGCCAACGTGAGCATCGGGATGGTTTGAATGCACTCTTGACAGCATTTCACATTGTCCAGGCAGATGAGGGTTTACTGGCTCTGCTAAAAGCAGCGTATGGGAAGAGCACCCCAGCCAGGCTCCACACTTACCACACTGGACGATGCTCCTGAACCGAATGTCGCATGCTGGGCCGATACCGTGCACCACGAAAACCAAGTGGTCAATTTGCAGCGGCTCTCCTAAGGAGGAAAGAAGAGTTCAGAGCACATGCCCTGCGGGAGACATTGCTTAATAGGGAACTGACCCACTGAAACCACATGCTCTGCAGGAGAGTGGAGCTTCCCATCCTTGCCTCAGCCCACGTAAAAAAAACCCTGGAGTTAGTGCCTGAATTGTATGCCTAAAGGGTAGTGGGATTTCTCACGTTTCTGAAGGGTTTGTCCTACTAAATTCAGCTGCCCACCCTGGAATGGATTCGGATCAACAGGACAGTAGACGAAGATGAGGTGGCTTGTCCCTGCTCCTGTCACCATCCTCACTTCAGCAGCAGTGGATGCTCCTCACAGTTCACTCCCACCCGCCCATGGGACACGTAAGAACAGAAGCAGGCAGGACCAGGAGGACTCAGTGCAGCTGCCCTGTGCTCAGCCCGCTCTGCTGAGCTGCCTGGCCCCCACGTCGCTGCATCCCTCAGGTAGGCACCAGGTGGAGTTATGTCTTGTTCTCTGCTTCCCACACACCTGAGTTTGCATGCCTGCTTTCCTCACGGCATGCACGCTGCATGGGAAATGAAGGGGTTAGATGGGAGTAAACTGCCTGTCCTCACCGCAGGGACAAGTCCTGAGAGCTCAGGGACAGCTGGGAGGGGGCAGAGCTGACACACAGCTTCAGAGATGGGAAGAGCACGTGCCCCAGAAAGTCACCAGCATGTAGATAAGTGACAAACCCCTGTGTCCCTACCATGGAAAGAAACTCTCCTCCTTTACAAACATACACACCAAGACCTCAGGGGTAATTTTAGGCACAGCAGTGCTTTCAGCAGCTCTCGGTGCAGGAGCTGGAAACGCACCGCCTTCTCCCCATGTGTCTGCTGCCTCTGCACGTTCATTTACACTGCGGGCTCTCTGGTGCTAGGGAGGTTTCTGAAAACCATTCAGTTCCTTTCAGCACAAAATTTTTAGATGTGCGCTTCATTTAAAGGATCATGGAAGTTTCTGTCAGTCTTTTTGAGTAACAGGTTGGAAAACAGACCATAGCTTTGGATTGGTGGAGGCGGGGGAGAAGCGAGCTCACCGTTGGGGATTTCGGCAGCAATGTTTTCCACTCCTCTCTTCACAGTCCGAGGTCGACCTTGTTCTGTAGGAGTTGAGCCCCAGTCATCAGAAGTGGCAACTGGATGGTAGTGCACCATCAGCTTGTAAACAAGAAGAGCCTGTCATTAAGCTGCATTGCATACTGTGGTTAAGCAGAGGAGAAATTTTGCTACAACAGCTGGTAGGTGATAAGGGGTGGTACCAGACCGTGCTGTCTGATAGGAGCCATTTGCACAGAGAGAGGGAAAGGCGCATTGAAAAGAAACAATGTGTGAAGCAGACTGCTGGCATTGCCCTCTCCCCTGGTGCCGGTAGGCGGGGGGAATGCTGTTTGGAAAAAATAGATTGCTCAGCAGACATGGTTAAAAGAAACAGCATAAAGACAGGCCCTCAAGAACTGAAGGGATGTCCTTGTTGGTCAACACAAAGATCACAGGCTCTCCTCACCTTTGGGTTGTGCAAGATAATGATTTCTCTGCTAGGAGATTCCAGTTTCTTCTTCCACTCATCCAGGGTCACAGCAATCATGTAAGCTTCCTAGGGAAAAGAACACCCTCTGTGAGTCAGCAGAAAGTATTCCATGAATATTCAACCACTTGGGATGTTCCCACCCATTTTATGGTACCTCTTATCAAAACACTTCGAAAAAGAGGCAGAGAAATCAGGCAGGTCAAGCTGGAGGAGCAGGGTCACCTGAGTATCACCTGCTAGAGAGTTTCCAAGAAGGCCTCGCTTTAACAGCAGACTTCCCCATCAATTTAGAATTGTAGTTGTTGGTACATCAGAAAACAGATTATTTTAAAAAATATATTTTCTTATACATATATCTATATAAATCTACAAATGCATCTTTCCAAAGAAAAGTCTCCATCTTAACAGCGCAGACCACTGAAGTCTCTAACACTACACATTGTTCAGTGGGTCCCCGTAACGATGATTTCTCTTTCTTGCATTCACCCCTCCCTTGACTCTGGTGAAACTATGAGCGTAGTAAGGATGATCCTCACAAGGAGAGTCAAACTGAAGTTAGAGCAGATAGGGTCAACACAACAGAGCAGAGCTGCTAAAAGCGAGGCTGCAAGCGAGACCAGAGCCGCACAGCATGCCAAGAGCACCTGGGCACTTAAACAGGTAGCAGAAGGATGCTGATGCAGCTGGACGAGGGCAGGAGGAAGGAGAGGCTGCCCAGCCACAGCCATCAGGGAGGGAGACAGTGGCAGTGTTTACAGTTATGTTAATCAGCTGTGAAAACACCATGCCAAAGCCTCTTTTGAGTTCATGTCCTCAGGCGGCACCAGTTGCCCCATATGGAGTTTGGGACAAAAGGGCCAGTATTTGACAATGAGAAGCCAAGATGCTTCTCAGGAAGACTGATGCTACCCGGAAAGGCATGTTTACCTCCAGTTCTTCACTGAAGGTCTCCGAGTAGGGAATATACTTATTGTCCTTGTCTCCCTTGTAAAACCAGGTGCAGCGGCGCACTTCAGATACCTCCTCCTCCCAGTATACTGCAACGCGCTGCCTCTTCTTCAGATGCACGTCGTACCTGCCTCCTGACGTTGGGACAACCAGATCTTCTTTGCCTCTCCCTGTGGGAACCAAGGCCTGAAATTAATTGTGAGAGGACCAGAAAACTATGCTACTGGAAAGCTATGTACCACGCCAGAGCAGAGGGATGAGACTTGGAGCACCTTCTGCAGGCAGCACACACAAGCATGTATGAGCAATGGCAGTAGACACCAATGTTGTCCATACCCGAGCACGGAGAACCACGTCAATGGGCATCCTAGGAGAGATGCCCCAAGTCAGACTTCCCCCAGAGGCAGAAGGTAAGATGAAGGCATTAAGCTACAGCCGTCTTTCTCTCTAGTTCAGGCACAGGCTCATGTGGACTCTTCCTGCCTCATATAGATGGTAAAACATGAATTTGTGGCCCTGGGAAGCACATTGTGTAACGCTGGAGGTGCAGGTCTCCAGGTCTCTAAGCCATTCCCCTCTAAAATGCAGAACTCTGCGCAGATCCCAGTATGGACTTCAAATCCTGTTAATTCTGCTGCCTTTTGGGTCTGCCCGCTGGCCAGGCTGCCGGCAGAGCACCCTCCGCCAGGCCATGCTCGGCTCTGCTGTGGCACAGAGGACGGTGGCACAGCCTCTAATCCAAAGGTTCCTTGGAGATGGAGGACAGGAGCAACCCTTGGGCAGTCAGTGCTCTGCCCGCAGCCGTCAGCAGGAGCGGTGCTTTAAGCGCAGTCCTGGCAGTGGGTCGCACAGACAGGGGCCCTTTGGCAGCACGAGGGGCTCACTGCAAGCAGTGCCACTCAGCAGACCCCGCTGGCGGGGCAGCACCCCCAGGAGCAGGCAGGCAGGCCACCATGTATCTACGAGGGACATCTCCCCAGTGGAATTCTCCATCGTGCTAGCACCCTCCCATCCACACCGGGAGGGTGCCTGGCACGATGATTATCTATAATTTAGAGCATATATCAAATGAATGAGGCCAGACCATCTGATGCATCCAAACAGCTTAGTTATTCACACGTTTACAGCTGTAGGAGTAGGCACACTGCCAAAAAAGTCCCGGTTTAAGATTCCCGAGGGAAAATTTTGCATCCCAGGTGGAAGCCATGGATGTGTCCTGGGAATTTCCCTCTGATACCCGGACGGCGCTTCCCCTGAGCACACACCTGAGGCTCTCCCACTGACCTTACCAGGCCAGGTCCTTACAGTGATTTTAAGAGCAGGGACTAGGTATTTATAATCAAAGGGCAATTTAAAAATAGAAGTGATGGACGCTGAAGGCAAGCAGTGCTGCGCACCCCCCCCCAGCCCGTGGCGGTGGATGGAGCTTTACCTGCCGTTCCTGACGGGGCAGCCCCTACCCACGGGTGGTCTCACCCTACCTGAGCCGTGAGCCGCCTCCAGCCTCTCCGAGTCCTGCATGCTGAAGGGGATCCATCGCTCCCTGGAATCCATGACCTTGCAGTAAAACCAGTGGGGAACAACCGCCTCGTATCTGCTGGCGGCGTCCGGCTCCGCAGCCTCGGCGGCGGCGGGCGGGGGGGGCTGCGCCTGTTGCTGCTGCGGGGCCGACATGATGCTCCTGCCGGGAGACGGGCGCCGGTGGGTGAATCCCCGGCGCTTCAGCAACGCTTATCCCGAGGACACCCCCCACCCCCGCCCAATCCCGCCCGCCGCGGCGGGGGCGCCCGGCCGGGTGGCTGCAGCCGCACACACGCGTGTCCGGGGGAGCGCCCCCGCCCCGAGCGCCGCCGCGGCCCCGCTCCGCAGGCGGATGCTCCGGCGGCGCAGGCCCGGCTCCCGGCCCGGCCCCGGCGCCCGCCCAGCCCGGGGCGGCGCAACCCGGCCCGCCCCGCCGCGGCTGCCGTCACCGTGGGGGCGGGCGGGGAGAGCGGGGCCTGCCGGCCGCGGCGGCCTGGGCCCCTGCCTGCGGCCTGGCCCGCGGCCCTGCCTGCGGCTGCTGCCCCTGCCTGTGGGCTCTGCCCCCTGCCCACAGCCCTGTCTGCAGCCCTGCCCACAGACCCTGCCTGCAACTGCTGCCCCTGCCTTGCAGCTCTGCTTGTAACCCTTGCCTGCAACCCCTGCTTGCAGCTGCGGCCCCTGCCCGCTGCCCCTACCTGCAGCTCTGCCTGCAACCGCTGCCCGCAAGCCCTGCCTGCAGCCCTGCCCACAGCTGCAACCCCTGCCAGCAGCCCCTGCCTGCAAGCCCTGCCCGCAGCCACAGCTCTCGGGAGGGTTGCGCAGCCCTTGCAGCTGGCAGCGGCCCGAGTGGATCCATGCCCAAATGCCATCGCAGGCACACGATGCACAGCGTTAATTAGGACTCTGTGGCCTAGGTCTTGATTTCAGGCTGATCATTATGCCCCTAAGCCGGATGCGGGTGGGCAGGGGTGCGCAGTGTCGGCACAGCATCACTCAGAAGCATGTACCTTCATGCCAGTTGCCTCCCACACGCAGCATGGACAAGCACTTGAACATAGGGCGCTCTGGAGCAGAAACCATGGGACGCTGGTTTAGCGTTTGTTTTTCAGTCCTTCTGTGCCTCTTCTGCCTTACTGGAGATTGAGAAACCCTCTTCTGGTGGCAGGTGCTGCCCGTAGAAGCAACAGGCAATCCCAGAATAAGGGTTTGGTTTCTGTAAAGATGAGCCTTATGATAAATACAGACACAGTTTCTAATTTGGGGTTTTGCGGTGTGGGTGGATGCTCTAAGATAAACCGGTTGCCAGGAATTGTCGTCCCAGTGCTCATCTCCACCATGGCAGTTACTGGCTAGGGAGACTAATGGCTAGAAGTGCTAAAATCCTCAGGTTTGCATCTGTAGAGCAAATGGCCACAAACCTTGTCCATCCAGCCTTCCCTGCGTGGGGCCCACGCCAGCTCGGCACTGACACAGCTCCTGCCTGTGCCTCTGCTGCAGCGTCTTTCTCCTTTCAGATCGCCATCCGAGCTGTGACCCACTTTGGTTCTGCGTTGAAGGAGACAAAATGCGGCGGGGACAGATGCAGTTATGTCAGTGGGAGTTTTCTGCAGGCTGCAGTGTGGAAGGTATGCCCTGATCCCTGCTCTCAGTTTGGCTTAGCCTGGGGGGAAACGCATAAAACCCTCCATCTGCCCGAGGGATGCAGAAAACGTTGTATGCAGCCATGTCTTCTCACAGAACAGTTTAAATAACCAGCCCTGCTGGAATGAGAGTCTGCCATTTCAGCCCATTTTTTGATGTTCTTTCATGTGCTTTTAGCTAGAGGTTTATATAACCCTCTGCCAAGTCCTTCCTACATGTAGGGGCTTAAGTTCCAGAAAAGGAAATATTGTAGAGGAGTAGGTTACTTTGATAGGTTCAGCACCAAAACACCAGAGGAGAAACCCACCTCCTTCCTTCTTCCCAGATTTTGTCTGGCTTGTATGCCAGACACATACTTTCAGTTTTTTCTCAGGAACAGATAAAGGTATCATTCTTACCACGTCTCCACAAGCAGGAAACCTTTGTCCCAGTCCACAGAGCACTGGTGATACAGCAGCTGAGTGCACAGTTTTTTTCTTCTCTCCTAGCTGACTGCATTGCAGTGCTACTGAGTTTGCAAGGTATCAGGATTGCCTCCACACTCCTCCTTGCACAGCTAGAACCTACTTACCTCTTTTCCCTGGCGACAGACAGGGGAGGGAAATGAGTATCAGAGCAAACAGGATGCAACAAACAATGCAGTTTTGTTCCTGATGCAATTCTGCTACTGAAACAAATACAGAAGGTTTCAGCCAGGCCCATGGATTCCGGACTAACTTAGGGTGGCTGCTGGCTTCTTCTTTTCATGTACCTGTAAGCAGTGACTTACTGCAGCCTTCTGATAACACCATGTCCTCAAAAAAGCAGCAGGGCTGACACAACGGCGCCCTGTTTGTCTGTGGCCACCTTCCTCAAGCGACAGTAGCAGCAAGGGCTGTGAAAGCCCATGGGTGGCGGCGAGGGAGACCTGCCCTGGGGCTGGTGGCTGTGGTGTTTGTGTAGCAGCTCTGGGGGCTGCATGCAGGGTCAAAGCCAGGCTGCAGTTCTGTCCATTCTTGGTGTGGTTGTATAAAGGGGTTGATTTGGCAAAGTGGGGGGAGACTTTATTGCCAGGAGGGGTGTGAAGAAGGACAGCCTCCGCAGCTCTCTGGTGTAGCAGTCCCTGTGCACTGACTGACGAGCTGAATGCTTTCACATTCTCTGCTGAAGCATGACTTACACCATCTCTTGCAACAGCAAATTGCAGACTTCGGCTAGATCCTGCACAAAGGGTATCCAGACCTTCATTTCAACAGCTGTGCCAACCAAATAAGAAAACAAATGTGGTAACAGAGGAAGGAGTGAGCTCTCTGGTAATTCTCTAAAGAGCACAAACGTGGTGAGACTGTGGCCTGGGCTTGGTGCTGAACCTGAAACGGCAGAAGGGCAAAGTGGCAGGGTAGCGTGGTCACACTTTTCCCCAGGGCTGGCTCCGCTCCCAAATACGAGTTACAGGAATCAAACATGCATCCACCTCCAGCAGAAAGGAGTGCCTTCAAGGCAGGTACAGGTGGCTTCAGAGCTCAGTCATGCCCCGAGCACCAAAGAGAAGTCTAGCAGAGGCTTTTCTCCCTTCCTGCATCACCAGTACTCCCCTTCCAGCCTTCTCTTCACCTCCTGAGAACACAGGCTCCGCTGCAGCCTTTGCCTCTTGCAAAGCATGGTTCAGGCTCCCATCCGCATATTGCGAGCTCAGTGGCTCATCCCACTCTGCCAGCTGGATTTTTCAGTTCTTGACTTTTCTAGAAAGTGAAAAGTTAGGTCTCTTTGGGTACTTACATTCTTTCTTTACCTTTTCGTCTCCTTCATAGCCTTCTATAGGCAAACTTGTGGGGAATGCTAAAGGATCAGAATAGGACTTAGTAAATCTGAAAGTGAATCTGCTAGAATCCTGTAGCACAAGGACTTGGCTTTCTGCCCCCACACCGAGTGTTTCTTCAGAGCAGTTGATGGGTTTTGTTGCCTGTATTACCTTTCCAAAAAAAAACTAAAGAAAGTTATTACTGTATCAAGCTAATTCAATGAACCTGCAGCAGTCTCTTGGGAAAGATTTCAGAACACTTACATGCAGCACTTAAGAAGCCTTTCAACCATAAGATAAAACAAAAGAGATAGAGACACCATAGCGCTTCTCTTCATTCCTCTGGGTTTAAAGAGCCACTGGTAGCAAGGCTGGCTGTGTGGAAACCATCCCCGCCACGAGTATTTTCACAAGAAGAAACAAAACCAAAGCACAGATTAATTCCTGGAGATGCTGCTGACACTGCTGCCTTTCTCAGAGAAAGAAAGGTGGCATTCACTGGAGCCAGGCCATTGCTTTCTGTACGCACCGCGAACCGGGATAGTGACAGGGCATCAGTATGTTTATTGTGATCTGCTTTATCTCCCAGTATAGCCACTGATCATCAGAAGTCAGATTTCATACTGCAGCCGAAGCACAGATAGCTTGGTCTGCCTGCTCTCTGCCTGACAAGAGGACAAAATAAAACAGCAGCCAAGCGTTTACCCATCCCAAGACATTCAGCTCTTTCCTGGCTCACCTTGGACATGGTTGGTTGTGCACGATCTTGCCACATGAGATCATGAACACATCCGAGCTGCAAAGGTCAGTCCCGTGCACACAGCCCCATCTGGGAATGATGTGGGATCTGCTAGGTGCCTTCAGGACGTCAGCTGGCTGTCAGCCTGCAGAGGGTATGGTCAGAGCCCTCCCAGCCTTGGCCGCACCAAGACCCCTTCCAAAACACAGCCACAGGCCCTAGAGCCACGGCTGAAGGCTCCTGGAGCATCTGCACTGCTTGGGAGGTGATGGGGGCCGCTGTACCCCGGCATCCCCCGACAAGCATTCTTAGAAGTGACTCGCAGCACCCACCCCTAACCTCGGCCAGTGAGACAGCCTGGCTGTCGTTTTGGTTACAGGCAGGTCTAAATTACACAGCCTTGCCTACAGCCTCTCTTGAAAGAAATGAGACTTTGAGACATCTTAATTACAAAATAACATTTAGAAGTTCTCAGGGTTTATTATCTCGGCACACACAGTAATGATTCACTTGACATGTTGTAACCAGAAGGTTAACAGTAGGCTGAGCCGTTCCCTTCCCCTCTGTACTTACAAGTGCCACAAGTACAGCCCTTGCAGTGGAATACAAAACTTGTAGTATGTGGAAGGACATTACAATTATTTTGACCCAAGTGACCTGGAAAGCATTTCCAGGCATCCTGCCATTGGGGTTGCTCTGCTGTGATGTCGTTCTTCTGCTTGTACCTCTCCATTTCAGCGGCAGAACTGAGATTTCCAGGCTGTTCCCGTGTCCACAGGGGACACCACGGCCTAGCTCTTCACGACAAAGGAAGAACAGCACAACATGACATCTGCTTCCATTGACGGGCTGCCAGCATGGTCCCTTTCTGCAGCACGTCAGTGTCGCTATGTGACTGCACTAAACCAAAACAAAACCCCACAACGACACACAAGTTTTTAGGGCGAGGAAGCTGAAGCTGAAAATAACACGCCGTGACTGACAAGCCCAGAGCCTTGGGTTGTGGCTGCACGTTGCAGTGCTGTTGTGACGACATCTGACAAGTGTTCCAGCTGTCTAAAGAACTGCTGTGGTTGCAGGAGGCACCTAGAGATTAGGCTTGATCTGGGGAACTTTGTACAGTGATTTCCTTCCTGCTGATGAAGAGGATGCAGACCCCCACGGAGACCTCTCTACAGCATAACTACCTCAGGTGTTTCTGCTTTTCCAAAGCCTGAAACAAACAAACAATTGAGTTTGCTGCTTCAAACCTCTCTTAATTTGTCCATTGCCAATTTATTTGTTGGGGCTGGGCTTCTGGGGTTGGTTCTTTTTGGTAGTGGGTTTTGTTGTTTTTTTTTTAACTCGGGGCTTATTGCTATTCCATTGTCAATAGTGCGTAGCAGAAAGAGCTGAGATTTAACAGAACTAAAACTCTTTGGAACCTCAACAACAGGCTGTGTGTTGTGGCTGATGTGCTTTCACAATCCCTTTCTTTCCAGTTTTTCCAGTATGGCCTGAATTCTGTGGACAGACTCTTTCCTGGCCTGCCGAACACCATCCTGGCCACCAGTCTCAATGGAATCCAGTTCCAACAGCAGCTTGGTCAACATCTCCTCCAGAAGCCGGTAGGATTTATCTGTCTTTTTTCCTACAAATTCATCCACCTCTTGCTCCAGCTGTTCAGCCTCCCCCATAACATGGAGGATTCTCTGAATCTCTGGCTGGACGGCTGCAGAATTTGTTGAAGGCTGGTCACCGGGTTTTAAGCCAGCCTCCCGGTTCCCAGCCACAAGCTTCCGAGATGCACTGTCATACATTTGGGGCTGTGCGCTGTACTGCACCTTGGGGTTTGAGGGGGATGGCTTGGCGTTGAGCGGCGTGGCTGACTTGTGGTCATTCATTGTCCCACAGTGCTGGTGATTGACATCGGAATAGTAGTTGTGTTGGTTTGCACTTTGCTCAGGTTTGTCGTAAGCAATATCCTAAAGTCAGGAGGAGAAAAAATAATAAAGTATGTCTTTAAGTGCATTTCCCTTAAAGCCAGGAACTAAATCTCTCATCTTGCACTCAAAAGGCAGGCAGGACTGAGGGAACTGGGTGACAGGTGACACCATGATTGCTTTGAAGCGTCCATGCCTGGGAGGACATGGCAGACCAGGTTAGGCATGACATTACCAGGGATCTGGGCAGCATTTTCTACACTGTCACACACCGTGACATCATAGCACATCATGTCCCCGTGGGCTGGCACCCCGTGTCCTGCCAGGTGGGCTGGTTTCTGCAAGAAGCCCCAAAGAGGGACATGGGACCCATGCTCCAGTCCCTGGCCGTTAAAGAGCAGATCCCCAGCAAGGGGCATGTGTTTAGAAGAAACAGCGTGAGCCACTGAACGGTCATTACCCGTGAATAGGGGAGATGCTAAATAAGATTTCAGGATGGTCCCTTTTGAATATACTAGAGAAGATATTTCTCTGCAGGTAGCATGCTCTTGAGCTGCTCCCAAGGAACAGCAGCCCCCATCCCCAAATCCCCCCATCAGGGCTGCTGCTGCACATGCCAGCGCTGCTGCCTGGCAGCCAAACCTCTGGAGAGTCGTTTGACTCCTGATCAAACCCAGAGAAAGCAGAGTTGAACAGACCCCACCAAACACATAATTTCCTTCTATTTTTTGCTTAAAAAATTCCTCAGCAGAGGATGACACTGCCCAAAACAAGCATTGTAGAGGAATACTACAGTCTGCTATACCAGAGTCTGCAAACTGACCCACAGGTTAGTCCCACACTGTGCTGAAGGATTCCTGACCACGTTCGCTGTGTGAGAGAGAAGAGTTGGACAAGCGAGACGAGGTCTGACCCATTTCAAGACCTGTCCTGGGACGTCTACTATCTCCAGTACCTTTCTGGAATTACAGCTGTGGATTTTGGTCTTCTGTATGCAAACAGGTATTTTTGCTGGCAGTATTCTGGATACTTGCTGCTTTATTTCTACCTAAACTAACTGTGCTCGGAGAAAGGGGCATTCCTAGGAGACAGAGGCAAGTTTTGAGGAAAGCTGTGTCATCTAGGTGGTCTGACACAGACAGGACCCAGTGTGGGCATGCGCTGCAGAAGCATCAACTGTACCTTTGACTCCCACCCAGGAGAGTGGGAAGGAGCTCCACTGCCAGTCCAGGACGGGTGTGAATCCGAGAGGAAGAGGTTCCCATGCATCGAAGCAGCAGGCCATGTGTAACGTGGCTGCACCCCATAGAGAGTGGGGGGAGCCCATGTGTCCTCTGGGGGTCTGGGCTGTGGCGGAGGCCCCTGTGCCGTGACCCCTGGATTGCTGTCTCCATACGGATACTGCGGGATGGGCATTCCTGGGGTCTGCGAGCAGAGGGGGAGAACAAGCATTACCCCTGGAGCCACTCTGAGCACTGCTCCCTCCAGAGAGCCCTGGAAACAGCTGCGGCACCAGACGTGCCACCCGATTCCAGCTTTCCTCGCCCAGGAGCTTAGAGTCTCTGAAGAGCAGGTGACCAGCAGTTCTTGTAAGAATAAAACCAGGCAGGGCAAGCTGCTCAAGGCACAAGAGCCATTAGGGCCCATGGCTCCATCGGAGGGGGCACTGCAGTCTTTCCCTCTGCTGTGGCCCCATAGAACAACTCCTTGTTCCCCAGGAAATGCAAGCCCAGCAGCTGCATCGACACGGGCTGGAAAGCACTCCAGCCGCTGCCCGGCCTCTTACCTGTGGTGGGGAGTAGCCATGAACCTGCTGCCTCCTGAGAGAGGACCCCTCAGCAGGGCAGTCCGGCGGGGCGTAGCTCCAGGGGGGAGCGGGTGACGTGGACCCATACATGCCCGTGGACTCTGCAGGGTAGGAGGTCCGCGGGGGCCCGGAGCAGTAGTACCCCCGTGTCTGCGGCAGGCCGGCATAGTGCGGGGCAGCGCCAGGAGCTGGAGGGTACGGGGGGCTGTAGGCCCCGTTTGCGTAGGGAGGATCCATTGCCTGGGAAAGAAGGAAGAGCAGAGGAAAGGTGATGGGCCACGGACACGGAGCAGAGGGGCTGCGGGCCAGCCCAGCAGCAGCCCAGAGAAAGAGGACCGGCCCTTCCTGCGGTATTTAACTAGGGAGTGCCTTTGTCCCCAGGCTGATTTGCCCCCGTGTTAGCTCTTCCTGCTCCAGTGTGGCTTTCTGTTGGCCTGTCTGCCTCACGTATTGGTCCCCTGGCCCTTGCAGCATGCTCAGGGAGGCATGGCAGGGAGACGGATTTGTCTGGACGGTGGGAAGAGAGGGGATACACTAAGCTTAACCATGCTTCGCTCAGAAACACGCGTACAGTCCCTCACAGCAAGCAGCTCTTAGGAGCTTCAGCCACGCCAACGTAATCACCAACTAGGGGGTGAAAAACACTTCAGGAAAGTTCATTTCCGCTTTGTCTGCAAACAGAAATGATGCAAGCGGACGAGATGGACCAGTTCTGAGGCCCAAGAGCAGGGTGCTCAGATCGCTGTGCCACAGGAGCAGTCGGGTCTGAGGACTCATTGTATGAAAGGTCTGTACATCCAGATTGTTTCTGACAATTTACCTGAATACATTTAAGTAATCAATGTCTATGGAATGGGAGTTTCCACCTAACGAGAGACCACGAAGCATCAGGATTTCAGGAGCTCACAGATGACTCCCTGTAGCTTTGAGCAAAGCAGTTTTTTGCCTGCAAGCTGTTTCATGGAGGAGAAATTGTATCACCTGCGTGCCAGGATTTAGGAAAGAGCCAGATCAAACCTACGTGTCCCGTAGGATTAAAACAATCCGCAGTTATGTCTGAACAGCAGACGACCTCTTTGGAAAGACTAAAGCCTTTCCCTTCATACAGTATTTGTGCAACGGCCCCTATTGCTGCAATAAAACCAACAACAGATCTGGAAAGAGCAAGCCACGGGGCTGGGGCACAGCGGGACCAGCAAGGCTCTTCTCCCCGAGCTGCCACCCCAGCACCACCGGCTCCTTTCCACTGGCGGGGTCTGTTGTACCAACACCCCCAGTCGTGCGGCCAGTGCCTCTGCTCTGCCGTGCCCGGGGAGAGGGGATGTGGCAGGGGTGGGCTGCCCAAGCCCCGTGCTGCCGTGGGGGACCAGGTGCTTCCGTCTGACCGGCACCGGGATGCATCCTGGCCGGCGATGCCAGGTGCTCACTCGTCCTCTCGGCAGCACACCGCAGAGGACGGCGGCATTTCCCCAGCGATCTCTTCATTGCAATACGCGCCCCAGAAGTGTCACCTTGGACTAGATACGAAGGTAATGCTTCACGCTCGCCATGTTCCTCCAGCAAACACCTGCCCAAGCCCCGCGGGGCGGGACAGCGGGATTTAATGCCAACGGGATCCAATGCGGGATCCTTTTGGAACCGAGCTACAAGGCCTGGGAACATAAAGACGTCGGTGACGGGCGGAGGTGAGGGGGGCTCGGCGGGGCGCCCTCCCCCACGGGGCTCGGTGCTTTCGGGGCGGTCGCGCCCTCGGCGCTCCCCGCGGGTCGGGGCCGCGCAGCGCCCACCCCCGCAGCCCGGCCGAGCCCCCGCCGCCGCCGCAGCCCGGCACGGCTGAGAGCAGGGGGTCCGCGCCCGTTAGCGCTGCAGAGGCGCTGCCCGCCCCCGCGGGGCTCCGCCCGGGCCCCGCCGAGGGCGCGGAGGCCGCGGCCGCCCCCAGGCCGGGCAGTGGGCGGGCTCCACCCCGGTGGGCTCGGCTCAGCGGCCGGGACCGGGCCGGCCGCCTTCCCCCCGCCGGCCCCACCGCCCCCGCCGTTACCTGCGCCGCCGGCGGGCGGGGGGACCCGGGGGGCCACGGCGGGCCCGGCTCGGCGGCGCGGTCGCGGGGCTCCATGGCCGCCGCCCCGCCCCGTCCCGCCGCCAATGGCCGCCGCCCGCCTCGCCGCCAATGGGCGGCAGGGCTCCGCCAGCGCCAGCCAATGGGCGGGCCGCCCCACGCGCACGGCCGGCTTGGCTTAAAAGGGCAGCGGCGCGGTGGGCCCCGCCCGGCGGCGGGGAGGTTCCGGGGCTGGCGGGCGGCACCGGCGCATGGCGGCGCTTCCGCTGGGGGCGGCGCGGCGGCACCATGAACTACATGCCGGCACGGCCAGCCTCATCCAGGACATCGACAGTGAGGTGCGCGGCCGCGGCCGGGCCCTCCGCGCCACCGAGGCCCCCTTCCCCCGGGGCAGCGGCCCCCCGGGGCGGCTGGTCCCCCGTGGGGAGGGAGCTACCTGCTTCCCCCCGTGGGGTGGCGGGACCTCCTCGTTTCCCGGGGGCGCCGCTCCGTGGGGGGCGGGGGCGCCCCCGCTTCCCGCAGGGGGGCTGCCCCCCGCGTGGCGCTGCCGTGGCGGGCCGGTCACCGCCCGCCGCTGTCCCCGCGCCGTGCCGGGGGGCGCGAGGGGCGTTGGTGCCCGCGCGTGGCTGTGGGCTGACCCCCCTCCTCTCCCGCAGAGAAGCACCTGGTCCTGCTGCGGGACGGCCGCACGCTCATCGGGTACCTGCGCAGCATCGACCAGTTCGGTACGTCCGCACAGGGGGGGCTGCGGGGGGTCCGGGGGGGCTGGGACAGGCTCCGGAGCCGTGTCCAGGAGCTGGCGAGGAGGAGGCGGGCCCCACGGTGCCCGTTCCCGTGAGCTGGCTGGTGCTCTCGTGCCCCTCGGTCCACACTTACTGGAGCAGCTCCATTCCCAAACGGTGGCCTAATGGGAGAGAAGAGTTTGGATTTGGGGGGAGATCACCGCTTAGTGCAGCGCTGCCCCGCCTGCAGCAGCGACCCCGCGGGTCCTGAGCAGGGGTGTTAAAAGGGATCAGCGTGGTGGTTCACGGAGTGACGTGGCTGCAGGCTGTGTTTTTAAAGCGTTTGTGTTGTGCATTAACACCCACCTGCATGTCCCCCCGGACTTGGTGCTTTACGGAGACTTTGCCCAGCACTGGGTGCTGCCCACGCTCCCAGCTGCATCCAGCACTGGTGCTGTGGCATCCCTTTTTGGGCAGAAATAGCCCAAGGCACATGTTAGGTGATGTTTGCACTCAGAACCAGGTGCCTTGGTCCTTGCCTGGAGCCTAAAGCACCAACAGTGCCGTTGTCTTTTCCGCTGTTGTCAGCGTGTGCTGCTTGGGTCGGCTCAGCCCTGGCGCTCTGAGCTCGCTGCTGTGCCTGCACAGGCTGCAGGAGCTGCTGTGTTTCAGCCGGGGAGATGGTCGGTGCCTTCGGTGATCCAGCTCAGAGGACCTGCCGAGAGGCATGAAAGTGCCGGTGCCATCGCCCCTCTGGGTTTTCTGCCTTGCTGGGATGAGACACTTTATGTCTGGAAAACAGTGAAACATGGGTTATTTTCTTTGTCTCTTGATTGCTGCAGCAAACTTGGTGTTGCACCAGACTGTGGAGCGCATCCATGTGGGCAAGAAGTATGGGGACATCCCTCGAGGCATCTTTGTTGTGAGAGGCGAGAATGTTGTTCTGCTGGGGGAAATAGTAAGTAAGCAGCTCCTGCTGCCAACTGGGACCGCGCTGGTGGCATTTGTGGTGCTGTGGCAGACACCAGAGCTGGGCATCCATCTGTCTGGTGTGAAATACGGTCACTGTCTCATTGCAGGGGCTGAAATTTGCAGCCCCTCCCAGGGCCGGTTCTGGCTGAACCATCAGGAAGATGCCCCTGTGAGTCTGAGGGCAGGGGGCAGAGGTGCTGTCCCACAGCTGCTCTGGGACGGCGCGAGGGGTAAAGAGCAACATGTGGCCTGGCGAGTGGAGGGAGATGTGAGGAAGCCTTGGCCTGTGTGTGGCATTGCTGGAGGGTGTCACTAGTGGCTGTCTGCGGGGCCGTCGCCTCGCTGCTGGCTCATCACCCAGGGACACTGTCTGGGATGGGCTTGCGAAGAGTCAAGCGCTGTCTCGCTTGCTGTTTGCTTCAGCGCTTTGGGCTGAGCTCAGCCCAGATGCTCCGTGGGAGCCCCATCCCATGGACAACTGTCCTGGGCGTCCCTGCCCATCAGGGTGCTGCCTCCAGCACCTCTGTTCTGCATCACCTCCACCTTTTGATGGGACTCATGGAAGACGCATGGGCACAGGCTCATCACGGTCCAGTGGTTGCTGGGGCTTGCCTGGAGGAGACCGTCCTGCACGAGCAAACCTGTGACCATGACCCAGGGGGAACCTGAGCATTTACAGGACCAAATCCCCTGGCTGCCTTCGAGCTAGTAAGCCCAGAGCTTGGGAGGCAGACCCTGCCGCTGCTCAGCTGCTCACCTCGGGAACAACTTTGGCAAGAACGATGGAGCATGTCGTCCATGGCGCAGCGAAGCCCACTCTCCCCGGGAGCACGGAGCCTGGCCAGGCGCTTATAGGAAGTGCTCGGACATCACCGAAGGCCAAGCACGTGAGAGGGGTGTGTGTCGGTGTCCCAGCAGAGGTGCAAGTGCAGACCCGCCCCAGACTGTTGCCATCCCAGATGGCTTTTGCCCCCCCCAGCCTGGTGCTGTCCTGGCTGGTGCGATGTGCTCGCAGAGACGACGTCGGCCCAGCCCTGAGCTGCCGTGCGGGCAGAGCGGTGCCCGCAGCATCCCACCAGCTGAGCTGCATGTTTCAGCCGCGGCAGCTGCCTTGCAGTGCTAAACAGGCTGTTTCTGTTGCAGGACCTGGAGAAGGAGAGCGACACGCCTCTGCAGCAGGTCTCCATTGAGGAGATCCTGGAGGAGCAGCGGGTGGAGCAGCAGGCCAAGCAGGAGTCAGAGAAGCTGAAAGTGCAGGCGCTGAAGGAGCGGGGCCTCTCTGTCCCACGGGCAGACACCCTGGACGAGTACTAGATGTGCTGCCCTTCGGACCTTCCTTCCATGGCAGAGCGAGGGGTGCTCCGTGATCCTCCCGCACATGGGCAGATCTCTTTGGAAAGGTGGATTTTATTTTCAGATTGTTTTCTGTGGTGCAGATAACTAAAAAAAAAAACAAAACCAATGCCTTTAGTTTCTCCTTGCGGAGAAGGAGAGAAGGCATTTGGCTGACCTAGGTGGCCAGGTGCGCTGGGGAGCTGGGGTGCGTGAGCATTTGTGTTTGGGAGGCAAATCACTTGGTCCTTCAGGTTTGTTTGCTTTTTCCTTCTCACGTGGCCCTGGGTGAGAGTTTTCCTTGATGTGTAAATAAATCTTTGATTTCAACAACGACAGTTTCACCTCTGTTCTGTGACAGCGTGGGGCTGGAGCTTTCCAGCGCAGCGGTGGAGGCAGCAGCCAGGCCTGGGTTGGCTTTGGGCAGCTGCCAGGCGGTGTGAGCCTCCGGCACGCAAGCAGGAAAGAGAAAACGGCGGCGAGCGGAGCGGGCTGTGCTGCAGAACCTCTCGCTTCATTTCCCTGCGAAGCAAAAGACTGGGGGAAGTGCGTGTGCAGGGGGGTGGGTGGCAGAGGGGGTCCCCCCGAGTAGCTTTTCTCTTCCGAAGCGGCTCGTTGCTTTGCAGGACGAGCCATGCTCCACCCGCCCAGCAGCCCCCTGGAAGGCAAAGGTGGCGCGGAGGGGCTGGGACAGAGCCCCCCGCCGGCGGGGCAGCCTGGGGAAACATTTCCCCGTGAGCTTCTGGCTTCTGGGGAGAAAAGGTGTTTTCCCCATCATGTTTCCTCGTGGAGACTCGAGTGGGGGGTCCTGCGAGCTTGGCGGTGGAAGTGGCGTAAACAAGGAAATGCCATTTCTTGCTTTAACCAGAAGCCAAAGCTCCACGGGCCAGTGGCTCCTGCAGCTGGAAAATCCCCGGGAGGAAACGGCTTGTTCGGTTTCGCTGCTCTGCCGCCCCTCTTGTTGGGGGGGGGCGGCGCACACGGGACAGTGGGGTGTTTTGGGGAGCAAGGGTTGCCCCAGCCCCTCTGCCTGCCCAGGGGTCCTGTGCGCCAGGGCTCCCGCGCTGTGGGTTGGGGTCTCGGTGCTGGGGGGGAAGGCTGCTGTGCTACAGGCGGCTGCCGGGGGCGCAGGGCTGACCCCCCAAGGGGGGCGTGTGCCAGGTGCTGCTCTCGCCCGACCCCCAAGCCGGGGGGGGGGGGGAGACACCCCAACGTGGGGGGGGGCGCCCCCGTGCGGGGGGGCGCGGCGCTGCCCCTTACATAAGCCCGTGACGCCAGGGGGCGGCCCGTGACGTCATGGGGGTGACGCGCCCCCGGAGGCGGCCGGTAGCGGCGGGAGGTGCCGGCCCGCCCCGCGCCGCCGGGCCGGGGCAGCGCCGCGCCGGGCATGGTGTGCGGGCGGCGGGGCTGCGCCGCCGGCCCCCCCGCGCCATGGAGCTGGAGAACATCGTGGCCAACACCGTCCTGCTGAAGGCCCGCGAAGGTACCGCGTCCCGCCGGCCCGGGCGGCATCCCGCTCCCCTCCCGGTCCCGCGCTGCATCCCGGCCCCCCGCCCCGCGCCCCCTCCCAGCGGGCACCCTCCGCTCGGGGCCCCCCCGCGGGCACCCCGGGCCCCTTCCATCCGGGCCGGGTGGGCTCATCGCGGTTGGCATCGCCGAGCCCCCGGGAGGGACCGGCTGCCCCGGGGCCGTGGGACGCGTCCGTCGGTCGGTGCCCCCGGGGCGCGGGGCAGAGAGGGCACCGAGCCGTGCCGGAGCCGTTCCCCAGGCGCGGCCGTACTGGGACACCCGGGACACGGGACACCCGGCACACGGGACACCCGGGACACGGGACACCCGTCCGCCCGTGCCAGCAGGACGTGCCTGGCATGACGGGGCTCACACGAGCAAAACTTCGCCGGTGCCAGGACAGCTCGGCGCAGGCCTGGGCAAAACGGGCGCTGCCAGGAAAACCACGGCCTCACCGGTGCCGGAGCTGCCACCCCGGTGTGAGCCCTGCGGGAGCTGGGACGAGGCCTGGGGGGCAAAAGGCTGCGAGCCCCCGCGCCCCGCCAGAGCAGGGCTTGGCATGGGTCCTGGGCCAGCACAGGCGCCTTTGTTTGCTTTGGGTTTCCTTTGGGAAGCCGGCGCCCTCGTCGCAAAACCATTGTGACCAAAAAGCCACCAGCCCCAAAAGCCACCAGCCACCAGCGCTGGCCCAGCCCTGCAGGGGACGGGGCCACTCGGAGGGGATCCCATTTTTTTTTTTTTTAAATCCCCGTTTTCTAAAGGTTTCTTACCCCCATCACGGTTGCTTCCAGCAGCGTTGGAGATGCCGCGGGGATGACCCGTGTGCAGGGGCCGGAGAGGTCTGGCGTTGGGAGGCTGGAGCAGCCGGCCAGGCGTTCGCACGATGCTCCCTGCTCAGGGCTGGACCCTGCTCCTGTCCCGTGGGATGCACGACGGCTGCCGCATGCTGCACCGGAGCCTTGCCAGAGCCAGAAGGGGGTCTTGGCCTCGAGGGTACCAGGGGCTCTGCCACCACGGGTGCCAAATGGGTTAATGTCAGCGTGCGCCGGCTGCAAGAGGTGCCGGAAGCCGGGAAGCAGAGCAGGATGGAGGGCTGGGTCCTGGCTGGGCAGCTGCTTCCCTCCCTGGCGGCATGGACAGGACAGGAGCCGCCTCAGCAGAAGGCTGAGACCCTGCCGGCCATGGCCAGGGGACCCACACGTGTGGGTGTCACGGGCCAGCCTCGTGTGAAAGGCACAAGGGGTTCGGCAAGGTCCAGCCCTGGCACCCTGGAGCAGCCACTGCCACCTGTTAATTGCATTTGGCCAAATTCTGCCATCCTCAGGGTGTGCTGGGGGGGGCTTGGCTGGGGCAGCAGTCCCACACCCCTGGTGCTTTTGGGGGTGCTGGCAGCATCAGTCCCGTACCACGTGCAGCATCAGACCCTGAACGTGGCGTGGGTAGATGCCAGCACTGGGCTAGGCTGCGTGTTGGGGGTCTCTGTGGTTTGAGGGGCTCCTTGAGCTGCTGCCACCCGCTGTTGCCCTCAAAAGGGCCTTGCTCTGCTGCAGGGCCCCTCATGGCCCTTCCTGCTGCGCACCTGGGGGCTTTGCCCCCTGAAAGGTGGTCAGGGGGGCTGTTCCCTCTACCCAGCCCCACGAGGGCTGAAGGGGTCTGTGGCCGGCCACCCTGGGCTCTGTGCCCAGCTCAGCTGGGGCCGCTGGAGCCTTCGAGGGAGCGCTGATGTCCCGGAGGGCTGGGGGAGCCAGCAGGGCTTGGCCGCCTGCGGAAGTGCCTGGGGTAAAAACCCAGGAGCGTGTGGGCACGGAAGAGATAAGGGGCGGTGAGTAAGGCTTTATGGCCTGTCGGGGTGGAGGCAGGTGGCTCTGCACCTCACTGGGCATCAGCACCGTCTCGCCGCATGCTACCCGCTGCGGGGGACACGCTCCTGCCCGCTGCGGGGCTTTTGCTGCCAGGAGCTGCGTTGGTGTAACGCACCTCCCTGTTTGGTATGTGGGCTCCTTTCTGCTGAGAAACGGCTTTATTTGGCTTTCTGCAGCTTTTCTGGTTGCCGTGGTCGGCTTGGCAGCATCCTTGTGGGGTTTTCCCGGCATGGTTCACTTGGGGGGAGCAGGGCTGAGGCGAGTGCCCTCTTCTCGTGTTATCTTCCCTTGGGCATCCCGCTGCCTGGCCTCGTCTGCGCAGGCAGGGAGCAGGCAGCAGCGGGATGCCCAGCACGGCTGCTCCCCACGTGTCCTCTTTCTTGGCTGCCCTGACCCGGCAGAGGATGCTGTGGGAGAGGGGCTGGCCACTTCTGGGATGTCCCCATTGGTGCTCTGCTGCCCAGCACCAAGGGGTCCGTGCTGGCGGTGGGTGGCTGTGCCCGGGCCCCCTGCCCTGCCCACAGCCCTGTGCCGGGCCAGGAAGGGCTGCCAGCCCTTTGTGCAGTGCTGCTGGGATGCGGCTGCACCCTGGGGAGCAGAGGCGAGGGCAGGGTCACTTCCACGGGGTCTGCAGGTGGGGGTGGTCCTGCCCCACAGTGGGCTGGGACCCCCCCCGGAGCAGCCGTGGGTGGCAGGAGCAGTCTGAGCGCTTGCTGAGGCTCCTGACTGCCCTGCGCCTTGCGCCAGCTTGGAACAAGCATTGTGTATTTTTTTTTTCCTCCTTTACTTTGAGGTCTTTGGGTCTCATGCAGGCTCTAGCTCGGTGTCCTGGTGGGACCCATGTCTCTGCTTCCCCCGCTGCAGTGACAGGCTGGGGTGGGAGAGGTAGTGGCTGCTGGGGGCACTGGGGAGGGAGCGGGATGGGTTTTGCTTTGCTGGAACACACTCCGGGCAGAGGAGCGGGTCCCACTCCGAGCCCTGAGGCCTCGGTGGTCTGGGGCAGCTCTGCCGCAGGTGGGGTTTGGTGCAGTCTCACCCAGAAATGCTCTGGGGACGGGCTGTGCGCTGGGGACACAGAGCTCGTCCCGGCTCACCCCAGCTGTGCCGTGCCTGGCACGCTGCAGGCGAGACCAGAGCGGGGAAGGAGGATGCTGCGGCAGGAGCCTGTGTGGAAGCAAAACGCTTCTGACTCAGCCAGGGGAGAAGTGTTGGGGTGCAGGTGACAAGCGTTGATTTATTTTTATTGTTGCAGCAGGCAAGTTGAAATTTGGAAGGAGCACCAGGCGGAGCAGGGTGCTGGGGGTGATACCTGCAGAGTCTGTGGAACAGGCAGGGAGGGAACTGTGTGGGCAGCGTGTCCCTGAGCCCGGCCACGAAGCCACAGCCTCGGAGCATCCCTGCGAGGTCGGGGCTGCCGGGGCCCTCTGTCCCTCCCGTGTCTGTCCCGTGTCGGATGGCTCCTGGGGCAGGTGCAGGGTCCTTGCCAGGGCATCACCCCTTTGCTCACCAACCGGGGGGCTCCAGCCTGGGCACCGTGGGGCGAGGGGAGCGGCTGCTCCTCTTCCTGGGGCAGCGAGCGCTCCAGACCCCGTGCCACCGGTGCCAGGGTGAGCGGGGTGCCCAGGGACCCGTGCCCGCTCGCCGCCGAGGCTGCCCCGCCGGCTGGCGTGGGGCTGTTCCTGCCGGAGGAAGCGAGCCGATGAGGGCAGGAAGCTCTGCCCGGCCGAAACGCCAGCGCCGCCGGAGCCCAGCACCGGGGCGTCCCACGGGCTCGGCTCGGCGTCACCGGGGCCGGCAGCCGGTGGTGCTGGCCGGCCACCAGCTCAGACCCGCGCTGATGTCGGGTCCCTGCAGGGATGACTTCACGCACCAAGCATCCGCCTGCAAGCCCGGGAGGAGCGGCTGCTGCGGTGGGGCCATCCCCCTGCCCCCTCCTCACCCCCAGCGGGTCCCCGTCCTGCAAAGGCAGAGGCCGGGCTGCTGCGGCCCCACGGGCAGGATGAGCAGCTCTGGGGGGGATAAGGAAGCCAGATGTTTACTGGAGGGGGAGATGCGGGACCATGGCATTGTTTGGGGAGGAAGCATGCACGTTCTGGGTCCAGCCCTCTCTGGCACCTGGTGATGCTGAAGGGGATCCCGTTGCTGCCCTGGCATGAGGCTGGGAGCCACGAGCACGTGCAGATCCCCTCAACTCCTCGGGATGAGGGTCCCCTTGGGGGTCAGAGCCCTCTCCAGGGCTGAGGATGTGTTTTCCCGTGTTGCTTTAAAGCTGGCTAAAGCCCCAGTGCTGGCGGCATGCGGGTATGTCTGTGAGTGATGGGTTTTGGGGACCAGCAGTGGTGAGATGCAGGAGACCCCAAACTGAGTGGCTCTGCAGTGCTGGGCAGGGGCTCTGCTCCCTGTTGCCAGCCGGGCCGGGGCAGCGATGCCCACCCTGGCAGTACGACCGTCTCTCCCTCTCCCCCCCGGCTGCAGGAGGTGGTGGCAAGCGGAAAGGCAGGAGCAAGAAGTGGAGGGAGATCCTCCGGTTCCCGCATGTCAGCCAGTGCGATGAGCTGCGGAAGGGCCTGGGTGAGCCGGGGAAGGTGCCGGGAGCTGGCGCAGGGGGCCCGACATGGCACCGGGTAGTGGCTGCGTGGGGGACATGGCAGGCGCAGGGCTGTGGCACGTGCTCGGTGCAGTGCGTGGCACATCCCACCTTCCCTTGCAGAGCGGGACTACAGCAGCCTGTGCCAGAAGCAGCCCATCGGCCGGCTGCTCTTCCGGCAGTTCTGCGAGACGCGGCCGGAGCTCCTGCGCTGCATCCGCTTCCTGGACGCTGTGGTGAGGGTCCCCGCGGGATGCCACCGCGCCGGCTCTGCTGGGGGACGGTGACTTATGGAGGCATTTTCCCAGGATGGGGCTAGTTGGGGTTTTGGCCACTGCCACGGCCGGTTCGCAGTGTGGGCCCCAGGGTGGTGGCTGTGGAGTGGCACCCGGGGGGCTGCAGGGGAGGCAGAGACCCCCCATCCTGCCGTGCTGCGGGTTGCACTGGGGGAGGGGGACTCTCCATCCCAGCAAGCTCAGAATCCAGCGGTGCCTGCTGCGAGGTTCACCCTGGTGCCAGGTCTCAGATGTTGGCGAATGGGAAAAACAAACCTCATAAAATGATCCATGTTTCCCATTACCGCACGGTTTGTGTCAGCAGTGTGTGAGCGCCCTGCGCAGCAGGGTCAGCTTTCCAGGGGCTGGGGGCTTCGTGGGGAGCAGCCGGGGCCTCTGGGGTGCACAAAGACCTGGCAGCCACGGGGGCTGCTGATGGGGAGCATGTGCCTACGAAGCGGCCCCTGCTTGTGCTGGCTGCCAGAGCTCTTGCGGGACATTTTTCCTCTCTTTGAATAACAAGAGCTGCTGGGGCTGTGGTGGGCCTGAGGGTGGCAGCCCACTTCCCTGTTGCGGGGAGCAGGGTGGGACCCCCGCGGGGCTGCCTGCACCACCACAAGCCCCGCAGCAGGCAGCTGCCCATGGCACGGGGGTGCAGGCAGCTCCCTGGCCCCACAGCCAGGCAGACGTGCCTCGTCCGGGGGAGCAGGGGGCTTGGCGGGGGGCACAGGGCAGAGCCATGCCCTGTGCCACTGGCTGCAGCACCCTCCTCTCCCCGGGCATCCCAGGCGGACTACGAGCTCTCCCCGGATGAGAAGCGGAAGGAGATGGGGGAGGAGATCATCTGCCAGTTCCTCAAGCAGGAGGTGAGTCTGGGGGGCTTTCCTCCCCCAGGGCAGGATGGGGTGAGGGTGGGATGGGAGCAGCAGGAGGGGTCCCTTGCTGGCCACAAAGCCATGTCCCTGCTCTCCGGGCATCCCAGAAGGTCCCATTGCCCAACTGGGATGATGGGTGGGATGCGGGAGCGATGCACCCAGGGGGTGAGTGTGCAGCCGTCTGCTCCCCCCGGCAGTCCCCAGATTTCCTGCCCGAGGTCGGCCAGCCCCACGCCAGCCAGTGCCTGCAGGACCTGCAGAAGAGCCCCTACAAGGACCTCTTCAGCAGCTGCCTGCGGTGAGTGCCTGCCCGGGGACGGGCGTGCGGGGGGGCTGCAGGTGACACCAGCCGCCCCCTCTGCCCCTGCAGCACCCTGCACGAGCACCTGAGCGGGGACCCCTTCACCGACTACTGTGACAGCATGTATTTTGACCGGTTCCTGCAGTGGAAGTACCTGGAGAGGTGAGTGAGGAGTCTGGGGGGTCTTAGGGTGGGGGGGTCTGGGGGGCGGCGGGGCTGATGTGCCTAGGGCTGTGCGTTTCAGGCAGTCGGTCACCAAGGACACGTTTCGGCAGTACCGGATCCTGGGCAAGGGCGGTTTTGGAGAGGTGCGGCCACAAAGGGAGGGGGGATGGGGTGGGCTGGTGGGGGCTCACCCCGCCGCTGTCCATGTGTGCCCCCCCCCCAGGTGTGTGCCTGCCAGGTGCGGGCCACGGGGAAGATGTACGCCTGCAAAAAGTTGGAGAAGAAGCGGATCAAGAAGCGGAAAGGGGAGGCGATGGCCCTGAACGAGAAGCAGATCCTGGAGAAGGTCAACAGCCGGTTCGTGGTGCGTTGTGCTCTCTGGAGGGGCCGGGGAGCCGGGGGGGCCAGTGCCGATGCTGATGGCCGGGGTGGGCGCACAGGTGAGCCTGGCCTATGCCTACGAGACGAAGGACGCTCTCTGCCTGGTGCTGACCATCATGAATGGCGGCGACCTCAAGTTCCACATCTACAACATGGGCAACCCTGGCTTCGAGGACGGGCGCGTGGTCTTCTACGCAGCGGAGATCTGCTGTGGGCTCCAGCACCTGCACCAGGAGGGCATAGTGTACCGGTGAGCATGGTGCGGGCACAGGGCCGGCGGGGTGGGACTGCTCTGTGCTGAGCCATCCCTCTGTCCCTGCAGGGACCTGAAGCCGGAGAACATCCTGCTGGATGATGATGGTGAGGAGGGAGGTGCTGGGCTGGGCTCTGCCCATGCTCTTGGCTCTGGGGTTGGGTGTCTGTGTGCCTCCTGGGGGTTCTCTGGCTGTGTTTTGGGGAGGATGTGCAGGGATGTGGGGTGGCTGTTCCCTGGGATGCTGGGCGAGGGCACCATCCTTGGGATGACCCCCTTCCCTGCCCAGGCCACATCCGGATCTCCGACCTGGGGCTGGCCATCAAGATCCCTGAGGGCGAGACCATCCGCGGCCGCGTGGGCACTGTCGGCTACATGGGTGAGCATGGGGGCTGCGCCGGCCGGGCTGGCCTGGGGGTCCCTGTGCCACGGTGTGCCCAGCCGCTGATGGCTCTGGGGCTGTGCCTCGCAGCCCCGGAGGTGATCAACAACGAGCGCTACACCTTCAGCCCCGACTGGTGGGGCCTGGGCTGCCTGGTGTACGAGATGATTGAGGGGCAGTCACCCTTCCGCACCCGCAAGGAGCGGGTGAAGCGTGAGGAGGTGGAGAAGCGGGTGCAGGAGGAGCAGGAGCTGTACTCGGACAAGTTCAGTGAGGATGCCCGAGCCATCTGCAAGATGGTGAGCTGGAGACCCTGGGACCTGCCGGTACCCTCGGGGGGTGGGGCTGGCTCCATGGCCCCCACCGTGACCACCCGTCCCCCTCCCCAGCTCCTGGCCAAGGACCCCAAGCAGCGGCTGGGCTGCGGAGCTGACGGGGCGGCCGAGGTGAAGCGGCATCCCTTCTTCAGGACCATCAACTTCAAGCGCCTGGAGGCCGGCATCATGACACCCCCCTTTGTGCCAGACGTAAGGGGCTGGGCCGGGGGGGACCCCAGGGGGGGGGTGAGCCCCGCTCCCCCCACTGACAGCTCCGTGGTCCCCACAGCCCCGGGCGGTTTATTGCAAGGACGTGCTGGACATCGAGCAGTTCTCAACGGTGAAAGGCGTCAACTTGGACCAAACCGACAACGATTTCTACACCAAGTTCGCCACCGGCAGCGTCTCCATCCCCTGGCAGAACGAGGTACCAGGGCTGTGGGGCACTGGGGGGTCCTGCCATGCTGTGGTGCTGCTGGGGCGGCCTGTGCCTGCCCTCCGAGTGACCTGTCCCCCCCCAGATGATTGAGACTGAGTGCTTCAAGGACCTCAATGTGTTTGGACCCAGCGGGACCCGCTCCCCTGACCTGGACTGGACGCAGCTGCCCGAGCCCCCCAAGCGCAGCCTTCTGCAGCGGCTCTTCCGACGCCACGTAAGAGATGGGGTAATTGGGGGAGGGGGGGACGGTTTGCCCTGGGGTCTCCTTGAGACCCCCCTGGCTCACTGCCCACTGTCTGTCCCTCACAGCCAGCTGACTACACCATCGGCACCACCATCCAACCCCCCCACCCAGCCGCTGTGAACTCGCACACTCCTGCGGCCAACTCTGCCTGCCGAGCCCCGGCACTGTCCTGACCCCTCTCGCCATCCTGGGGGAGCCGCTGGGGCCGGGAAGCCCCCAGCCCGCCCCCCCCCCCCCCTCAGGGTTGTCTCGGACCAGCGCTGGGGCCAGGGTCTCCAGGGATGCTCGTGGAGGCGAGGCAGGATGCTGGCACAGGCTGGTGAGGGTGGGCAGGGGGTGATGGAGAGGCAATGGGGCAGAGTCTGCTTGACCCCGGCCCCCGGCCCCTTTCCCCCAGCCCCACTGCACATCCAGCCTCTTCCTGGGGGGTGCCATGCCCAGCTGCCCCCCTGCCGCTCTCAGGGGAAGGGGCTCGGGCAGGGACCATTTGAGCCTGTTACCTTACTGCCAGCTCGATGCACAACCCTTGCGGGCACTGAGGGGCTGCGGGGCTGCCTGCGCTGTCCAGATAGAAACAAAGGCAGCCTTGGAGGGGGGTGTCACCCCCAGCTCCCCCTGGCTGTGCTGCAGCAGGAGGGACAGGGTCAGCCTGACAGACCCCCCGCCTCGGGGGAAGCACAGCCTGCCCCTCCTGCTCCATCCTCCACGGTGTGAAATGGACTCAGAGAAGGGGATTTTCTTGAGTGTGGCTGGGCTGGGGGGGGGCGTGGGGGGGGCTCCCTCTGTCCACGGGACAGCTCAGGGCAGCCTCGGGGTGCCCAAGCCTTGCCTGTGGGGTTGGGTGAGCAGGGGGCAGTGAGCACGCATGGGTGCACGAGGGGCAGGCAGCGGGTGTGCAAGGGACAGTGCACGTGGGCGTGCAATGTGCAGGCACCGTGCATGGCTGTGCAAGGGACAGCATACGTGGGCTGGGGGGTCCCAGGGGTCCCGGTGAATCCCGGCCTCTGACACCTTTGGTTTACATTCAATCGGGTTTTGTACATTTGTAAACAATTGTAAATATTTGTACGTGGAGCGCCTGGATGTACATTTTTAAGCTAAAAGCTGCAAATACAGCCATGTGATTACTTTCCACGGGTGCGTGGGGGGCATGTTGAGGGGGTTGGGGACCCAGCGGGGGCTGCAGGGGCTTTCTCAGCCGTTTTACCTCCCCCAGCGTTTTCTCTCTCCTCTGGCCCCCACAGATGTGGGTGGGAGGGTGCTGGGTGCCTGTCCTGGAGCGGGGCCATGCCATCTTCCCAGGCATCCCCTTGCTGGCATGCAGGATGCGGCCACGTGCTCCCCGCACCCCCAGCACCACCAGCTTGGCAGGACCTGGCTTGGCATGCCCAGACGAGGATCTGGGTAGGCCCAGGTGGGTCTGAGCTGTGGCTGGGGCCTCATCCTGCCGCAGGCAGGTGAGCGGTGCTAGAGCACACGTGGGCTCAGCCAGGCAGCCCGGCTGCCTGATCTCATGATCTCATCACATCTCCCTGATGGAGAGGTGCCTTCCCAGGGCCCGAGGTAGGTGCTGGGACCCCCGTCCCACCCCTGACACCCGCGGCACCACGCTGCTCCCCAGCACCGGTGCCACCCCTGGTGCCACCCCCGGTGCTGCGGGAGGGCTGCCGTCCCTTCCCCTTGCAGGCTCGGACGCCGCAGGCAGCTCGGTGGCACGGTGACAGCGTGGGACCCCTGAGAGATGACTGGAGGAGATGCCAAGGTCACATCAGGAGCTGTTGAGGGTCCTCGGGGTGTCCCAATTAACCAGACCCTCTTGAGGGTCCTGGGGGCCCTTTCGGCACAGCTTCCCGACAGGCTGGGGGGCTCAGTGTGCCGCTCCGGGGACTGGCTGCCTGGAGCACCTGCCTTGTGCACCATGGGGCAGCATCACTGTCCCCATGTCCCCAGCTGCGAGGCACAGAGGGGCTTGTGCCCCTCCAGCCCCCGCAGCCCCCAGCCGGAGGGGTGACTCTGCCTGGGCTGTTTTGGTTCTTCTCACAAACAACAGCGTGTCCTTGTGCCGAGGCCTTGTGCCCGGGAGCAGCTGCTCCCTCTGGGATAACAGCGGTCCCGGCTGGTCCACAGCCGAGGGGTCTCCCTGCTGCCCCGGTGCCGCGTACCCCGGACAGGGGGGCTGTGGGTGCTGGGGGGGGATGCACCGTGCCAGAGGGTCTCACCGCTCTCCCCAGGCACTGCAGACCCGTCGGTGCACGGCGTGTGTTCGGCACGAGCTCCACTGCGGGGTCAGGAGCTCCCAGCAGCGGCTCAGGGATTTCAAACCCTCCTGATTTTTCCTCCCGCTGTCCGCAGGCATGTGGGGACCAGGAGGATGAAGCCCAGCCCCCGCGGGGGAGAGCTGCAGCAGGGACCTGGGAATCACGCCTGTGTGGGGACTTTCCCAGGAACCATTCGGGAAAGGGATGGTGCAGCTTCTGGCTTCCTCCTGGTCCTACCAGCACCTTCACCCAAGTGCGCATCGCCAACACGAGTGCAAGGTGTCTTGTCTCGCACGTGATGGAGAGCAGCAGCCCCAGAGATGGAGAGGAGCTGTCCTGGGGAGCGGCAGGGCCGGAGCAGCGGGACCATTCCCAGGAGGCAGGTAGGACCCAAACCGTCTCTCGGGGGCTCAGTGAGGGGCTCCTCGGGGCCGGGGCGCTGGTGCAGGAGTGGCTGACCTCCCCCTTGGCCAAGTTGTTGCAACAGCGGGGAGGAAGGTCAGGTTCCCTGCAGGAGGGTGCAGGGGCTGACGTCAAAGGAAGCAGCTGGTGATTCATGGGTTCTTGGGAGCGCTGGTCTCTGGAGCTGTAACTCATCCCAGAAATGTCATTTCATCCTTGAGTGTTATCGCTGCTCTGCCATTGCCCACCGCTCCCAGCTCCACAGCAGATAAACCAGCCTCTGGGGGAGGTACGGGGCTGCCCCTCGCTCCCAGCCCCGAGCTTAGTGGCTTAACACATTTAATATTCAGCTTTGTGTAGGCTGAAAGAGCGGCTGCATCAGCATGGTGCTGGTGGGGTGAGGGAGGGCTCCAAGATGCTCTTGTCCATGCAGTGTGCAGGAAGCATCCCCAGTGTTCCCGCTGCGTGCAGCCATCCCGGGGGTGCCCACCCACCCTGCACACGGTCACGGGTGCCAGTGGTGCTGGGAGGTCCCAGTCTGCAGGGTTTGGTTTGTGCACGGGGGCTCTAATGCAGCGAGGGCTCTGTGGTGGGTCTGGCCCCCAGGGCAAGGACAAGTGGCCCCATTCTTGTGTCCGGCTCGGCAGAGCCTTGCTGCAGTTATTCTGGGATGGTTGTGCTGTGAGATGGTGTTGTGCATCGTTATCCGTTATTATCTGTTGTTTTCTGCCGTATCAGTTGTTACACGTTGGAATTAATCGTTATCTGTTGTTCTCCACGCCAGCTGATCCATGCAGGGGCAGCCGTGCTGTGGACCCCAGGTCCACATGCAGTGGGGTTTATCCCCAGCACAGGGGTCACCTGCAAAGCCCCATACGAGCTCAGGAGGCTGTGCCTCCGTCTCCTGCCCTCGCCTTGCTGCAGGAGCTCACTGTGGACCGCGGATGGGGGCTGGCCAGGCTCCATCGTGCCAGCACCGCATACGAGCACACGTCTGCCCACGTGCGTGCATCTGCTCGCCGGATGCGACCCGCGGCCCCCGGCAGATGCACAAGGAGCCAGGTCTGGCCTTGGCCCCTGTGGCCCTGCCATAAGTGATGGCTCTTATCTCCCTGCTGACAAGCCAGCATCCTTCAGCTGGCGTACTTAAGGCTGAGCGCCCCGCGGGCCGGCCAGAGGAGTGCTCACCACAGAGACGCCTGCCCGCAGCACCCACAGCTCCATCCAGACCAGGGAGATGCTGCCCGCAACGTTCAAGCTCTGCGCCGCCATCTCCTACCGGCACCTGCGCAACATGACTGGTGAGGGGCTGGGGGCCAGGACGCGGGGCTGGGGGAAGCCCCTCTCCATGGGCTGCCTGCCCTGGGCAGTGCCGGCAGGGCGGGAGGAGGCTGGGGGCTCCGGGGGGCTCTCCCCACCCCATGCCATGTTGCTTTCTGGGTTTCGTGTTTTACTGTCTCCACGACCCTTTTTGTCACAAACCTATTGCTGGGGTCCGACAGGGATGGCTGCACGTGGAGGGTAGCAATAGGTGATGCCCCCACCGGCTGCGAGGGTGTTTATTGTACTCCGTTTATACGGCCCGCCTGGGCACCTCACGATTGCTCCTCGGTATTTTTACAACTGTCCCTGGCTCCCCACACGCAGTGCAAAGCCTGGGTTTGTTTAGGACAGCTTGTGACCCCGAGCAGTGCAATGCCAGTCAGCTGCTCTCGGTGCCTGTGGGGACTTCAGCGAAGGGGGGAAGCAGAGACTTTTCCGATGTTGTATTGTTTAAATCCGGAAGGGGGGGAATAAGATAGCAAGCCCTCTGCAGTGCGGTGCTTGGTGCTGGCGAGTAACGCGCTTTCTGCTCTCAGGTCTGAGAAGACAAGCCACTGTTGCCATCAGCCAGGAGCTGAGCAAGCTGGCCTGCCGCAGCGCAGGACCCGGCCTGTGGATCAACCAGGTTCGCAGAAGCAGCACCTTGCTCAGTAAGTGCCCAGAGGCGGGGGTCTGCCCCTTTCTGCCGGGTGGTGACCGGCGCAGGTCAGGGCTGGAGGGTGGCCGGAGGGAAACCTGCTTGTGGGCAGCCCGTGCTTTTGCTAAACAAACGGCAAAGGCAGGCAAGCAGCCCGGAATGTTTACTTCCCTGGCCCCTAGGCGCAGACAAGTGTATTTGATGTAGATAAAGCTTATCTGGCATTTGGATGTGTTAGCTGTGCAGTGTTCTTCCGCTCACTCCCGATTTTGTCTGATCCCGCGGCAGGCTCAAGGCTAGAGGAGAAGCCCTTCAGTGAGATGGAAATGTCTTACATCAAGCAAGGAGAGGAAGCCCTCCAGAAATCACTCAGCATCCTCGAGGACCAGGACGGCTGGAAGACTGAGACGGTGGTGGTAGGCGCTCTGCTTTGCAGCAGACTCCATGTGGTCCTCCTGTAAATATCTGCAATATTAATTCTGCCTTCCCCTCCCCAGGGTAACGGAGACAAAGTGCTGAGCAAGGTGCTCCCAGATGTGGGCAAGGTGTTCCGACTCGAGGTGGTGGTGGACCAGCCCCTGGACACGGTGTACAGTGAGCTGGTGGACAACATGGAGCAGATGGGGGACTGGAACCCCAGCGTCAAAGAAGTCAAGGTAGGGAGCGCGCGTCAGACGCGGCTCAGCCAGGGGCTCACGCACACGGGCTGCTCCGAGCGGCACTGCAAGGGCCAGAGAATCGCTCTGCCCAAAACGGCAGGAGCACAGGGCTTTCTCCACCCGTTCTTTGGGAACGGAGAAGCCAGGCTTTATCTTGTCTGCATCCTGCTGCAGACGTAGGGCTTGTTCCACAGTAATCGCGTTGCTGCTGCAGCAGAAGCGAGCCTGTAGCAGCTTGTCTGCTATTTACTCTGTAGGAATCGCTCTTTACTGCCAGGGAGTGGGCCAGTTCTGATGCTCATTTGTACTGCGCCTGGAGGAGAAACAGCACAGCACCCCACCACACAGGGAAGAGCGTCTGGCTGTTCCACAGCTTGTCCAGACTAAAAGAAGCATTAAGAGAACTACCTTCTCTTTTCAGATACTGAAAACTAACATTCTGCATTCTGGAATTAAGCAGATATTTGCAGGTTTTCTCCTTGTAAACACCGAGTTTTTGTAAGAGCGTGTATTTGAACACATGGTAATCAAAGCTAGCTTTGAGCTGTGTTTACAGTGAATACTTGAAATTAATGTTTTAATTCTAAACTCTGCAGATTCTCCAGAAGATTGGAAAGGACACAGTGATCACCCATGAGAAGGCGGCTGCTACCCCCGGCAACATTGTCGGACCACGGGACTTTGTGAGCGTCCGGTGCTCTAAGAGACGTGGCTCTACCTGTGTCCTGGCTGGCATGGCCACCAAGTACGGAGCTATGCCAGAGCAGGAAGGATTTGTAAGGTAACCGCCTTTTGCATTCACTTACAGGGTGTGCAATGGGAGCCAGGTTCACACTCCAGCTTCTAGCGCTGGCTCTGGGTAATAAGCTTGGTCTCAGCAGGAAGAACTGCTGAGGAACCCCTGAAAGTCAGACACTGCTGTCTTAACTGTGCACTCCCGTCCTCTTACAGAGCTGAGAACGGCCCCACGTGTATGATCCTCCGCCCGCTGCCCGGCCATCCTTCCCAAACCAAGCTAACGTGGCTGCTCAGCCTCGACCTGAAGGTGAGTTTTGCGGCGAGCATTTCAAAGCAGCAGCCGGCGCTGCTGCACGCGAGGCAAGTCGCACTGACGGGCTGTCCCTGCTCCTCCCCAGGGCTGGCTGCCAAAGACCATCATCAACCAGGTCCTGTCCCAGACGCAGGTCGACTTTGCCAACCACCTTCGGGAGCACCTAGCCCAGACAGCGGCCGTGAGCTGCTGACCGCACCGGCTCGTGGTGCAGTGCTTGCTTCAGGGGCGAAGGAGTGACTCTGGTAATTACTAGAGGGTAATTACAGCCTGTGCTAATTAATCCAGGCCTTTAACAGTAGACACCACTAATTTAATACATAGTTTCAATAGATAAATAAAGCTTTGTTTATTGAAACTACTTGGACTTCAAATTTCTGGTCCAGCATTTGCTCCATTGAGCACATGCTGGTCCAGTCAGGCCCCTGCGACCTCCCTAACTAATTAGGTTCAATGAATAAACAAAGCTTTAATTAGCGGTGTCCACTATGATAGGCCTTGGCCAATTAGTGAATAGAGAGGTCCCAGACCACTGCCTGGGAAGGCAGGAAGACCAACACAGGACTGACTTCACCCCAGATTTTACCGTCCTCCTTCACCCAGAACACAAACAGCACTTACCTAAAACTTTTATTCCCTTCTCCTCCCCGTGCAGCAAGTCTAATTTATTTTTCCTGTACAGACACATAAAATGTCAAATTATTTATTCATTCAAAGTTCTGTATTGATGATTATTGGCAGGAGGCCCTGTCTAACTTGTCAGTGCAGCAAGCTGAAGGAGATCTTCAGCTCAAGAGCTCTCTAAAGTGTAGCTACTTTGGGTTTGTCTCACTCATAACAAGTTGCAAGACAAAAAAAAAAAAAAAAAAAAAAAGAAAAAGAGTTAAAGCTTTTATTTTTAAACTGGTTTCCAGTTTGCGGGGGGGGAAAAAATACAGTTTGGACAAAAGCCCAAATTTCAGTCTTACATGCAGTAGTCTTGTTACAACACAATCCTTCTGGCTGGAAGCTGTTGTTTACAATTCACCGAACACAGCTTGGCAGAAGCGTCAGTGTTCCTTCTGCAAGTGTACACACAGCGGGTAGGGCCAGCTACAGCCTGCTCTCACTGAACAAGTGACTGTTACAACCCAGGTACAGCACATGAGCAGTTACCTCAACACAATGCTTGCTGCTTCAGCTAGCTACACTGGAAAAGTTACTGAAGACTCCAAGAAATGCCCACAAATTGCACAATACATACTAGAACTGCATTCACTTAGACTCCAGCGTAGTGGTAGAGCGTGAGTCTTGAGCAGGTAACAAATATACACAGTGCCTGCTGTCCAGAGCTGCGTTGGCTTCAGCTTGTTTGCTCTGAGTGATGCATGTTCCTCTATAATAAAAACCATTTGACTGGATACCCACTGTGTTGCTTTTGTTAATGCTACACCGCCTGCTTCCTTTATGGCTCCCAGGGTGGGCTTCGCCTCCCATCAACTTCTGTCTCTACGTGATACAGAACGTCTGCCAGCGTGTGTTCTACAACAGCACCCCAGCCCATGTCACTCATCTGCAAAGGGAATGAAAGACAGCTCCAGTCACGGAGTCCAGGCCCAGGACAGAGTGACTAGCCGTGTTGCACAGTAGCTTTCCAGTTCTGTTTCCCTCCTGAAAACATCGGGCGGGAGTGGTGGTGGAATTCCAAATGTGTCCTTAAACAAGAATTGAGGCCTCTTGTTGATAGAAGAGGCTAACACAGGCAAACCCAAAATAATCTGTCAAGAACAAGGCAGCATCTACTATTCAGTTAAAATTTAGCCAAATTGTCAGGCTATCTGTCCTCAAATATTTTTAAATACAATCCTTTTGGCTACACCAAGTACAAAGATTGAAGAGGACAGACACAGGCTTGGTATAAATTGACTCCCACCACCACAACAGAATCGCAGCTGCCTTCTGTTGAAACACTGTGAGCCTACCACAAAGCAGGGGGTAAAAAGCTTCAGTTATTACTTACCGGACGGTAAGTGATATCTCTGGGTGGATACTTGAAATATGGCCCAAAGTTTATAGAAACCTGTGGAAGACAAGTCTGGTATTAGATTAAAAAACCCCACACAACAGGAATGGTTTTTTTAGTCTTTAGTTCGCATCCCCTCTGACTGCTGAGCCTGCCTGCGCCCCCTGCAAGACCACAGGAACAAACATCCTTGGCACGGAAGGAGAGTGTTCATTCAGGAGTTTGATCAAGTTACGTCATACAAATGAACAGCATTGTTCCATACTCCCTTCACTAAAGTAATTCCCATCTCTCCTCTTCACTTGCTCGACACGTTCCCAGAGTGCTCACACAGCATTGCTACAACTATGATGGACTTAGGAATTATCATTCAAAGATACGTCACTTACCGTGCAGCCTTTGTACAAAGAAATAGCAGGAAAATAAACTCCTTCAAAGATGTCTTTAAAGGCAATTCCTTGGCTGGCACCATTCTTGAAGAATATTATCTGAAAAGAAAAATGAAGAGGTTTGTTCCCATTGATGCTAACTTTCATGACCTTACTTGTGAACTACAAACCAATCCTCAAGATGCAGTTTAACTTACAGTTAACTAATGACCAGCCTCCCTTTGTGCTCATTAAATGCAAGCAATTAATACATGCAATACACCAGTCTCAGCAGCTCTCTGCTCTTCCTAAAGTTCTTCATCCTCCACCTACCAAAGCTTCACCTACCTGGCTTCCAGGTGCTTGCTTTAGGCTCTTCTCTGCTTTGTCCACAAAGTCCTTCTCTTCAAAGTACAAGTAGCTTTTGAATTTGATCAGAGCCTGAAATATTAGAAAGCAACCACTTCAGAAGTGAGCCAGAAAACCCCTTACCTCTAGTGACGTAGTAAAGAAGGGCAGACGTACAGGAGCGTGCTCTGGGATACGCATGACTGTTGGATCAGAGTACCCGTGAAGAGCAAAGTCACACATCTCAAATGTTTGAGAGAACCAGGAGGGGAAGAGAAGAGGGAAGGAGATGCAGGCACTCTCATTCAGCAGTCTTCCCCTGCAGAACTTCTGGGTGGGTCTGGGTATTTTGTTTTCTTGAGATCAGTGCTTTGGAGCTCTCCTCTACGAGCCAGTGGCACCCCGAGGCAGGAGGGAAAGGATGCACTCAAAGGGAGCAAGGGTGAGGCCAGAGCAACCCGTTTGCCACTTGTCCCCCTAGCCAACACTTAATCCGACAGTGAACTCCACACCTCACCTTATCCTTGTACGTATCGGGCAGTGATTTGGCAGTCTCAGTATCTTCTGGAAGACTGATGTAAAAGCCCAGTACATCACCCTGCCCATAGCCAGATGAATAGTGTTTCCCTATCGACTGGTGAAACTTTGTTCCCTTCTTGCTGCGCCAGGAGTAACTGAACTTGTCATATCCCAGAGGTGCCTGGAGGTTCCCTGCAGAAACCAACATTTCTTCATGAACACACAAGAGTGTAGCAGGAGCACGGCTGCATGTCCCGCTTCAAGTGTCAGAACACTAATTACATTCAGTTAACAAATACAACTGCCATTCGTACAAATGCATCGACTCCAGTGTTAAGCGAGGCCAAGCACGCAAAGCATACAGGCTCCACCCGTACTGCAGTTCTGCACGGGTTAAACCGCCTGCAGCGCTTCCCCTTACGAAAAGCAGCGTTGAAGCGGGCAAGCTCAACATTACTTACCCTCTGTAGGTCTGCATTACTGGGGAAAGAAACACAGGACCCGGCTGGAATCCCCTGCTAAGAAATACCCGGTAAAGCTATTTACCTAATGGCTGTGACCAGCCTAATCTGGCAGCTGTATCTGGAGGCATCTCATCCATGGATATTTCAAAGTACCAGGCTCCTTTCCGCACTCCATGCGAGGCTCGCACCATCGAGTAGCCCTTCTCACCGATGACAGTCAGTCTGTCATCGGAAATCTTTAACTGAGGAGCTGCCGGAGATGAAAGAAGGTGGTATGAGCAGTTCATTTGCAATTTCTAACGTGCACCGATGTCAGAAGGCAAGTGAACACACAGAAGCGGATTTAACACTTGCACCTCTTAAAGCAATTACGTCTGAAGTGTCAGTAACCAGTAACATGAGGTTAGAGAAGATGGCCCCTCGTAAGAAGAGCCGGCTAATACAACTCGCATACGATTAGCAAGCTTTGTACCTCGGTCGTGCAGTGCTAGGAGGACTCGTTCATACAGGCAGGCTCTGTAGAGGTCCCCAGGAATAGGCTTTCCTGCCCAACAGTCTAACTCCAATTTTTCCGGGTCAGGTGCGTGGGGGTCAGGCTCAGCCAAGATGTAACGATATCCATCTTTGTTAAAGGGGTGTTCCAAAGGATAACCGTGGGGTGGTAAGCGCTGAGCGGAAAACAACGGGTCACTGCAAAACACAAAAACTACAGGCTGGCATCTCACGGTGGCTACTGCTCAGTCACAAGTCAACCCAGGGCAGCCTCTTGCAGAGCGGTACCTGCGGCGCCCGTGGCCCGCACGCCACTTTGCTTCCAAGCGTACGCTCATTTCATAGACGAAGTTTCAAGCTTCAGTTTTAAAATCTCCGTTTCAAATAATTTCTAGCATGTGACCTATCCATAACATCACAGGGTTATGTCATGATTCCCCTCAAATCTACCAAGGTCAGAGACAGGCAGAAGTCAGCTTAAAGGCATCAAAACTAGAGCTGTCCCTCTGACCAGCGTACACCGCCTCGCTGCAGGTGCTCACCACCGCCACTGAATCATCTTTCCTCTTACCTTCTGGTTTTCTTGGCCGTTCCCGTGGTCCCTCCGTCCTGCTGCTTGCGCTTCGCTCCCCGTCCCTTCCCACTGCCTCCTGCAGCCATTCCCCCTTAACACAGAGACCACGACATATTAAGCGGCTGATGATCAGAGAGAGCCCGTGTGCATGGAATCTCCACAAACAGAAAGGGGCAGAAGCAGCCGAATTAAAAACAGTTCACGAGCTCAAGTACCTTCTCCCACAGTTGTATGTGAAACAGACTCTATTGAAAATGAGCACAGCAAAATCTAGAACTTGTAGACATTGCAGAAGTTGACTACAAGGTACATAAGTTTCGAGTGGAAGCTAAGTGAGATTTATCCACCAAATGAGCTCAACTCAAGCTTTTTAAGGTGAGGGCTAAGAATCCTTGCTGTTTGTAGATCTTTTGATCCACTTCAAAACCATTACTATTTGCTTTCATGGAGATTCCAGTCACAGTTCAAATTTATTTCTGCAAAAGTAGCAGAAAACCCAACCTACAGCACACACTATCTGATTTTAAGCAAAGTCATCACATCCCAGTGACACTATGCTGAAGAAACACGCTGACGCCCATAAGCAATAGCACTTAACGTTAAATTTCCATCTATAAAATAAAATATACCCAAGTTGAGTCAAAATGTAAAGCAATAGAGGTGTTTCTCTTCAGTATTACCAAAATCAGTACTATGATTGAACAGCGCATCATTTTAAATTACAGCAGCCAATTTTTGCTCACAAATAAAAGTGCGGTACAGAAAAGCTACATATCAAATTTAATCGAACTAATATCAGTGTAACATTTTAATACGTTAAATTGTATATGCGTTTTATCATTAGTCTAGTTCAGAATAGATCACTCTTGATTTACAAGGAAAACTATAGAACTTTTTACGTACTGTAGATAAACACCTTTATGGACTGCATACTGTGTTGTAATTAAAAATACAGTCAGCTTGTAAGTTATCAGCATTCCCCTTATGGTGTAAGGGATTCAAACCACTGAAGGAATACCATATTCTGCACAAACGTGACATGATCTCAGCTGCACTCGCTAGTTTTAGAGCGGATAAAACCTTGAGGCTTTCCAGTTTGTCATCACCTGAACAATCAGAATTTCCTATCAGCTCACAGACTCAGACCACCTCTTCAGGCATTAATATTTAACACGTAGTATCAGGTCAAATCATACAAAGTTAAAACAAACGTAAGTGGAAAATAAAACTTTAAACCAGTCAAGTGGGGCAGAATATGATAATGAAAAGCTTCTAACTGCTACAGATTAAAAAGTGAAATTGTTGTTTTCTATCAAAGTATTATTGCAATCACATCAGGGCACGCTTTTGATTTTTAATTGACTTTAGCTTCTAAGGTAATTGAGCAAAAAAGCTTTGCAAACAATAATACTTAAGTTTTAGAAGCTGAAAGGTAAATATTCACCTCCCAAAGAGGCTCCACCTGTAAGGACAGAAGTCGCACCACATATTTGTCAGATCTTCCAGAAATTAAATAAAAAAAAAAACCCAGTGCATGAAATGGAGACAACACAGCCTTAGCCATCTATAACCCTGCTTCAAAAAGCCCAAGATACCGCCTGCTAGGTTCTATCTAGGGTGTTTAATATCGAATGCTGTAGCCTTGCGCACAAAGAAATCTCATCAACGGCTAACATTACTGCAGTAGGATTACTCTAGGTAATCTGAGCAAGCTAGCCAAAGTTGTTAGCACAGCTATCATTCCGCAAAAAGGAACAGCAAAATGCAAGCAGTGATTATAAGGAATATATACTTTCCACAACTACTTGCGTATCTCAAGAGTGAGGGAAATGGGAAATCTGAATAATACAAGTAGGCAAATTAAAACCATCATGAAACAAAACAGACAGCTCAGCTTTCCTGCAAGCATCTTTACTGAGCTGGCTGCCATAAAGAAAAGTTGAACCTTCACAAGAATGTAAAATTAATCTATCCCTATAGAAAGGCACAGGGAGGCTGGCTGAACATGTTTGAACATAACCATAACCTCAGTTCACACAACAGGTTTAACTGCGGCACGTCAACTAACATAACTGCACAGACATCCAGCAACAGGACTGGGAAAACACAGCTTAGTCCCAGATATCCAAAGGCCACCTGAATAAAGAACTTGCCATTTAAGCTTCCGCTTGTGGATACAGCATTGTTCTGTTTCTGGTTATCATATGCAGGACCAATATTGGCAAGATCCTGAAAGACATTTAAAGCAAAACAACAACAACAAAAAGCGTGATGTATAGACTCAGTCAAGCTTACCACGCAAAGCCTGAACACAACAATTCCAGGTGCTGGAGTACTCCAACACATCGCCTGGCACAACACAGGCTCACAGCATGGCTTGGCTGAGTTTTGCCTGCTTGACTGAGGATAAGCGACCAGCAAAGAGAAAGAGAACTCCCACACCTCCCTCCCAACTCCCCAGAGCACAGTCTCCTTCCAGCTCTAGTTACGTACCTGGTCTAGAAGCCCGAACTTGGGGTAATCTTCTTCTGGGTCTTTACTCCCCGGGTCCGGATGCTCTTTCACCAAGAACACATCTCTTTCTTTACACTAAGACAGAGGAGTTTAAGTTACACAGGGTAAGATCCTATCACGATCACGAACAAGTGTTTAAATCACAGTATTTACTGTTAACACATAGCATGTGTATCAACCACATTAGCAGCATGAGAATCTTCACCATTTAGCTCCAAGTCCAGACCTCGGCAAACACAAACATCAGATGACTACATCATCCACTGAAAACCCTCCAAGAATTTAACTCAAAATACCTACCATAGTTTTGACAATATTATTAGGCCAAGTCATTTTCCCAGGTCTCTGTCGTGTTGTCATACACTCCCAGTACTTATCAATAAATGGGATAATATCCTGTAAAAAAAAATAAAATAAAACTGAGTCTTAACAGTCTGGGTCTGAAAGCCTCACTAATAGTATTTATTTGTTTGAACTTGCTCTTCACTGAATAAATCTGTGATGATTTTTATACCAGCCATACCTTATCTTTTGAGAACATAGTTTTCGGGTGCTCATCTTGTGTCCTCGACTGCCACGTTAAGTTGGCCAGAGCACTAAGGCACATTTCCTTGAGATCTCAAAAATAAAAATACACCAGAACTAGAATTATGCTTCAGGGGGAAGATCGAACATACACCGTGTACAGCAATTGCTAACCACACAGCATCCGCGCTACCTTGAATAAAAGCAAAACCCTCACAAGTTCTGCCCTAACTCAGCAGCCCTCACAAAACAAGAGGATTTTCACCATAACAGTTAGCAGCAAAACATTTTTAGAAAAAGCCACACACGCTTGTGGCCAATAAGGGATTTTCTGGTCTTTTTTGAAAAATGAAAAGCAGAACTCTTCCACCGCCTTTAGATAAAACGAAACCTCTAGGATTATCCTGCATAAATTTCCAGTAAATGTGCTTTTTTTACACTTACTTGCTTGTTTTCTTAAGAAATATGTGTTCCCACTGTGATGGCAAACGTTACAATGGAAACTGTAGTTGGTCATGAAAGGCAGGCATGATCTGGAAAAGAGCACGCTGATTTGTAAGTTCTGGTGTACACTTTGCTTACCACATCAGATTAACAAATTAATGATTCCAGGTTAACAAATGAATTATTCTCTCCCCCTCCCCAGAAACATATTACAGGTTCAATGACATTTTCATCAAATTATGTTTGTCATGGGCATCAAGAAAAGACACAAAGCTCTTGAGAAAACCTAAGCAAGCCAAGCCTAGTGTCATCTTCTTGTTTTAGAGAAGTCCTGAAATTCATTCAGCAACACAAGAGACAACATCCAGAAGCTCTGGACAAGGGGCTCCACCCGAGTCAGTTAATTTTCCTCAGAAGTCTAGAGTACTTTAGGAACAAAATCCAACAACAAAAAGCATCTGGTTCCAGAAAGCAAGCTGAATTTACTTCTCACTTACAGAAACATTTTATTTTTTGTTCACGCCAATGGAAAATGCATGCTGAAGCCCCCTCTGCTTTTCAAGTAACATTTACAGGCCTCTAAGGCACCAGGTGGCTTAGTCCAAGGGTGGCTCTGACAGCCCTGAGGTCTGCACAAAGATTTTTTTTTTAAAAGCTGAAATGTACAAACATAAACACTTCCTGCTGTGGGGTAAAGCTTTTGTTATTCGCATAACAAGCTGCTCTCCAAGCATCCAAGGACCCAGACGGGCTCCTGGTCCCTGGGAATTTACACTCGATATACTTCCACTGCTACTGACCGAAGTTTTGTGCCCAGCGTTAAGCAGAGCTTACGTACGTGGTATCAATGCCAAACGTGTCCGCTGTGAACCATTTGGTACAAATTCCACACTGCAGCTCTATCTCGCCAAGCTGCCGCCCGTTCTCTTCGTCCACCGAGCCCGCCTGCGTGTCCAAGGCTTCCGCGGTGTCCCCAGCAGCTTCCTACAACCAGAGCAGATCAGCACACTTGGGCTGGCTTAAAGACTGACTGAATCAGACAGGGAAGAGGTTTTATGCAGTAACCTGTCAAGACAGGAGAATTCAGAGAGGGCAACTTTTTTCTTCCCTTAACACACAGCCATGCTGTGAGCGAGCTGGGACTATTCCGTGGTTTCAGTTAGAACTAGTCGGATGAGGGAGGATTTAACTTCCAAAATCATCCTTTAAAGGGCTGGGCAGAAAGTCCTTCTCGTCTGAACCGCGGGAACACGCTCAGGCTTTGGTTTTTCGGGTAGCCTCGCCTTCTGCGTCTTCGCCTTAGCCCTGGCTTTGTATCCTCAGAAAGCTGAGGGCGCTTGTTGATGCCAACGCGTCGGGTGTCGCCAGACATGGATTCGTTAAACACAAACGCTCCGTTTTCTGGCGAAGAGCGGCACGCCCGCCCGCTCTGCACCGCGCGCCCCGGGCCTTCGCCTCCCCCCGCGCCGCCCGGGTGGGCGCCGGACCCGGACCCGACCCGTCCGGGACACGCGCTGGCGGGCCGGGAGGGGGCGAGCAGCCCCCGGGGCAGGTGGCCCAGGGCCACCTCAGCCCCCGGCCCGCGCCGCGGGGACAGCCGGCGCCCGCGCCCCCCCCGCACCTACCAACCTACCAGGGGGTCCTTGCCGTTGGCGGACTCCGTCTCCAGCGCGGCGGCGGCATCCCCCAGGCCGGCATCCCCCCTGCGGGAGCAGAAGCGGGTTCCCCAGGGCCCCGGCGCGGCCCAGGCCCGGGTCCTGACGGGGGGCGCGGCCCGGGCCCCCCCGGGGCACAGGGACCGCCCAGCCCCCCTCCCCCCCGGCGGGGCGCCCCAGGCCTCCCCGAGGGGCGCCCCGAAACCCTCCCCGGCCGCGGGGCGGGCCGCGCATACCCCGGCTCGGCGTCGGTCGCGCCCGGCTCGGGCGGGGCCGGGGGCTCGGCGGCGGGGGCCTCCGGCGGGGGCTCGGCACCCTCGGCCGCGGGAGCAGCGATTCCCGCCCCGGCGGCCGCCGGCGCTGCCGCCATTTCCACCCGCCGCCGCGCTCTCGCGCGCGGCCGCAGCTCTCGCGAGACTCCGCGCCTTAAAGGGGCGATGCCGCTGCGGGGTGGACCGCAGCGCGCGGCCGAGCGGCGCCACCTGCCGGCGGGCGCCGGGAAGGACGCGGCGGTGGCCCGGGACAGCCGTAGCGTCGCGCTGCCTGGACGTGACGTCACCCTGTTCGGCCGTGACGTCACCGAGACCGGGAGCTAGGCGCGGAGCGGACCTGGGGATAAGCAGCCCCACGTCAGCGCATGACCCCGCCGGTGCCCGGCAGGGCGGGGCGGGGAGTGCCACCCGCGGCACCCGTGGGTTCCCCCTGACACCGGCCCCACGCTGGGGGTCCCGCCTGAGGACTGAGCACGTCTCCCCCCAGAAAGGAGCGGCGCAGCCTCGCCAGCCACTGCTCTGCAAGAGCCCCTCGCTGGGAGGGCCGGCGGAGCGGGTGTCCCCCCTGCTCGGCTGCTCACACCTCCGGGCTGGGGGTGACGTGCAGCCACGTGCCCCCATGGCTGCTCTTGCTGCTCGGTGGTGTTAAAGGCCCACGGTGGAAGGTTCCCCCATCGCATCCCCCCACCCAGCCCAGCCACACCGACCTCCCCAGGCTGGTCCCTGGGCCCACCCAAGGACGGTGCTGGCCACCATCCCCTCACACCCAGCTGTACCAGCCTCATTCTGTCCTGCACCCTATGCCCCAGCAGCGAGGTGCAGTGGGTGCTCAGCATCCTCTCCCCTGGTCCTGCTCTGGACAGCACTGGGAAAAGGGGAAGCCAAGGGGGAGCAGAGCCCCTGCCCAGGCGGGGCTGTGGGATTGACAGGGGCAATGGCCACGGGTGCCCATGGTCCTGGTCCCTTCTGCAAGGAGCAGGACAGGATTGGGAGGGGGGCAGGCAGTGCTGGGGTGTCCCAGGTGCCAGGCAACGCAGGGTGCTAGGGACCCCCACCCCGACAGAGAGGAGCTGGAGAGAGCTGGGGAGAGGGACGAGCGCAGGAGGGAGGGATGGAGAGAGGGACGGGGAAGAGGAGAAATGATGGGAGGAGATGGAGAGCGGGATGGAGGGACGAGGCAGGAGGGATGGGCGGGAGGGACAGCGGGTGCACATGCGGGTGGAGGGGCGGGAGGCTGGAGATAGGGACGGAGGGACGGGAAGAGGGACGGGGTGAAGATGGGAGGGCGGGAGGGGGCCGGGGCCGCGGGGAGGGGGCTGCCGGGGCCGCCCGGGGCGGCGCTCGGGGCCGCGGTACAAATAGGGCGGCTGCGGGAGGCCCCGGCAGCCATGCGGGACCCGCTGCGCTCCGCGCCCGCGCTGGCGCTCTGCGCCCTCGCCCTGCTCCGCCTGGGCTGCGCACCGACCCGCGCACCGACCCGCGCACCGCCGCGCTGCCCCCCGGTGATGCTGCAGCTGCTCCGCGCCCCTCCCGCCCCGCTCCGCGCCGCCGCCGCCGCTGCCCTCAGCCTCTCCCCGCACGGTGAGTGGGGCCGCGGCCCCGAGCATCCCTGTCCGGGACTCCCACAGTACCCGAGCATCCCTGTCCTGGGACCCACACCGACCCCAAGCATCCCTGTCTGGGGACTCTCACGGTCCCCGAGCACCCCTGTCCTGGGATCTGCACCGACCCCGGGACCCGCACAGTCCCCGAGCATCCCTGTCTGGGGACTCCCACGGTCCCCAAGCATCCCTGTCCCCAGGACTGGCACTGTCCAGTGCTCTCGCTGGCTCTGGGTGGATCGGACTGCTTTCCCCTGACTCTCTGGCTCCTGTGGCAGACACCGTGCCCCAGCAGCAGGCGAGGTCACTGTCCCCCCAGCACTGGCACTCCCTGGCAAAGCCAGCAGTCCACTCACCATGCCCCTTGGGTTTCAGGCTCCCTGCAGAACGGCTCCCGCTGGGCACTCTCCTTCGACATGTCCTCCCTCTCCAGCAGCCAGGAGGTGAGTCTGGCCCAGCTCCGCATCCACCTGCCCGGCCTCTTCCCAGCCCACAACGTCTCCCTGGACATCTATCACAGCCGGCGGCAGAGGTGCTGGGGCGGCGGGACCTGTGCCCACCAGCTCTTCCTGGGCACTGTGGCTGGCAGCCCCTCTTCCACCCAGGCCTCCTGGAAAGTCTTTGAGGTCACCAGCTTGCTCCGATCCTGGCTCCACCAAGCTGTGGCTGCTGGCCACCACGGTCCCACAGGAAGGGAGCAGTGGGAGGTGAGGGGGTCAGCCACCCCGGCCACTACTGTGATGCACTTGCCCACCTCCAGTGACACTGGCCACGGGGAGCCAGCCCTGCCCCAGGACATGGCGGACAGAGTCCTGCTGCTCGTCTTCTCCAAGGACAAGTCTCCAGGAGACCACAGCCTCATCAGGACAGTGGAGACCTCCAAGCATGTCATGCGTGACAGCGGCACCCAGGATGTGGGGACCCGCCGGCACCGCAGGAACAGGAAGGAGAAGCAAAGGATCAAAGTGAGCGATGCTGCCGCTGCCGTCCCAGAGGAGGAAGGGAGGTCCTTGTGCAGGAGGGTGGACATGATGGTGGATTTCGAGCAGACTGGCTGGGGCAGCTGGATTGTCTATCCCAAAAGGTACAACGCCTACCGGTGCGAAGGGCAGTGCCCATCGCCCGTGGATGAGACCTTCAAGCCCACCAACCATGCTTACATACAGGTAAGAGGGGTGTGCTGCCTCTGCTCCCCCCGCACAGCCCAACCCTGCCGGCCCATGGCAGAGGGTGATGCTTTGCCCTTCCCATGTCTTCCCACAGAGTCTGCTGCAGCTCTACAAACCCAACCAGGTGCCCTGCCCTGCCTGCTCCCCAGTCAGGATGAGTCCCCTCTCCATGCTCTACTACGAGAAGGGTGAAATCGTCATCCGTCACCATGAGGACATGATCATCGAGGAGTGTGGATGCAACTGAGGTCAGCTTGTTGCCTACTGGGAAGGGGCACATCTCTGCCCCAAGGACTGGCCACCCAACCCATGACCAATGCACAGACTGGGGTGTCCCTGAAGCCCACATGCCCGTGGGCTGGCGAAGCTCTGGCTGGGCCAGAGGAGGAGTGGGGTGCCCGGGTGTTGGCAGTTCTGCAGCACTGCATGGCCACAGTGCACGGACGGATCTAGGCTCGGTGTGGGAAAGGCCACCAGGCACAGGCACCTCTCTGCAGTGCCGGTGGTAGCACCGTGGTGGCGGGTGCCCAACGGCTGCGTTTATCCAGGAGCTGTGGCACTGGCGGCCGGTGTGTGCTGGGGCAGCCAAGGGCTGGTGCTGCTCTGTAGAAGCAGGAGCCGGGGCGCAGGGCTGGAGCCAAGGCAGCATTGCTCCCTGCCGCGACACTGCCCGCAGTGACGCTCCTTTTGCTCACAACAGCAATTGCTGGCAGCTGCAGGCTCCCGGCAGGACACTGCAGCTCCAGTGTCCAGCCATGCTGAGTATCTGTTGGGATTTTCAATCTCACCTGGGGTTCAGGCATTTCTTTTAAGACTCCTATTATATTTCTATTAAAACTCTATCAGATTTCTATTACAACCAAGCCAAGTTAATGTGTTAGCCCAATGTCCAGAGCTGCCAGCTGGCAGCACCACGTGAGCAGCAGCAGGCAGGGGTTCCTCACAGCCCACTCCCACCCAGAGCTGTGGGACTGAGCACAGGCGTGGGAGGGCTGGACCCAGGAGGAAGGGGCTGGCAGCAGGCAGGGAGGCAGCAACCCTCATCACGTATGTGCCAGTAGGACCACACAAGGAGCAATGCGAAAGGTGGACCTGGGGTTCCTGCATCCCCCTCCAAAGCATCATCCATTCAGCAGGAGCCAGAGAGGGTTTGCACAGGTAAACCAGGTGCTCCTGGCAATAAGGCAGCCCCACGGCTGGTCTCAGTGGGCTTAAGCCCCCCCCAGCCCTCCCATGTGCCCTGAACATCTCAGCTCATGCACTGCTTTCCTCTGTAAAACCATGGTTTTGCCCAAACCCTTCCTACCACTCACTGGATGGGGCAGTAGCGAAAGGGTCATGGTTGCATAATTCATCAATAAATTATATATATTAAAAATGACTGGTAGATTCTGCCGATTTCCACAGCCCATTTTTGCTGCTGAATGGTCTGTCAAGGCACGAAACCCCTGTCTCCCTGTGCACCTGCTGCACCCACAGGTTCTCCCTGCTCCGGGATCGCCCCTGGCTGCAGCCTGCTCTGTTACCACACCTCGTGGCTGGTTTTGCAGGAAAATAAAAAAAAAAAAAAAAAAAAAAGCCATATGGCTTGCTGGCAAAAGCGACAACGCTGGGTGTTAAGTGGGTGGGCTGCCACTGTAACTCGCTAAAGCAAGGGGGTCCCCTCGGGTGGTGTGAAAGATGCTCAACAGCTCCACGAACGGGGAAGCTGACATGAGATCAAGAAGCTGTTCCCACGCGATGGTGGGTGGCTCGAGGGCAGGCGGGGAAACACTTGCAGGCGTGGAAGCGGTGGGCTGAGGGGATTTTCCTTATTTACCCGTCGGAGACAAGGGGAAGGGCTGTGTTCTCTAACAGCAATGAATTCTAAGCCATGGGCAGCAGCCAGTGTAGGCGGCTCTCCTTTGGGTCCCCCACTCAAAGGGGTGAGGGGGCTGGGAGCCGCAGCAGGCGAGCTCCAGCCACAGGTGATGCCCGGGGTCTCGGGTGCCCCCAGGGATGACCATGCCCCGCCGCCTGCCAGCCCTGGGGGAGATGCTCCCCGTGGGGCAGCTGGTGTCAGTCCCTGCGCTTGGCCGAGCTCACCCCATTGCAGCCCTGGCCGTGGGTCTGGGCTCCCCCAGGCCCACCGCTGCCCCCTCCCACGGCCGTGGATGGGGACACGCGTGGGGACCCGCTGCTGGCCCCCGCTACAGCCAGAGGGGACAGCGGGACCACAGGCACTGGGGCTGGCGGCGGGTGGCCCGGGCGGGACGGGGGCTGTCCTCAGCCCTCCCCTCCTGGGACCAGCAGCCCCGACTCCACATCCCAGCCCAGCCTGATTATCCCCAATCCACATCCCAGCCGGCGGATAAACAAAGCGTGTCTGGCCCCGTCCTGCCCCAGCAGACCCTCCCCTGGGCCGCTTACATATTCCGACAGCGTTTCACACTGGGACCATCCCGTCATTAGAGGGTCATTTGCAGGAGCTGTCAAGGGTGGGCAGGGAGGCGCGGGGCTAACCCCCGGCAGGAGGGAGCGCGCCCAGAAACCCAGAGCTGGGCTCTTGATGAAATAAAAATCAGTTTTGTTGCCTTTTCCTCCCCAGGTTTGCTACTCCCAAAAACTGTTGTCACACCCGCAGCGAAACAAGGCGGTTTCACTCTCCCACCCCAGGACCCCCCCCCCGCCCGCCCCAGCCCCCCCGCCTCCATCAGCCTCGCTGGAAGCTGTATCTTTGCGATCTCTGCCCCTCCATCACCCCTGTTTGAAATCCAGCAACGGGTTGAAAAGTTGTGGTGGGGAAGGGGCAGGCAGGCAGCCGTTCCCTGGGAAGAACAGGGTGGAAAAATAAAAGCTGAGATTCCAGGGCTGCAAGGAAAACATCAAAGTGTGGATGGTGACAATAAAGCTGCACCACCGCTCTTCGGTGAGGCATCTGCTCACAACCTGGCTTTGCCAGGCTGGGGCTGGGACGGGGAGCTAACCTCTGGGCAGGGCGAGCTGGCCCTTCTCCTGCCCCAATACACATCAGCTGTGTGATGGAGGGAGCCCCAGACAAGCAGGACAATAAAGCGGGGGAACACGGGGGTCCTGCCTGGCACGGCATCACCAGTCCAGCAATCCTTTGGCAAGCCAGGGCCTGAAGATGCTGCGGCAGGGGCATGGCACGGGCAGTGGGAACGGGGCATGGGGGCTTTCACCCTGGTCCCACTGCACAGGCAGGGCAAGGTTCTGCTGGCACGGTGGCCAGACCCTGCTCTCACACTCGGGGATGCTCCTGTGAGCCTGGCCCAGGCAGCAGGCGCCAGGTTTGGCACCAGCTTTCCAGCGGGAGCTTTGCTGCAGAGCTGAAACCGCTTGCTGCCCTCCCAGCCGTGCCAGGGAGCTGGCAGGGTCTCTGCCTTTGGAAGGGCTGGCTTGGCTTTAGCATCCTTACACACTGGCATAGGAAGGACCGGAGCCTTCCCAATGCAGGGAAGGTTTTCCAGCAGGGCAAGTGCCCAGGGTTTTACAGGAGTGCTGCCCACTGATGCTGCGAGACTGGGATGCAAGCAGCGACCGCTCGGGGACCACTGGAGTACAGAGCAGCTGCAGCCTGGCTGGGATCGGGACCTGCGACCCCATCTGCCTCCCGGCATCCCTCACCCTGCACAGGGCCAGACCCTCATGATCCACAAACTCCCTCTGAACCAAAGAGCAGCATCTGCTGCTGGTGACAGCAGCAAGTTGCAGCCACCACTGCCTGTGTGCAAGCCGCTGCCCGTGCCTCCGGAGGAAGGGCGCACGGTCAGGGAGGGAACACAGGTATGGCCCGTTTACTTTGGACCCATGAGGAAAGAGTGAGAACAAACAGACCGAAGGGCTTATCAAAGGTGCAGGGTAATATTTGCACAAATGGTGGATTAAGGCACTAGCTGGGTCAAGCAAGTATTTTCTGTCCCATGACCAGGACGCTGAGCAGGACACAGGCATGCTGCGCTGCTCTGCTTGAGACAAAAAGGGGCAGGGACAGAAAATGCAATGACAAAGCCAACACTTGTCCCTTGGACCTCCCCGGAGCATCCCAGCTGTGTGGGGCAGCCACCCACAGCTGCCTCCCCTCCTGCTGTGTGTGCAAGGGCAGCTGTGCAGCAGCCTGAGCTTGCCCGGGGCTCGGCCCGTGACAGAAACTGCTCCTCAGCCTGTTTGTGAAGTGCTGGGTGAAGAACAAACCCCAGTCAAGCAGGGAGCGGCCCTGGAAACGCTAAGCTGCTCCTTACATGGCTTAGGCAAGCCTGGAGCGCTAGAAACACGAATGCGTGCAAGAGGCAGATCCCAAAATGCCCAGCTGAAGGATGCAGCAGTGGCTGGGGGTGTAAGGAGGGACACGAACTGCAAAGGACTGGAGCAGGGGATGCTCCGGCCACGCAGTCCCACGCCGTGGGTGGAGAAGTTTAAGGCACAGGCTTGGGATGAGTTACACCACAGCAGATGCACACAAGTGCCACATTGCTGCATCACATTCACAGCTTTGGTAGTGACTTGCTCTGCCCCCAGCAAATGCACTGATGTGCCCTGGGGCCCTTCCTGGACCCCCTCTTGCACCTGGCTGGGTGCTTTGCAGGGTGCTCTCCCTCTCCGAATTATCAGCTAGGAATTGCTTTCGGAGGCACCTGGTGCTTTGATGCTCCCCCGAGATCTACATAAGCACGCAGATACCAATGCAAAGCTGTCATGGGCATGGATGAAATACTTCACACTTACAGCACTTGTTACCCTCTAGTACTGGGGTGGAAGAGGATTTAAAAGCATTACTTGCAATAGCCGACACTCCAAAAAACCCAGCCAGCTGCCTTTGTACCGACATGATTACAACTCTACAATTCTAGGACATAAAACCCCATCATGTAGCTCCCATTCACATCTGGGCCACTGTGTGTCAGAAACACAGCAAAAAAAGCACCAAGGCTGAAAATCAGCTTGTTTCTCCCCAAAAAGCTCCCTGGCTGTGCAGCCCTTAGCTGGGGATGGCACCACGGTGGGGGCACCGGGACGGCTCTGCCACCCTGGTCAGCTGGGGTCACCGGCACCATGTCCCCCATCGAATCCTCACCCCGGGCAGTGCAGCAGGACGCTGACTGGTGAAGGGAGCAGGCGCAGGGCGAGTGCCAGGTCTCACAGCTGCTTTGCCAACGGCAGCCTTGGCCCTGCGCGCCGCCCTGTGTTAGTGCCACGGCTGGGTACGTCCGAGTCACGCAGGTAGCAGGCCAGGACGAGCACACGGCAGGGACCAGGAGGCTGCACAGATGCCTCTACCACTGCCAATACTTTAAAGCTACATAAAGTGGGTGTTACGAGTTGTGGAAGAGTGTTGCAGGAGAGTAAGAGGGGTAAAACCCCATCCTGCTTATAAAAATCCTTTTCCCGTGAAACCTATTTGCCAAGGGTTACATCAATACGACTCTTGGTTGTAAAGCCACGCTCCAGCAATAATTACAAACATTCCGGTTAAGACAGAGCACGAAAACAAGCCTCAGCACTGAGTGCATAGACCGAATTATCGCAAACACGCCGCAAGTTTGCCACAGCTTTTTCAGCCTTCCCTAAAGTAATGGCTTTGGACAAATTAACATCAACACGGGAAATTTCCTTAAAACTAGATTTACTGCCTCCCCCAGAAATGGAAGCTGAGGTTGCTGTGACACACGGTGACCAGAGCAGGAGGGCTCCGAGGGTACATGGAGCTGAACCCCAGCATGATGCTGCCAGCAACGCAACAACCTAGTAGTGCCATTTCTATCTGAAAATACTAATTTAGCGAGGAGGACAAGTCAGTCTCTGGCTGCAGGTCACAGCGCATATTCCAGCAGCGACAGCAGCTCCTCTCTAAAGTCACATTATAACAAAACCCAGCAGCTGGTATGGAGCTACAAGACTGATAAGTGACACCTGAGGGCAATACATTTGAATCTGTTCCCATTAAGGTTTCAGAGAAACACTTAATCTTATCTTAAAGAAATGCAAATTTATCTGCAGCAATTGCTTTGTCTCCGTTTCTTCTGTTACTCATTATTAAAGGCTTGCATATCATAATGTCACAATTGAGCTTAATTAGCAGATATTTAAATGCTATCTGCCAAGACCGATTTGAACAGACACTTGCCTTTTAGGAAGTCTGTATTATTACGCACTCTGCTTCTCTGAGATGCCTCAGCCACCAGCACCACAAGATGCCACCATCAGCACCATCCCTAAAGCAGTAACGTTACAGACTGCTCCCTAACACGCTTATTAAACTGCACCGAGTCTAGAAACTCAGACACGTGCGCTGGGGGCCCAAGCTGATCACTCCCACGCTAAAATTACTTTCTCAGATGAAAATTCCTCTCAAACCCAACAGGCTTATTATTTCTAACCTCACAGTTAAACCCTCTCTTTTCCAAAGGTCTTAATCCCTGCCCACCAAGTTCTAAAAAAAAGGAGAAAAGTGTAAAACAGCATGAAAGTTTCAGCACAGACCAAAAACCCAGCAGAAAATGTAGTTAAGCACTCACTTGCATGCTGGAAGAGCTCCACTGTTCTGGGAAGCGGGAACTGCAGCACAGAAGCCAGAAGCTGTTTTTTTCCCTGGCAGGGCAGAAGGCAGCTTGGGAGTCAGGGCCACCCCACAGTGCTCAGCTGCAGGTGACTCCCATAGAACTAATTTCAGTTGCTTCCACCTGTAGCCTGACTGAGTCCTGCCCCTCATCAGGGATGGTAAAAAAATGGGTCCAAACACCTGCACCATGACCCCATGACCTCGCGAAAGAACCATCTGGAAAACCACGAATGACAGTCTTCACTAACTTATTTCTGGAAGCAGGCTCAGAGCACACTGAAGCTTCCTGTGGTGACCATATGCTGCACTCAAGACACACACAGACGTTTGGCCAGGAGGGCTTACGGCACGTCAGCCTCTGCCTTTCAGGGGAACTCGCCCGATCGGGTTTTCTGCAACAGGCTTGCAGTTTCTCACTGGAATGAATAAAGGACAGAAGCTGTATTTATTGCGTTAATCTCCATACCAGGAGACTCAAAATGATTTTTATTTCTCCCTTATATTGCATTTCTGTAACTTTTACAGTATTAAAATGATTAACAAAAGCATAAAACTGGAAACAAAAACAATCATTGAGAGTGTCTCCTCCGGCACTCCAAGGCCCATCATCAGCAGGGGCTGCACTTGTGTATTCGCACCCGCACAGAGAGGCTGAGACTCAGTCCTTGTAACAGGACGCACTCTGTTCTCGGAAGGGAATAAACTGCCTTTCCCAGGAAGCAGGAAGGCACTCAAGGCATGGGCTATTTTTAAGCCTGGCTGGTGGGAATCCTCAAGACAAGGTCCTGGTGCTTCACTGGATAAGCACTCTCAGGGCACGTGCTTTATATGTCCATGTCAAACTGTTCTTCTTCACCTGTTGAGAGGGACAAAACCCACAAATGAGTCCTCAAAGCTTCACATTATATACCAAATATTTTACTGAAGAAACAACTGTCAGATGTACTTTAGAAATATGGCAGTTTGGACTTAAAATCTGGATTGAGGCATCGAGCTTGATATGAAAACCATCTTGTACAAGCAAAACATAAGCTCTGTGTGTAGAGGGGATCCTACAGACAGGCAAACAAGAGCAGGGGCAGAGCATGCCCTTTATTTATTTCTACCCCTGGATTTCCTTGTAAAAAGCAACATAAAGAATAATGTTTATGACATCAGTGGTACAAACTTCTGTTACCAAAAACACAAAAGCACATTTCACAACTTATTATCTCTACAGCTGTTACCACAGCTCACGCAATTTGACAGGATGCCAGCGTGAGCAGCGATGATCTATTCCTGAGGGCAGACCTTCCTTGGAAGAGTCACAGCCAAGCTGGCATCCAGCATGCAGCCTGCATTTCAGTTTGCCAGAGAATCCAGTGAGCCACTGAAGGTCACAAAAGTGTTTAAAAAAACACATTAAGCAATACTGACTCCGGAAAGATTTTGCTTAGAGTGAGCACGGACACCAGCTAATGAGCATTCAGACCTTTATTTTTAGAGAGAACATAAGTAACTTGAAGCGACCTGAAACTACCAAGTAATCTCACGTAATTAAAAAACCCCACTGTTCAAGAGCAATACTTGCTCGTGTTGCTACAACTGTGCCAATGCCCTGCTCTCCTGTGGACTAACCTCTACCTGGCTATCACACACACCTACAGGCTTCTGCTGAACCCACTACAGACAGCAACGGATACTGGATATTTGATATATACAAAGCAGGTATTATTATACCCTAGCTACGGAAGTTGAGCTTACTTGTACACCAGAATCTGCCTTGCTGTCAAAAAAACAACAACAAACCAAACCAAAACAAAAAAGGCAAAAGGAAGTTACAACTCAGGCTGATACTAAAATCCCCAAACTCACTCTACTCTGAGTTGTAATCTGATCTTTTTAAAAAATGCAAAGCAGCTACAAAATGGTCCAGGACAGAGAGGCAGCAACAGCTGCACCCGTTCTCTCACTACCAGACTATTAATCCAGTAGCAGCTCCCCATATGCTAAATTAATGAGAATTAAGTGATCTAACTAAGATTTAACTAATTGAAAAAAGTCTCACATTACTGGGGGCCACAGCAGGACCAAATAGCATGAGAACCTCATGACCAAGTAACATCAAGCACATGTTGATTTTACAAGAAGTTATTAGAGTATTAACCAAAGATTATAGGGATCTCCCAGCTCCATTCTATGTGTAAACGTTGGTATTTCTAGGAAAAAGCAGTGTACTTCACTAGGTTTTTTTGCCTACACTCACCTGCGCTTACTTTCTCATCACAGTTTTGGACATGGTTGTTCTCAATCTTCAACTCCTCCACATTTGGGCTTGTAACACCTGGAATGTCCGGAAGGTCAGAAGGTGGTGTTTTGGCAACCGGAGAATTACGGCACTCCATCAAAAACTTACGATCATAAATAATCCTGGTACCTGTGGGGAGACAAGAGCACTGTCAGTTTTTAGCATTTTGATGCATGAGTACAGCTGGGCCATCTTCACAGCCAGATGTGTAAAGCAACAGCAGGAGTTGTATGTGCACTGATACCTATTACATAGCACTTACTCTGTCATTTCATGCTACCTTGCAGGAAAGGCAGATACCATTAACACTAGATTTGCCAAAAAAAAAAAAAAAAAAAAAAAAAAAAAAAAAAGCAAGCACGAAGCACCAGCAGCAGGTACCCAAGTAACAGGTAATGCTAGCAGCCTGTTACAGAGAGAACTAAAGACTCCAACACCCAGCCTGATGCCGCGTGCAATAGATCCAGCCCCTTCCACCTAATTCAACATCACAACACCCCCCAAAGGAAACAGAGTACATTGAATTTAATTTCTGATCGTAAACAAGCTATTCTAATTGTCAGGGGCTAAGGACTGTAGGTAGACACAAGTGTACACCACACCAGGCAGTAGGATGTGGCAGAGCCCAGCAGAAATTCCAGCACAGGCATTTGCTTTCGCGTACAGGGTGCTGACTGTCCAGCACAGTTACATACCCCTTCCAAAAGGCTTGAATACAAGAACCGTTAATGCCCGCCTGTTTTAATGGTTAACCAGACCTGCTCTCCCTGCCCTACGTGCAACAAACCAGCTCCAGCGCATTACAGCAAACCTCAGTGAGAGCAGAGCTCTGCTCTGGGCATGGATTTCTAGGAATACCACTGGACTGAACAGCCTGTTCCTTATAAAGGAATTGCCCTGGAAAAAGCTCAAAAACCACACACAGAAGAGGGATCCCTCCAAACAGACCCCAGCCTTAACCCATAAAGTACTGGAAAACAATGTTTTCTTTCCTCAAAAGGAGGCGTGCAAATCCCCTCTCTGGGCCAGGCCCTTACTGCTCTGCTCCTGGTTCCAGCAAGAGGGAAAGGCAACTCCCCTTGTGCGCTCCCTGAAAAGCATTAACTGAAAGTACACAGGTGTAGGCAAACAAGCTCCCATTAACATCTGTCCTGGAACATTAAGCTCACTTTATTTTGAAGCATGGCTATAAAATAATGTAACCAGGTATCGTGTTTCAAGAAACTTCTCCTACCGAGTTCCCAAAACACTGAAAACCTTTTCCTTAAAAGATGTTAAATTTGAGTTGCTTCAGTGGATCCAAGAGTAGATCTAACTGACACAGAACGGTGCTCTAGCAGTTGGCTGGATTTGAGAAGGCGGGTGGCTAGTCCATGAGTTAAGCGTTAAATTCCTGGGAGGTTCACAGAGGAGGACAGAGCTTCCAAGAACTGCAGCTTGTGTACCAAGTATCAGGAGCACAGTTCAGACAGACAAGAGCTTCCATGCCTGGTTCACGTTCCTCTGACAGTCACATGCCCAGAATTTACAAAAGCAAACACCCTGCAACCAGCCGGACCAGGACACCCAGCCTCAGCTGTCAACAGGCACGGCCGGAGGCCATAAATGGGCTCCTTGAGCACCCAAAGCCGAGTTAACAGCAGCTCTGCTCCTGCTGCAAGGGAGGTTAGTATGTATTTAGTAGGAAAGACTACACCTGATGGGGACCACTCTGCCCCCTGAAAGCCCTTGTTACACTGTGGCTTCAACAGCCGAATGCCTCACTGCACAGCTTGGAAAGTCTGGATGAGAATGTGGTTCCCTTCAAGTATTTTCATCAGGATGAAACACCAGATTTGAAGCAGTGGCTAGTACATCATCTCACTCCCTTTCTGCCAAATACACACATTTTGCTCTGGTCCTGATGGAACACAGGTGCTGTGAACTGTGCTGCTCCACAGGCCATCCCATGTCCCCACTGAAAGGGCCAACACCTCTGTGGCTGAGCCCGCAGCACTGGAGGCAGCTCTGTCTGCAACGGGCACTGCGAGCACCAGCAGCTCAGCACCCACTCTGCACTGCTCACAGCAAGCACCACAAGCACTGCGGCTTGCTGTGCATCTTGGCTCGTGATGGACCGAGCTGGCAGGACTCCCCAGATACTACTGCACATGGGCTTTACTTGAAGACAATGTCTGCACGTGCCCTTGGCAATCAGACAAGGAGCCAGGACAGGCACAGCGGGAATCCTGAGAACCGACTACACTTAAAGGTCATATATCATCTCTTACATGCTCCTCCATGATCCTTCATACTGTTGTTTTTTACCTCTGCTGACTGCTGTAAGAAAACCAGCTGCTGCCCGTGATGGCAGAGGACAGGATCATAGAGACCTGGGAAGGTAGCTGAAAAAGGAAAAATCAAATCCTTTCCCCTAACTGCTGGCACCAAACCAAGGCCCAGAAACCACAGCAAAATGCTGCTCGCTCACATCTGTCCCACAGTGGGCTGTAGCTGCTCCCTGGGTACTGGGAGAAGAGGGAGGATGCTTCAGAGCATCACAGCACATGACTGCCTGCCCTCTTCAGAACAGCCCCTTTTATCCAAACTGCAGTTTAGGCTGTTACTTCAACATCTCTGGAGACTCAAAAGCAACCTGCAGAGGAAGAAAAGTTTGTGTTTTTGACCACAAGCAGCAAAGTCAGATCAGAGTAAAGGTGGTAATGAAAAAACTGGTCTAAAAAATGCCTGACAACTGGAAAAGCAAGCGTTCCCCTAATCTTTCCAGGTCAATAAACTTGGCTGTTAGATGCACACAAGTCAGCACACTGTAGCTGTGGAGTACAGCCTTTTCAAAAGCCTTCAGTCACCCCACACTGCTGCTGTGGGTTTCTCACTCTGACATCAAGACCTTTTTCCACCACTCGTATCCCCAGCGCTGCCTACAGCCGAAGGGGGATGACTTCAGAGATTACAATCCTCAATTCTTCTCCAAAATTAGTCAGAGGTTTTGCACAAGAAAACCAATTTGCTTTTTTTCTTCCAATTCTTCAGATTTAACCTACTGCTTTGCAGGAAATCTCAGACTTTTTCCAGTGAGCTACACATGTTGAGCATTTTCAACAAAAGGACCTAAAACAAGCGGTTCTGAAACCCAAGATTATTTTTACAGCAGTCAGGGCTTATATGCAAAGGAGCAATGCAAAGTATTCTGCCTGAATCAGTGGATACATGGGTCAGCAGAAAACAGATGAAGAGAGCACAGTGAGGAAGCAGAAGGGCTCCAAGTCCAAGTTGGCCTGGCCCCAGCGCTCTTTAAAGTGCACTTCTGTACATCAATCTGGAGAGTTTGGTGTGAAACGTATTAACAATGTTTTCATGACACCTCTTCCTGACTGTACAGGCCAAGGAATTCTTTGCAACAGTGACCATCAATGCAAACCAACAACCCAAAGCTAACATCCCCCCACCAAGTCCTTCAGAAGTTTTAAATCATTCTTCCCTTTAGCACCCAAAATCGACACTGGAAGGCGAACAGGCAGCACAACCTGTCCTCAAACAGGCTGGAGACAAACTAAAGTATCACGAAGTCATAAGAGCACTGTGGATTTTGCCAGGTGCGCACACCCTAACAATAAACATGATTTGTGTTTCTCCTCCACACTGTAGACATTCATTAACTCCCCGGAGACAGAGATGATAATCCTGGAAGGCTCATTATGCTGCACAGCACTGTTAATTGTTCCTCTCTACTCTGTTACTCAGAACACATGAATATAGCTGAGAAAGTCATTCTCCTATTTTCCATGGCATAATTACTGCAAGTGCTATTTAAGTACTTCAGTTATTTGCTGCTTTCAGAGAAGAGAGAACATATGGCAAAAACAACACAAGAACTTCAGATGCCCAACCAAGCTTTTCTGCACAGACACAAAAAAATCAAGCGAGTCAGCAAAGCTGACTTCCCCCTTCTCTCTGAATTTTAACTCCTGAAATACTGTGTTGTAGAGATTGTAGGCCTGAGGGACAAACAAAACATTATCCTCTGCCTCCCATCTAGTTCATTCTTTTGGCTGAAATTCAAGCATGGTTTCATCATTCCTGCTGCTCACATTTATCTCTTATGTAGCAGCATGGGGGGGAGGAAATTCTTAAAGGTATGGAAAAAATTATCTCAGACCACTGATCAGCAGGAGCCCAGGCAGCTGCCATAGCTGGAAATACACACAACTGATTTGGTCCCCAGTGTCATCATCTGGAACAGCAGTCACTTGTCTCGAAAGCCAAACTACTCAAAACGAACAGACACTCAAGCAAGAGATGTGGACCTTTCAGAGGGACAAGCCCTTTTAGGATCTTTGCACATTTATGTCCCTGCTGCTGTATGTGGGGACAGAAGGCACAGGCATGGCTAAGACGGATGCTAAGCCTACAGGTTTTGTAATTGCAACCCCCCTTAGTTGCCTCAGCTCAGAGCAAGCAGTGAGCACAGCCAACTCCCACAATCCCACTATCCTTATTTGAAGACCCAGTCCCTAAGAGATATTGTTCCTGGCAGCCGCACAGGCGCAGCTACGAGGGCTGCACAACGGGACTCGCAGCAAAGAGAGAGGGAACCAGCCCACTGCCCACTGCCTTTGTGCGGTAGCAAAGCACTGCACTTTCAGAAGTTAGAGCACCCTGGGACAAGAAAAAAAAAAAAGAGGTCCCAGGGTTTACATACTGCCAGATGAAACAACAAATATTAGAGATTAGAATTAATAAGTAACCCAAATCAGGAGATGGATTTCCTCCCTGTGAGGCTACCCAGAAGCACAAACAGCAGCCTTGCTTTCAGCATAGGCAGCCAGGCAGATGCTGTTGCGCTGCCCCAGCTCCAGCACACTCTGGGGAAGGTGGAAGCCCCCCCAGGATCCCTCATTTTCCCTTGTAGCACAGCAATGGCCAAGCTCCCAGGGAAAAGCCTGGCCTTGCTACACCAGACCACGGCCCAGCGAGGGGGGACCCCCCACTGCCAACACACGGGGCTCCCCTGCAAGACAAGAGCCCAGGCGCCAAGTCACCCCTGAAGCGAGAACCCCCATGCTGCTGCTGCCCAAACGGGGCCCCTCCCCACACACCACCCGCAGAACAGCAACCCCCCCTGCTACCCGTACACCCCCCAGCCAAAGCAAGGCCTCCCAGACAAACCCTAAGAAAAGTGAGAGCCCACCCAAGCCCTCATACAGCCCCTGGGCAAAGAAAGGGTTCCCCGCTACCGATCCCCAGACAAAAGGGATAGGCCCCCCACCGCCTTCCCTGGACGTTCCTCTGGTCAAAGCGAGAGCCCTCCCCCCCAGAACAGGTGCCCCCCAGCTCCCCACACGCCGCCCGCCGACACATGGGCCTCCTTGTAACCCCGCGCTGGGGTAAGAGCCCCCCCCCAGGGGGTCACCCCATTCCCACCGCAAAACCGGGGCCACTACCCGCACCCGGAGGGGGGGGGGGGGGCTCCCCCTCGAGCAACCCCCGCCCCGCAGGGAGAGGCCTAGTACCGGCCCGCCGCTCACCGCCCGGCGTGGTCCCGAAGACGGTGCCCCCCGGCGTGGTGCTGTAGTCGCCAGGCGGCAGCGGGGCACCGTCAGGCAGGGCGAGGCATTTGCCAGGGCCCGGGATGTCGCGACTTGGCGTCTGCCCCTGGCAGCAGCGGCCCGACATGGCGCCGGGACCGGGGCGCTGCTGCTGCCGCCCTGCCCGCCCTGCCCGCCGCTTCCGCCTGCGGCCACGCCCCTTCCGCCGCGGGGTGCGACGGGAGACGCGGGGGGCGGGGCCTGGTCGGGGGCGGGGCCTGGTCGGGGGCGGGGCGCGCTCAGGCGCACGATGGGTCCCTGTGCCCGCCGGCCCCCCCACCCGCGGGGTGCTCCCCCCTATTTAGTGACCCCCGCCTGCCCCACACGGGGCTTCCCGCTGTGGGAGGTCTCGGGTGGTCTCCGTGCGAACCCTGCGGGGACAGATGTCTGTCTGCCTGCCTGGGTGGCTGACCCCCATCCCAAATGGCTCTGCCACCTCCGGCGTGGCTGGCAGCAAACGCCGGGGGAGGAGGGGGGGCACGCAGCGCGTGTCGGCCCGCCCACACGCCGTGCCCCCGGGGATGCGGGAGGCCACCGGGCAGGGCTGCTCCGCTTGGGCTTTTTCCTTAAAATTGGTGTTTTTCTTAAATTTTGATGAAATAAAGATTTAAAGAGCAGCTGAGGTGCGGGGAGGGGGGGGGCAGCGGGGGGCGGCGCTGGCTGCGCGGGACCCCCAGGCTGGGCAGAGCTGGGGTGCCCCGGGGGGAGCCCGGCACGAAGCCCCCTGGGATGGGCAGACCCCGCACCCCGCAGCGGGACCACCCTCCACACCTGCTGCTCAGCCCTGCCTGCCAGGCGGGAGGCAGAGGGGTCCCTGAGCCTGGCCGAGGGGTGGCATGGCCATGAAGGGGGCGACCCCCAGCAGTGCCCCCGCCACCCTGCCTGGTGCTCAGCACACCGGCCGCCGCCGCCACCCCCACGCCGGTGTGAGCCATGGGTGCCTCTGCCACTTGTGCTCCCAGATTCCAGGCGGCGGAACCTGCTGGAAAAAGCCCCTCGGCTCTTCCTCGCCCCCTAGCAGTGCCCGCAGGACCCCTGGTCCGCAGGACCCCTGCTCCGGTGCTGACGCGCCAACAGCAGGGATGCGGGGAGCTAGCGTGGGTGCCGGTGGCAACGGGGGAACCATGGCGGTGGCCGAGCAATGGCCATCCTGGGAAAGGGCCTTGGGGCTGCTGCCCCGGTGCAGGCGGTGGTGGGACACAGCCAGCCCCCCCTGCCCACAGCTGCCATCGCCCTGGCCCCAGCACGCAGAGCTGGGTGGCACGCTGTGCCGGGTCCTGCCGCTGCCACCGTCGTCCTCCCCTGGCCCGCTTCCACCACACTTGGCTCCGGCACCCCTGGCTCCTGCAGCTACCCAACCACTGCCCGCATCCTGCCCAGCCCCAGGGTGCTGGGGGTCCCCAGGGGGCTCTGAGCCCTTTCCCCAGGGCAGCGTTTGTGTGGCCAGGGCAGTGGTCTCCTGCCAGGGCTGGCTATGGAGAGGGGTGCTTCAAGGGCTCTGTGCCCCGAGGACCCCCAGGACCCTGGGCAGGCTGCTGTGCCCCCCGGGACCCCCGAGACCCCGAGCAGGCTGCGGTGCCCCCTCAAAGACCCCTGGGACCTCAGGCAGGCTGCGGTGCCCCCCAGGGACCCCTGAGACCCCGAGCAGGCTGCAGTGCCCCCCAAGGACCCTGGGCAGGCGGCGGTGCCCCCCAGGGACCCTGGGCAGGCTGTGGTGCCAGGCAGGCAGCCCTCGCCCCGTGTCAGCTGCTGAATCGATTACGGGGCGGTGGGGCAGGAAGATAACATATCCGGCTGTGCCGAATGACATCAGCGCTGACCCCCAACCCAGCGAGGCGTCCCGCCGCCGAATAACAAGGTCCACCGCCGTTTCCTCCTCCTCCTCCCAGAGAATGGACCATTACGGGGTCAAGGAGCCGGGGGGTCAGGGTTTAAGGGCACATCCTGGCTGGGGTGGAGCAGGGGGCCATGAGCCCCCACTGCATTGGGGCATCTGCCCTTGGCACCTGAGGGACCCCTGGGTCAGGGTATGGGCGAGGACTGGCTGCAGCACTCGGTGCTGGGGAGGAACGCTTCAGTGTTCAAAATGCCATGAAATGCCCTTTCTGGAGATGTCCCTTCAGGGCATGGGACTCTTTCTGTCCATGGCTTCTCTGTGCCATGAGACCTGCAGGTGCATCCCCATCAGGGGGGCTCCCGGGAAGCACTTGGGGTGCCCGGGAGACCCCGAAAGGCTCCAGCAGAGCTGGTCAGTGCGAGGCAGCCAGTCCCCGTCCCGGATCGAGGATATGGATGCTCAGCTCTCGCTGCCTTTGCTTGGCTCTGCAGAGCTCCAGCCCATCGTGGGGAACACGCTGCTCTCCCGGGCTGGCAGCGACATCCTTCCTGGACTCTGCTGATACAATCTCTCCCGCTGGAGAGGCCTCCCCAGAACCCAGCTGGCACCGAGTGAGTTGGTCCGGGATGCACAGCCCAGAGCCCTAACAATAGCCTTTCCTCCTCGTCTGTCGCTGTCTCACATTTCCCACACAGGCTGGAGATTAAAAAATAGCAAGAAGAAAGGGGAAACCACCTGGACCCCTGGCCAGGGAACAACCAGCCCTGGGCAATAAATCTGGTGCCTCGGGTAGGGCAGGACCCCTGTGCCCCCTGTCGCTGGGATGTCTGGCATTTCTCTGCAATTCTGTGCATGGGGACGGCACCGACAATCACCAAGAAAAGAGGCCAAGGGGGACACAGTGACCCCAGCCCTGCCACAGTGCCACCGCCCCAGCACCTGCCAGAGCTCAGCGCTCCTGGCAGCAGGCAGGGGACCAGGGATGCTTCTGGCCAGGGGGCTGTGAGATGCCCCTGGACACCAGCTCCTGCTGCTGTGGCACTGCCTGCTCTGTGCCAGCGGGCAGGGAAGATGCATCATGCCCTGGTGTCTGCATGCCCACGCCACCAGCACCCATGGGTTTGTTACAGCATCTCTAGGGCATTTCATCTGCAATTTCCCTGGGCAGCTGATAGGGCTGAAACCCCTTCATCATCCTCGTGTGATACAAGGTTATTGCCTTCTACATCGGGAGCAGAATTGCTTCACATAAGTGTCCAACTCCTCGCCCGCTCACCAGCAATTGCACTCTCTTTGCTACTGACCTGGTTTAAATCCCCTTTAGTTGCGCAGGGGTGGCTCTTTGTAAAACACTTGCCCCTCTAGCAGGCTCCCAAGGAGGGAAATCTGTCCTATAAGTCGTGAAATACTGAAGTTTGCATTGCACACATGTTGGCTGGGGGCTGTGGCAGCCCATTCCCCGCTGCCCTGCAGCCACTGGCATGAGAGCAGCGAGGGGCAGCCCCTGCCCGTCCCCGGGCTATCGCCAGTGGCACTTCCAGCAATACTAACCGGGCTGCTGATTACAGGAGGGTTTGCTGCAGACAGGAAGAAAATAAATCAAGAGGAGGATAAACTTCTGCATGGTGAGCAGCAGGGACTGATGACTTTCATCTCGCCCCATCCGTCATCTCCCCATCTGCGTGGCTCCCATGTGGGAAGGCTCACCTCCAGCCCAATGCCTCACCGCATCGATCCATGGGTGGAAAATGCAGCTCAAGCCCCACGCAGGACAGGGTGATGGTGGGTCCACCAAAGTGACCCCCCGGTGAGGATGTCCCTGTGCCGCAACATTTCCACACCATCTGTGTTTACATTCCCCTCCGATTGCCTGTGGAGATAATGACAAACCCACATCCACTTTGCCCGCCCAAAGGCTGTTTGTGCAGATAAAATTTGCCCCCGTAAACAAGCCCATCCTGCCTGTGGGAAGTGCACCCCCGCCCTGCCCGCAGCCCTTGGGCAGGAAAACCCTCGCCAGGGCTCGAGGAGACCATGGCCACCAGCGTCCCTGTCCCCTAGGCGCAGGCCAGGGCTGGTGCTTGCTGGGGGTACTCGGCACCCCAAAACACACTCCTGGGACATGCCATTTGGTTTAAGCTCTTGCAAGGGAAATTTGGCAGAGGCAAGAGCATCCCTGTGGGCTGTCATGGTGTTGGCACATGCCTGTCATCGGTGTCTTGCACATGCCATGGCTCTGCTCACACCTGCAGCGAGCCCTGCCCCGGTCCGAGGGGCTGCAGGGCTCTCCTGTGCTTCGGGTGTGGGGTCTCAGCTGCTTGCGGGGGGAATACCTAGCAGAAACAACTGCAGGGGGGAAAAGTGGAGCAGCGAGAGCAAATGGCACCAAGTCAGACCCCCGGGAGCCGGGATGCATCTCTGGATGGGGAGGGAAGCCTTTGCCCGTCAGCCAGAGGCTCACACCTGTGCCCTTTGCACGGCACACAGCATTGCTTTGCCGCGTGCTATCTGGCTCCAGCCTGCTCCGTAGGTGGGGCTGGGAGCTGGCCTGGAGATGGAAGGTATTCCCCAGCGAGCCGCCCACCCTTCAGTATGGATCCTGGGCTCTTCCCTGGGCAGGAGCAGCAGTGCAGTTGGGCAGGCTGTGGAGAGGATGCAGCTTTCTGCGCAGCCACCCTGGCCATGGGGTCCCAGCACCCAGAGTCCCCTTGCCGCCCTTGCTGATGCTTCAGATCGCTTGTGGGAGCCAAGAGGCCCATGTGCCAGTTAGAAAAAAAAAATACTCATTGGTCCTTTTCTGACCTCAGAGGGGCTCCATCTCTCTGCCAGCCCGGCAGCTCCTGCTGGAAGGTTCCCCACTCTTACAATACCCTGCCCTGCCTGGGGCAAGCACCCTCTGCCCTTCGCAACCATGAAATGCCTGGGCAGGGAAAGGTTTTCCTTCCCTGCGGGCACTGAGAGCAAATTTCACTTGGCAGCCCGCTGCCCCAGGCCGTCTGGGTGATTGAGCACCAGGATGCTCTGGCAGGCTTTGGAAACTGGCTTAGGTTCTGCCTTCTCCTCTGGGCTCCCGCTGCATCCCTGGTGCTTTCACTGCAGCCACAGGACCTTCTTATTCACATCTTTGCCTCTCCCCACCTACAGCACGCCGGAGTCACCTAACAAGCGGCTCGTAGTGCTATTGCACAAGTGTAAAAGCTGAACTCTGAGTGTGATGTGAACCGTGTGCCGATGGAAACACCCGCCTGCACAGCATGCCAGGAGAAAGAGCTGGGCTGAAGGTGCTGCGGGTGCTGGAGCTGGGCTCTGGAAGATGGCTCCAGGCACTGATGAGGGTGCCCAGAGCTGTGAAATCTTGCTCAGCTCCCAGGCTGGGGGAGGGAGTTTCACCTGCCAGGGCAGAGGGTCCCAGAGCCCCTTACAGCCCCAGGGGTCTCCATCCCGGTGGGCAGGGTGCTGGGGCAGGCACTTCTCCCAGCTCCTAGACATGAGCTCTGGGATGCAGTCTGCCAGGAGAAACCTTTTCCCCATTTGCTTCCCTTAAGAAGGAAGTTTCTGACAAACACCGGGGAGGCAGGAGGAATGCATGGGTTAAAAATAGCTGCCAAGGCATGGGAGCCACCACCACTGCCACGGCCAGAGGCCAGAGCCAGAGGGGAAGCGCCTGACCTCTTTCTCCTTGTTGTTGTTGTTGTTGTTGTCTTTCCACCCTGCAAACATCGGGAGCTGGAAGCAAAAGCAGCCCAGGGGCTGCACAAGAAGAGGCGAGCCCTTGCATGGGCGCTGGGTACAGGGTCAGGCCCAGGAGGGGACCAGGGTGCTGGGAAGCAGGGATGCTGTAGGGTAGGGGGTACCCGGGTACCACCAGGAGCTTCAGCAGGTGCTGCCTGGTGCAGCGGGATGCGCTGCGGGAGGCAGCCACAGGCAACACTGGGGCTCTGACACCTATGTGGCACGTGGAGGTTTGGCACTGAGGTGGCATGTGGTGGTTTGGCTGGTGTCCTGTGGCCGTGGCCGGGCTGGCAGGCAGCTCCACTCAGGCTGCTGCCCCTCATTCCCTCCCGGATCCCTGCCTGGCTTTGCCCAAAGCAGCCTTCTCTCCCCACAGCAGGGCTGGATCCTCACCCTCCTGCCCTGCGGCTGGGGCAGAACCAAGGAAAAAGCACCATCAGGATGCTCCTCTCTTCCTTGGAAACCTCTGCCTGAAAGCACAGCTACTCTCTGATATTTTTTTTTTGTTGCTGACATTTTTTCACGACAGTTTCCACACGATTTGTGAAATCTGTACCACTGTTACTGCAAACTTCACCCTCCTTCCCCCCCCACCCTGTTTTTCTTTAGCAATAACTGCAGGAAAACCAGAAACAATGGAGAAGGAGTTGGAAAAGGTCTGTAAAACCTTTGCAGATCCCAGCAGCAGCACAAGGACTCTCACTGGTACCAGGGGTACCTGTAGCTGGAGGGAGATGGGAAATACTGGGAGTGAAGCCCTGCTGCGAGGTGTGTTAAAAATGTCAGAAACTGGGAATAACTGCCCGCAGGCGCTGATCTTGCTGCTGCCGCAGGCTTCCCCCACAGCAACATGGGAAAGAAAACAGCTTTATTATGGTTTCTTTTTTTTTTAATCTGAAAACATAATTGCACAGGGGCTTGGGGGGCAGGAGAAGGACCTGAAATTGCTTTAGCATAGCCTTTGACACTGGCCGGGTTTCAGGATCTCAATGCCCCTTTCCCTAATTCTCACAATGCTGCCGTAGCCTTGGGAAGAGCTGCAGCCCCGGGTTGCCTGCTCTGAGCAGGGCAGGATCGGCCCCAGCAGCGAGACCTGTGCCTCCATCTCCTCTCTGGTGGGATGCGGTGCCTCTCACCACCGTGGTGGGTAACAAGCTGCATTCGCTGTGCCAGGTTTCTCACCCCTCCAGCCCTGTCTGTCCCCACAGAGCCACCCCGGGGTGCCCCAGGTGAGGAGGACGGATCCCACCAACCCTGCCCAGCCCCATCCTTCGCCCTGGAGGGCATTGCGGTGGGCAAAACACTGTGGGAACAGGCTAATAAACAGGGAATTGAATGACCTCAGCCCTGCCTGCGCAGGCAGCCAGCAGCAGGCTCTGACCTTCTCGGTACCCAGGGTACATGCTGCCTCTTTCATCATTATCGATGCATTTGCTCCCAGGAGCTTCGCTTGGAAAACAGGATGTGAGCGTGTGAGATGGCCGCTCGCCCTCCCAAATAATGTGGGAGCTTGGAGCCTGCCATGATGCTCCTGTCCCTGCCGCTGCGGGAAGCAGGGCTCCGAGTCGGGATGGCAGCACCGGAGTGGCACCGGGCTTACACCCCGTGCTCTGCCGCAGGTCACCAGGTGAGCAATGGGTTATAAGCTGTCCCAGATGCAAATCACAAACCCTGCTTAAGCCCCTGTAAAAGTGGGATACATGCTGCCCTGCAAAGGGAAGCATTTCCCTTCGCAAGTACGGTGGGATATCGAGCGTGCCTTGAGGAACCCACACTCTAAACCAGCAGCTTGCGGGAGTGTCAGTGAAACAGCACTTTTTATGACACAGAGAATTTTTCCTTTCCTGCTGCTGCCTGTGCCTGAGCCCCAGCCAACACGATGCTCCCACTCCCAGAGCTGCACTTGCGCTTACCAGAGGAGGAGAGTTTATATAGAGCCGAGAGTTTATGTCCAGCTTCCTCCAGCCTTCCCGGGACAGGCAGTACCCAGTGGGTTAAAGCTTCATCACAGCGTGTTTATGTGCCGACAAGGAAACATGATGACAGATAATTCCAAACAACTTCAAAGCAAGATTTGTGAATCTGATATGGAAACTATTCCTAAAGTCTCAGTTCAAGAGCCCCAGACTAATTACCGCTGCAGACATTAAAGGCAGAGCAGGACCCACTGCCAAAAGCGCAGCGCCTGGCCTGGCCCCGAGCCCACCCTGCCAAACCCCGGGCCCCCTCCCCATGCCACACCGCACTGCTGGGGGGATTTGGGGTGAAATGATGCTCCTTGAGCAGCTCTTGCTTTGGCAGAAGGTAGAGCCTCACGCAGTCCTCACTGACCTCCTGTGCTGTCCCCAGGTGTCCCTGTGGCCCTGAGTGGGTGGGCAAGGGTCTTCCCTGCAGCTGGGAAGAAGGGTCTTCCCTGCCCAGCAAGAAGGGGTTAATGCTGAGCTGGGATGCAGCCCCCTCCACCTGGGAGGCACTGAGGGATTAGGGAGGGAGACTGGGGAGGTGGTGGGACCCTGGGGGTGGTCAGTGCTGTAATGGGCAACCTTCCAGGGGCTGGTGGCTTGTTCTGGTGCAGGTAATGGCACGGGGTGTGTGACTTTGGGCTGTGGGTGGCTCTGAGCCTGGCTGGGTTTGCTGTGGAGGGGGTGTCTCGTCAGCCCCATGCAGCATTGCAGGGTGATGGGGGGTCTCTGGGCAGAGCTCGCCAAGAGCCCTGTGCATGGGGGGATGTGGGGAGCCTGTGGGCTCCTGGGCTGGTGGGATGTCCTTGCTGTCCAGGGACAGGTCTCAGGGGTGCTAGTCCTGCCTGAGCCTGCTGCCCTGCACCTGCCTGGGTGCTTCCCCGGAGAGTTTGCATAAATAAATCATATCCTGAAGTTACTGAGGGCTCTAGCAGTCGCTCAGGCTGCTCTGACTAGGCTGCGGCACATGAGCCAGGAGGAAGGGTGCTGTTACATTCCTGGGGTGTGTGTGGTTTCTTGGGGAAACTTTTTTTTGGAAACCAGGGAGGAGAATGAGTGCTGATGAGGCTGCAGGGGTGCGGCACCCATCCCAGAGGTGCTGGTGCTCGTGGCTTTCCCAGGCGGTGGTGGTGAACTTCTCCAGCTGCCCTTGCCCTTTGCTCTGGGCTGGGGATTTGCGCCAGCACAGCTCTGGCTCTGAATTCCATGGACGGGCAATGCTTTGCAACACAAGCCTGGCTCAGGAGGGGCTCTGGCATGGTCTCTTACTGGTGCAAAGCTGAACTGCATCTCTCTGGGTGCAGTAGTGCCTCTCTGCTGCTCTGCTCCCTGCACCCATGCCCCAGGATGGACAGGCAAAAGCCCTCAAATGCTCTGTTGGCAGTTTCAGCACAATCACTTGCTGCACTGTGTTTGCTTTCTGACCTTCTTCCTCTATGAGGAAGCTGAGGATGGCTGAACCAAAGGGGAGAGCAGTGAGGCCACACCGGGAGGGGGATGCATGTATCCCCACTGTTGGTGTGCCTGCAGCAGTGATGGCAGAGAGCAGCAGTGCCGCTGTGCTGCCTGCCGTGTGCTAGTTTTTATCACTTGTTCTGTAACAGCAAGTATGCAAACAGCCTGCCAGGGGAGAAAGCAAGAGTTCCCAGCTATAAAAAGCTTTTGTTTTATCCTAGTGTGGCATCAGCCTGGCTCAGCCTTGGCAGAGTCTGAATGTGCTATGTTTAATGATGCTGGGAGGCAAAGCTGGCGCTTGCCCGTTGCTGCCTGGTGTCTCCTCCCGTTGAGCCTCAGCCCATCCTCAGTGCCTGCCTGCCCTCCTGGGGCCCAGCAGCTGTGCTGAGCTCACAGATGCAATTATGAATTGGACATGAGGGACAGAGGATTAAAACTGTGCTTAATACCTGAGATGGCAGGTCATGGGAGCTTGGGCAGGGATCTGATAGCTGGTGCCCTCCTCCTTGCCAGCTGCTGGCGCACAGGCTTGTGCCCCCTTGCCCAGGCTGGGTTTGTCCCTTGGGCAGGCAGAAATGATCCATCCTCCCTTAAGCAGCGTTGTCCCAGTTGTATCTGCACAGGCACGCTGGAGTAGCTTGGGTCTGGACAAGGTCTGGCTCTCCAGTTTGCAGGTGAGAGGGTCAGTGCCACGGCTCGGGCTCACCTCGCAGCCCTGAGGCCGGCTGTACCCTGACAGTGTGACACCAGCACGTCACCCCTCGGGGAGCATTGCCCTTCCCCTAAGTGGGCTGGAGCCAGACCTCGCGGCTGCCAAGCTCCCGCAGTCGTCACAAGCTCCCCTCTATCTGCTAAATGCCAGGCACTGATTTATCTGCTTTACACGTCTTGGATCATGGCTCACCCACACCCCTGGCCAGGGGGATTAGTGGAACTAGAACCGTATGTGTGAACCTGAAACACTTCATTAGGGTTGTTGTGTGCGTGCAGCCTGCTTGGGGTGGATAAGGCTGTGGGACAGGGATTAAAACAGTGCAGGGACTTTACATCCACTTCAACAGGAGTGCCAGCACGTGAAAACTTTAAGATCAGGGAGGGTGATTTACACCTTACACGGGCTGAGGATGCCAGTGCCAGCCAAAGTGGGTTGCCCTGGCCCTGCCAGGGGGGCTGCGCTGGTGCACCAGCTGGAGAAAGGTGGGCTTGTGTCCAGCTGTCTCTGAAGGACCCCAGGATATTTCCTCAGGAATCTACAAAAGGGTGTTTGAGCTCCTTGCAGGAGAGACACTGGCACAGAGGAAGCCCCTGCTCCACCCTCCCCTGGTCTAAGGGCTGGCTCCTGCTCACTGCCACGGCGGTGCTGGGCATCAGTGGGCACGAGGGAGCCTGATGCTGCAGGCTGGCATGCAGCCTCGCCCTCTGCATCACTCTGGGAGGAATCCAGGACCTTGGAGGCACCTTGCTCTGGTGCCAGGTTCCATTTGCAGGGGAAAATGCCCCAGGATGACGCATCCTCCAGGAGCTGCTCAACACCCTCTGCAGACGGCTCCATAGCTGCTGCTTGAGCTGTCTCACCCCGTTACCTCCCCGGCCAGGCAGACCCTGCGCCCCCTCAGATGTGTCTGGGACTGGCTCAGGCATCTGTTTCCTCTCTCCAAACACATCTGTGGGCACCAGGAGCTCCACGCACTACCCAACAAGGAGAGCTGCTCTGCTTGTTCCCTCCATCCCATCTCTTCCCAAGTAGGGATCTTCCCTAATCCATCCTGACTCAACCCCTGTGTATAAAGAAGTATTTTTAAATATCCATTGTTTATTCTGTAGCAACAGCCAAAGGAGTTGCTCTGATCCATGGCATAAACATATTTTCCCAGAGTTTTCTAAACAGCCACTTGACCCGCTGGCCAGCACTTCCCCGCAGGATCTCTCCAGGGATAGCTCTGCCTCTCCCTGCAGTGGCAGCGGTTGTGCAGGTAGACCCGGGCCAGGGGTTTTGGCCTGTGGCAGGGATGGGCAAGGGGAGAGGATGCTTTCCCTGGTGACAGCCCTGCACAGGAGGGTGCAGCTGGTGTCTCCAGCGCTGCAGGGGTGTGGGTCAAGGCTCTAGAGCAGTGGGGATGGAGGTCGGGGCTGCTCGAGACCCAGCATCTCTGTGCTTCAGCTTTTCCAGCTGTAAAACTGGGACAAAGATATTGAGCCACGTTACTTCCCCTGCCTTGATGAAATGCCTGGGACTCTCCCTTCCTCTCTCCAGTCCAGTCAGCTCCCTGGGAAGGGGGGAGGGTGCTGGGCTCTCCTGGCTGGCAGTGGAAGGAAAAGTCTCATTAAAGTGCCAGAGAGAAGACATCAGAAGCAGTGTTCTGGATGCCTGCTTTGGCACCCCGAGCACTCCTGGCTGTTTGTCCCACCACAGGCGGTGTATCTGTCTCCTACCCGCCTTGAATGCAGTGGGAAATCCCCTCCGGGGTACGGTGGTGTGGTCTGAAAACACTTCGAGGGAGCGTCTGCAGGAGAATACACTATAAAACTCCCAGGGCTGAGTCCTGCAGCCCTTTTGGTGCCCAGGAGCCAGCACACAGCCCAGCTCTGCCGGGTGGGCACGCACCAGGCTGCTGGGGATTCAGAGGTGAGGATGGGAAGCCGCCAGCCCCTGGTCACTCAGCAGGGTGGTGGCAGAGCTGTGAACAGAGCTGAGCATCCTGCGCCCGTGCCTGTCCTCTGCCAGCTCCATGGAGCCAAACCCAGTGCCCTCGTTATCCATGGACGTGCCCACAGATGCTCTTGCTTTACTTTTCAGACACAAAATCCAGCTGCAGCTCTGTGTGCTGATCCACGTCGGAGTTACGCATGCAGCCGCATTGGAAAAACGATGATGTTCCTGCACACATCTTGTTTGTCCCATGCATCGTTCCAGCGGAGGGACAAATCGCCCTGTAAATAGCAAGTCCAGGGCTTGGTCCAAGCCAGCAATTAATGCCAGAGCTGGGAGCTAAAAGAGGTTGCATCAAGCCCTTGTCTGACTGCTTTGAAAAATCAAAACAGTCTTGTAAAGATCAAGCTTGTAAAAATGGGGCTCTGTTTTGCTAGCTCATGAATGGGAAGAAATGCCAACTGGATAATTTTTTACACATATTTTTTTCCTCTTTGTCAACATTCCCCCATTTGGCTGAAACTTCAAAATGCCATATTTGGAGAGCGCCTGTCTTAGAAGTTCCAGTATTTGTATAAATAGCTGATAGTGAAAAACTTACCCACTCTGGAGTCTGTCCAGGGGCCCTCAGGAGTGGAGCTGGGGGTAGTGATGGGACCAAGGCTGCTGGGGCCCTGGAGCAGCCCAGTACCTTCCAGTCTGAGATGGCTCCCCACGGCCATGTGTGAGTGGAGAAGGAAGTGTGGCTGGAGGTCTCCAGAACACCAGCATCCACCCAAACGCACAAGGGAGAGCAGCAAAGGTGTGCTCCTTCTCCTCCATCTGCTGGGAAGGAGGTTTGGGCAATAAATGTGGAGGTGAAACAGTGATGGAGGTGCCCTGGATGTCATTGTTTGGTGTGGGGCTGTCATCTTGCTACCCTCTGCTGATGTTGGGAGGACAGGGAAGTCACTGTCCCCTGTCCTGCCCAGGGAGAGCCTGAGCACAGTGAGGGGTTTACTGAGGGACATGTGGTAGGGGGCGTGTAGCAAAGTCCTGGGGTGCACAGTGAGGAGTCTAGAGCAAGAGGTGCAGGGCAAGGTGCTGAGGTGGATGTAGAAGGACCAGAGCAGGTGATGAGGGGCACATGGAGGGACTGAGGGGTGCACAGAAGGACAGAGAGGTGCAGGATGAGGAGTGCATGGAGAAGGACCAGGGCACATGGCAAGGCGCTGGCATGTGCGTGGCACAGTGCAGGGTGCACAGAGAACCAGGACAGATGGTGTGGGACTGGGGCCACAGCGAGGGGCTGGAGTGCATGGTGCAGGGCTGGAGCCCATGGTGAGGGGCATGGAGAGGAACTGGAGTGCACAGTGGAGGGCACACGGTGAGAGGCTGAAATGCATGTGAGGGCATGGAGAGGGATTAGAACACACAGAGAGGCGATGGGGAGCACGTCGAGGGGCTGGGGCACACGGTGAGGGGCACAAAGAGGAACTGGAGTGGACAGTGAAGGGCGCGCTGCAAGGGCATGGGGTGCATGGCGAGAGGCTGGCGCGCATGGCAAGGTGCTCACGGTGAGGGGCTGGGGCGCACGGCGAGGGGCGCACGGCGAGAGGCTGGGGCACACGGGAGGGGCTGGCGCACACGGCGAGGGGTGTACGGTGAGGGGCTGGGGCGCACGGCGAGGGGCGCACGGCGAGGGGCGCACGGAGAGAGGCTGGGGCGCACGGGAGGGGCTGGCGCACACGGCGAGGGGCGCACGGCGAGGGGCTGGGGCGCACGGGAGGGGCGCACGGAGAGAGGCTGGGGCGCACGGGAGGGGCTGGCGCACACGGCGAGGGGCGCACGGAGAGAGGCTGGGGCGCACGGCGAGGGGCGCACGGCGAGGGGCTGGGGCGCACGGCGAGGGGCGCACGGCGAGGGGCTGGGGCGCACGGGAGAGGCGCACGGCGAGGGGCTGGGGCGCACCGCGGGGATGCCGGAGGGGAGCGCGGGGGGCCGGGGGGTGCCAGGCCGTGGGGGAGGCGGTGCCACAGCCCGCTCTTCTTTCATTGATCTCCGGAGCGGGGCAGCCCGGGGCCGCCCCGCGCCTTTAAAGGCTCCTCCTCCCGGCACGGCCCGGGGAGCGCCGCGGAGGGGAGCCCGGCCCCGCCGCAGCCCCGCCGGTCCGCCCCGAGGGCTGCTGCGGGCAGCGGGTGCGCACGTCGGGGCGCGGGAGCCGTGCCCCCCAGCCCGGCGGCCATGAGTCCCCTGCCCGCGGGCAACGGCAGCGCCTGGGGGGCGGCGGCGCTGGGCAGCAACTGCAGCGGGGCCGCCAGCCTGAGCCGGCAGTGGGTGGTGGGGGCCGCCCTCAGCCTCACCGTGCTGGTCATCGTGGCCGGCAACCTGCTGGTCATCGTGGCTATCGCCAAGACACCGCGGCTGCAGACCATGACCAACGTCTTCATCACCTCGCTGGCGTGCGCCGACCTTATCATGGGCTTGCTGGTGGTGCCACCGGGGGCCACCATCCTGCTGAGCGGCCACTGGCCCTACGGCACGATGGTGTGTGAGCTGTGGACCTCGCTGGATGTGCTGTGTGTCACGGCCAGCATCGAGACGCTGTGTGCCATTGCTGTGGATCGCTACCTCGCCATCACGTCGCCGCTGCAGTACGAGGCGCTGGTGACCAAGGGCAGGGCGCGGGCCGTGGTGTGCCTGGTGTGGGCCATCTCTGCCTTCATCTCCTTCCTGCCCATCATGAACCACTGGTGGCGGGATGGGACAGACGAGCAGGCAGTGCGCTGCTACGATGACCCGCACTGCTGCGACTTTGTCACTAACATGACCTACGCCATCATCTCCTCCACCATCTCCTTCTACGTGCCCCTGCTCGTCATGATCTTTGTCTACGTCCGCGTCTTCGCTGTGGCTACACGACACGTCCAGCTCATCGGCAAGGACAAGGTGAGGTTCCTGCAGGAGCCCCCCAGCCCCAGCTCCAGGAGCAGCCGGCGGAGACGGCCCTCCCGTCTGCTGGCCATCAAGGAGCACAAGGCGCTCAAGACCCTGGGCATCATCATGGGCACCTTCACGCTCTGCTGGCTGCCCTTCTTTGTGGCCAACATCATCAAGGTTTTCTGCCGGCCACTGGTGCCGGATCAGCTCTTCCTCTTCCTCAACTGGCTGGGCTACGTCAACTCAGCCTTCAACCCCATCATCTACTGCCGCAGCCCTGACTTCAGGAGTGCCTTCCGCAAGCTGCTGTGCTGCCCGCGCCGCGCTGACCGCCGGCTCCACGCCGTCTCACAGGACCTGCAGCGCTGCCCCTGTGCCTTCAGCCCCCAGGGGGGCCCGTCAGAGGACAGCAAGGTGGCAGCCCCCGGGCGCTCCGGGGAGGACAGCGAGGCTCGGGGCAGCGGCGGCAGCAGCCGCTGCAGCAGCCGGACGGAGGAGACCAGCCTGTCCCAGGGCAGTGGTCCTCGGCAGCGGCCCCTGGGCGAGTCCCAGCTGCAGGGCACCCAGACCACGCTGTGCTCACAGCTTGACGAGTAGGTACCTGCAAGTCCTTGTCTGGGGGGGCTCTGGGGGACCACCCTTTGGGGGTACGATGCAGGGGCTTGTCGATGGTGGGGCTCTGGTCTGACAGTGCAGCGCAGAGCTGGAGGTTAGGCAGACCCCAGAGCCGGAGGGCAGGCAGACCCTGGAGCTGGGGGGCAGGCAGACTCTGGGGTGCATGGGAGAGGTGCTTGGCTGGGGGGCTGGGAACCATCACCCTCTGCCTTTAGGCTCCCCTAAACCCTGGCCCCGTCACTGAGCTGCAGAGCTGGGGTCCGAGCCCAGTCCTGCCTTGTCCCTTCCTGGGGAACACCCCATCCTGGCAGCTGGGGTCTGCTGTTCCTGGGTGAAGGAAACACTGGTGATGAATAGGGAAGCTAAACCAGCCGAGCAGGAATGTGTCCCAAAGCCTGGGAATCCCATCCGCCTTCTCTCCCCACTCCCAGTTTCTGCTGTTTGAGTAGGAAAATGCAGGCAGCCCCTCCACTGTGAGGCAGCTGGGGGCCACTGTCACCAGCCTAGGCTGTGCGGGGCGCTTTGCCCTCTGACAGAGTGTAAATCTGGGAAGGGAATGTACTTTGTCACCCTCCGTCCCTCGCTGTGTCAGCCCTGCAGATGGAGATGGGCTTCCTGTAGCGGCAGCCCTGAGCCAGGGCAGGGGGTGGCAGGGCTGCCTGTGCCGTGGCCCTGCCCGCGCGCTGCCCACACCCTTCTGTGGATTTACACTTTTTTTTGCAAATTACAGGGTGGGTGTTTTCCCCTGAGTTTTTTACTAGTATGACAAAATTTGAATTATTCTGGTTACTGTGGATTTTAACCAGTTTTCTCTGGTCCGAAACCCTTCCTGATACTTGGAGGCGAGAGGGGTCCCTGCCATCACGCACAGGCAGAGCTGCTGTCGGCAGAGATGTGCAGAGAGGAGCAAGAAAGTGTTTCCTGAATTTGTGCGTTCTGAGGAAGGATTCATGCCCACTGGGAACATGGGATGGTGAATTGTGGGCTGGGTCCGGGCACTTCACACCCTGCACTCTCCTGTTTAAGGTTTGACGGCAAAGAGACACCCGTGGGTCCTTCCATCTGACTGGGAGCAGCTGAGAGCTGGGAAGAGAGTGAGTGTGCTTCCCGCGCAGCTGGCCCTGCAGCGGGATCAGGGCGATCATCCCTCGCAGCGTCTCCTCTGCCCGCTTTGGCCGCTGCCTTCCCTGGGGGAGCGCAGCCTCTGGCCAGCCCGCAGGCAGCTGCCCGCTCTCAGCACGTGAGTCTGACACCCCTGCCTGCCCCGGGATGCTTTAACCCCCTTGGCTGACGGGCTGCTGGAGCTCCAGACCTCACGCATGGTGGGTTTTGCCTGGCTTCAGTCCCGGATCCCCTTCTGTGCCCGCTGCTCCCCTTTCTCCCGGGGTGGTGGCCTTGGGTCCCTGTCCCCGGGGCTATGCTGCTGCAAGGGTTGAGCCCGGTGGGTGATGCTGTGTCACCTCCCACCCTCTTCTTGCAGGGCCAGGCGTTGTGAAGGGGACAGAGGAGCGGTGCTGGGGGTGATGGTGCTGGAAGGACCCTCCAGCGCACGCACCGACCTAGAGAAGAGAGGGGCTTTCCCTCGGGAGTGCTCGTGGCTGCAGTGAGGCCCGAGGAGATGGCTCCTCTGTGCCGTTGGTGCTGGAGAGCTGGAAGCAGCTGGGAAAAAGCTTCCGAGCCACTCGCCAAGAGGCAGCGCAGCCTCGGGGATGTGCCTGCGCCCACTGTGCAGATGGGGGACGAGCTCCCACCTGGGGATGTTTCCTGGCATGGCTGGCAGTGGGATGTGGTGGCTGGCAGCTCTGCTCTCTTAAAGGACAAAGGAGCTTGTCGTCTGGGCTCAGCCAGGTTTTGGACAGCCTGTCAGGAAGGGGAGAAGAGCCTCCTGCAGGCACAAGCCCTTCCCAGGATCGCCACTCCATCCCTGCCCCAGCCACTGCATTCCCAGGGCTGGGTGCAATCCCAGGAGCTGCAGCAATACCTTCAGCAAAGAAGCACAGGGGAGCAAGGGGAGCTCCAAGCATGGGGGACTGGGCAAAAAAAAAGTGAATTATGGTCTTGTCAAATCTCCCTCTGTTTCTCCCTCTCTGTTCAGGGTAGATACCCATGTTTCCACACTGTTTGGGGATGGGAGTGGGGTGGAGGAAGCTGGAGGTGCAGCAGCGGGGTCAGGCAGGGGGAGCATCACAGGAGGGCAGTTTTTGTCCCACACACTGGTCTGGGTACGTGGGGCAGTGGGGTGAGGGCAGGGAGGTTAAGCTCTTGCTTTAAACCTCTTTGTGCATCCGGTGTGGTGGGAGGTGGTGGCAGGGCGGGTCTAGCCCCAGGATGCTGTGCTGGCTCCTCTGCGGTGCCAGTGTACAAACGAGCCCTCGTATTCGCAGCTGTGCCCACGCCACACCATGCAGTGACTTTGGGGATAATGTTGGTTGTAAATATGTCATGGTGACTGTAAAGTTGTTGTCCTGTTTTGTCTCCCCCCACCCTGTGTGTGAAATAAACCTTTGAAACTCTGTGATGTCTCAAATCTGTGCCAAGCAGAGGGATGATGCTTCCGTGTGCCCTTCCCAAGGGGCTGCCCAGGGCTCGGGGCTGCAGGGACCGGCTGAGCGGGCAGGCAGGGAGAAGCCGGGCTCTGGGCATGCCATGGTGCCAGCCCCCAGCCCTGCCACATCTCCCTGCACCCTGAAAGCGTGGGCAGAGCCTGGTGCTGCCAGGGTCCCTGGCATGCAGGGTTGTCCCTCCCCAGGGCTGGGCACAGCACCCACCTGCCCTCTGTGCTGGGAGGGGAAGCTTTGTGCCCCACCCCGGGTCTGCCAGCACCAGAAGGTAGGCACCACCATCCCATCATAATTCCAGAATTTTTTAGCAGTGTGAGCATTTGCTCAGGAGAGGCAGAGCGCCCTGTGCTGGGATGATGCCTAGAGCATTGTGATCTCCTGCTGGGATCCCCCCTTGGCTTGTTTTGCTTTTAATACCCAGCAAGGATGAATAAAATAAAATATAATATATATGCTCACAAAATAAAGAGCAAAATGCAGCTCTTGGCAACTGTTTCCATATAGAGCTTTCGACATCAGTTTGGTGGCTCTTGGGAGGCTGGTCCCTCACCCCTGCAGCTGACCCCGAGCACAGGGTCCTGTGTGTCCCCCAGCCCTGCCGTGGCCCCATCCTCCCTGGGGTACCATTGGTGACCCGCTGAGGGGACACAGTCCAACACCAGCCTGGGAGCTGCTCGTTAGCCCTGCAAGACCACCGTGTTAATGAGTAACTTCCCAAACAGCAAGCAAGCCCAGGGCAGGGGGTGAAGGGGGGCTGTCCCAGGGAAATGGGGGCTCCAGCTCCCTGCACGTTCTGTTAGCAGGGCTAGTGCCCATCTCTAATCAAGCTAAAGCTGCCTCAGATGGGTTTCTTTCCTCCTGGGGGGTACATTGACGACACCTCCCCCCCCAGGCACCTGTGTTGCATTCCCAAACAGCACCTCCCCCGGGGTTCTCTTTCTCTTCATTAGCAGTCAGCACCGGGTGTAGGTGCTTGCTGCTCTCTGGGTGCTGTTCTCCCTGCCTGTGTATGTGTTGCTGGGCAGTGTGTGGGGATGGACATGTCCTATGCCCCCTGCCTCTGCTGTGTAGGGGGCATCTCCCTCCAACACCCCAGTCCCGTGCCAGGTTGTGCCGCTGGATCAAGCACCTGTGCTGGCAAAGCACTTGATGCTTGTGTGGCATTTTGGGGTTTCCAAGTGCTCTCGGCACTAAATGCCTCCCTGAAGCTTTAGTTGCTCTGCTGAGTCAGGATTGCCCTGTGCTGGGAGCATGCACGGAGCACCCAGTGCTACCTTTGCTTGCAGCACTCCCCTGATGCAGGGAGGCTGCTCATCCTCTTGTGGCTGGTTTTGTCTATATGTTTATTTAACTGGCTTTTCCATTTCCCCAGGGGATGCATAAGTGGCTAGGTGGTTTTATCCCTCAGTTAGCAATGCTACCCTGCCCAGGGGGTGCTGGGCCAGCTGCTGTCCTGGCTCTGGGCTTTTGGGACTGGGGAGTTTGCTCTCTGGGCTCTGAAGTCATGTTTTTGTGTTGTGTTTCTGCTCCAGAGCAGCTGAACACGGTTTTCTCTGCTGTTTGCTCCACAGAGTTCCTGCTGCCAGTGTTGGATTTGCTGTGATGAGCGGCTCTTCTCTCTTCTCCAGGTTGCTGTCGGAGGAGAAGCCTGTTGCTGCCCTGTGGGGTATGGAGATGCATGCCCTGGGCTGCTTTGGTGGGACCTGGTGGCAGGAGCGAGTGGGGAGGTGGTGGCTGTGCTCTCCGGGCAGCTGGGCTGGTGTGCATGGGGCATGGTTCCCCTTTCCCATTGAGTGTGTGCCCAGGAAAACCTCTGCTTTTAGCTGGCCCGAGGCTTGCTGGGGGAGCAGCTTGCATGTGCACAGATGATGCTGCACCCCTGCAGGCTGCCAGCTGAACACGGGCACCCAGAGCTGTGTGGTGAAGGAGGACGATGACTTCTTGGAGCACCTGGTCCTGCTGAGAACGGTGAGATGTGAGGCTTGCCGAGCAGCCCGTCGGAGTGAGCCTGTGCCCCAGCAGCAGGGCTGGCTGCCGGTGGGGCTCCCTGCCACGGGCTCTCTGCTTGGCTCCACAGATCTGCCTGGGGGCTGATGCCAGGGATGAGCTGCACGTGGTGGCTGTTGATTCGAAAAACACCTATGGAGACCACAAGCCAGTGACCATCGCAGCGCTGCGGACCTCGGTGCTCCCCATGGTACAGGCAACAAAACACACAGCGTGCAGCCCCTGCCCACGGGGTGATAACTTCACCCAGGTTGGGGCCGGGGTCTCTGAGCTCCGACTCTTTGCAGATCAGCCTCAAAGGTCTGGAGCTGGTCCCCCCTGTCACCTTCCTCCTCAAGTGTGGAGCTGGGCCAGTCTATCTCAGTGGGCAGCACATCACCCGTGAGTGCCACCGAGCTGCAGGGCTGGGGGCTGTGCTGGGGATGCTCCTGGGTCCTGTGGTGGCTAGTGCCCTCAACCAGGCTGCTTCCCCCTGGAGATGGAGGGATTGCCGGTCTTCGGGGCGGATTAGTGCTTGTTTGCATTTATGGGCTCGACACAGTGGTCTGTGCCAGCTTTCTGCTCTGCCTTTGGTGCCAAGGGGTGGGATGGTGCCGTGTTCCTGCTCCCAACGTGGGGTGGGATTGCTGGCTGTGTTTGCAGCTGGGGGTTTTGCCTCCCCTCAGTGGGTCAGGCCCCCCCGCTCCTGCTGCAGCCATGCATCTCCTCTCCCCAGTGGAAGATGATGCACAGTCCGAAGCCCACGAGGAAGAGCTCTCGGAGGAAGATGTAGGTGATGAGGATAATGATAGAGCATCATAGAACAGTCAGAGCTTGGTGAGGACTCTTTGGCTCTAGGAGTGGAGCTGGCACAATGGCAATGGTGGGGACACCCTCTGCCAGGAGCTGCAAATGCCTCATGCCAGATGGCACAGATCCTTGCAGGGGGATACAACCTGTCTGGGGTTTGAATATCATCCTTTGTCTCCTCTCCATTCCTACCACACTCCCATAAATGCTCTTTTTTTCCTTTTTATTGCAAAAACAGTGTGAAAGTGCAAATATCCTGGAATTAGTCTGGGCTGTGCTCTCACTTGCTGTCCTGTCCCTCCCTGCCTCCTCTTGGAAAAATATATTCTGTGTCTGCAATTACCATGATGCTGTGGGTCGTGCCGTGATGCTGTAGGTTGTGCTGCTGACCCATGGATCTGGGGGATCAGGGGTCCCACTGAGCAGTGCCTGGGGAGCTGCCTGCTGCCAGGACAGGGCTCAGGGGTGCTCTCAGCATGTCTGGAGGACAAAGGCTGCACCATGTCCCGGCTCAGGGCTTGTGTGTCCACAACAAGCTTAGCCATGTCTCTGGGGCAGGACAAGATGCTCTGGTGCTGAGGGGCTCATGCACTCCCTGCGCAGCCCTGGCATCAATTATCCTGTGTGCTCCCTTCTAATGGTCCTTTTGTTCTGGTAGGAATTGCTCGGACCATCACCTGTTCGGATCAACAGGACAAAGTTGTGTCACTGTCTTCACAGCAGCCCAGGGAAATGCAGCCAAAAGCCGCCCAGAACAAGCAGCCATTGAAATAACGTAATTAGAACTCGTAATTGAGAAAATTGCCCAAACCCATTATATACATGATATTAGCTGGCAGTGCGGTTGACTTTAAAGGGGAGCCCTGGATCTGCAGGCAGGGCGGGCTGAGAATGGGGCCCAGGGGTCTTTTTTTATTTTCCACACTGGTAATGGAAAAGGGCACAGAGATGAGCTGATGGGCGCGTGGGGGTAAGGTTGCTGCTGTCGGGCTGTAATGGCTCGGGAGAGGCTGGAGATGGGTCTGGGTGAAACCAGCTGCCAGCCCTAACGGGCTGCAGCCTGGCAGCATGTCTGCTCGGGGATGCAAGGGGGCAGGACCACAGGGTGATCGCATGCAGCCTTCGCCCCAGGAAGGGGCTTCTCTGGCATCGCCTTGCCTGGAGCCCCCTTCTCTGCACTTGGGTTTGAGATGTGCCCTGGGATGGGGAGCAGAAAGCTGCTGCTGTGCACAGCCTCAGGGGCACCTCTCATCCTGCACTGGCAACATCTCCTGGAGGGCTTTGGCATAACCATGGCAACTGCCAGGTAATTAATAGATGGATCTCAATGTCATGGAGACAAAACAAGGACAAGGAGTGTGCCGGGCACTGGGCTGCATATGCCTGCGCAGCTGGGCACAGAGGGCCCCAGTGCAGGCTGCAGCCCCGTGGCATGTAGCTGGTGCTGTGCCCACCCAGCCGGCACCAAAATGGGTTCTGTTCCCCCTGTGGCACGGGTGTCCCTTCATCACCCTGCTGCATGGTGGTGGCACATGGCAGCCAGCATCTCCCCTGGGCAGGACAGGGTGAAGAGGCAGCCCTGAGCTCCTCACAGCGTTCGCGCACAGGATGGGTGCCAGCCTGGCGCACCGGCAGGACTGTCTGTTCCAAGTGCCTGGTGGCTTAAAGACTTTCTTTTGGGAATAATGGAGAAGAGTTTTGGCAGAGAAAGGAGATGTGAGGATGACATTTTAATGTGGAAAATGCTCCTGTTAGGTGAAAAGCTGCTGCAGAGATTCCTTCCATGCTAATTGTTCCCCAGGAGTTTGTGGGCTTTGCACAGGGCGATGGGCGCAATGGTCCTGGGCTCAGCAGCGAGGTGGTCCCAGCCCCGAGCACTCGCACCATCGCAGCCTGGCAGGGCTGGGAGCTGTTCTGGGGTGGCTTTGCTGGCTACTCGGTACTGCACATCTCCAGCTGTGTACATGTCCTCCAGATGTTCACAGTCACACCCCAAATCCCAGGGGAGCTGTATGGGATCCCCCCAGGAGCTGGGGCTTGCCCCAGGCTTTGTCGGTGCAGAAATGTTTGTGCCTTCCACTGCTCCAGGCTGGTCGCCACAGCTCCACCGGGTACATGTCACAGCCTCGCCTGCTTTTTGAGTGAGCAGATTCCAGTTAACAAATGCAGGAATGCCCTTTTAGTTTGTGCATAAATGGCCAATTATTTGATGCATGAGCACCCCATCAGCTCACCCATGAGCACCCAACTAATCGCACGGGTAGTGCAAGCCTGAGCACCAATGGAGTGCATGCATGAGCACCCCATTAGTGTCCTTGGGTGCCCATTTGGTTCTGGCATGAGCCCCCGTTATCTCAGGAGTCTGGTGCTGGCAGAAAGGGCAGGAGGAAGCCTCAGCCTGGGGATGGGGGAGGCGTTTTCCCCAAATACCTCTTAATTATTTACATTTTCTGCTGTCTACTCAGAGAAGCTTGTGTTAATTGCAATAAACTAAAATAAATAAGAATTCTCCTAGCTGAGGTTGCTTTGCCCAGTTCCCCATCCTGGTCCAAAGGGCCAGATCTAGCCTTGCTCCGGGAGCAGGGGTAGGATGCATGGCCAAGCCACACAGCTAGGCAGGGACAGGGACTGAGATCACCACGATCTCACTGCACCTCTGCAGCTGGTGAGGGGGCACTGGGGGGGCCCGCTCCCCCCTGCCTGCCCAGCCTGCGGGAAGGTGACTGCCTTTAAATGCTGCTTGGCAGCACAGCCAAGTGCTTTGCTGCAGGTGCTTCACCTGGAAAAGCAGCCCTTCATTTAGGGATGCATGCAGGGCTGAGGACGTATCTCAGGAGGAGGCTTCTGCACACGGTAATTTATTTGTGGGGGGATTTTTACCTGCTGATGCTCAGCTGGAGCAGAACGAAGAGTCGTGTGGGGTTGGCCAGTGGGGAGGTGATTGCAGGGCTTTGGATTCAATATTTGATTGATACTCGATATCTGATATGTGGTAAGAGGGACGATTCTGAACCATCTCTTCTGCCTCTGAAAGCATCCTTTGAGGTGGGGTGCCTTGTCGACATGTGGGGTGAGGCAGGCAGGGTGCATGGAAGTTGATCTTAAAGCCCAGTTAATATAAATTCAGACTGCAGAGCTTATGGGGGACTGCTGAGACGCATTACGAAGCTGTGGCTGGGGGCAGCTCTCCCTTGGGTTCCCTTGGGGACTTCCAAAATATGCCAGGTGAGCTTCAGTCCTACTAGCTGAGATATGTGAGGGCTTAAGAATGAAATAACATCTGGTACAGAAGGAAATCAGCAGGGTGGCAAGTCCTGTGCTGGGGAAGAGCAGGAGATAATATATGGAAATAGCCCAGGAAATTAAAGTTGGACTGCAGCGGGTGGTCAGATGATTCAGTGGGTGGGAGGGAGGCAGGGGATGTGGGAACAGCCTGGGAGAGGGGGTTGCACTGGGCAGGTGGTCCCGGGGCTCTGGCAGTGAGCACTGCAGGACGGGGACGGTGCTGCCTGCACTCCCCTGAGGCCAGGTGCCGGCTATGGGCTCCCAGCAGGACCCAGCTGCCTGTGGGGAGCAGCCCGGGCAGGCAGGGACCCATCTTCCAGGACTGATCTAATTTTTTTCCCTGAATTTCCTTCTTGCCCCCCACCCCATTCCCTTCACAGCTGATGACATGAAACTCTGGCGTTGCTTTCAGCAGGACTGTGTCGGGGTCTACAAAAGCATCTCAGCTGAGCCCCCTGAACTGCGGCAGCGATGAAACCTGGGCTGGCGGCTGCCAGACTTGGTGCTTGAGGAGACCTGGTTAATCTCGTTAGGGGGATGGATGAGCGGGGTGCAGGCGCACGACGCTTTGAGGCAGTGCAAAAGTAGTAGAGCATCTTTATTCGTTTATCCATTAATGTCCTTTGTGATTTCCAGAAACATTAGGAGCTATTTTCTGGCTCAGCCACTGCTTCCCTTTTCTGTCTGCCAGCAGCTGCCCCTCCGTGCCGGCTGGGCTGGGGCAGAGGCAGGATTGCTGCAAGCGCTTCATTTAAAGGGGTGCTGGTGAGACCCGATTTTGGTAAGTGCCTTCCCTGCGCTCACGGTCAGCCCTGCTGCTTTTCTCCTTCTCTTCTTCCCTACCCCACGATAACCGCTGTTGAGCCTGGGGCTGTCTCCCCCTCCTGATGCAGGGCTGCGTGCCAGCATCACCCCTTTTCTGAGCCTGATTTTTCCATTTCCCTCCCCAGGAACCCGCGGGACAAAGCCACCATCCTGGGGAGCCTCCCCGGGTACCGGGCAGGGTGCTGGGCAGGAGGACAGCCACAGCAAAGCCATGACAAGGAGCAGGATGTGCCCCATGGATGCCTAAAACCCATGACCACCCAATATTGGGGTGCTGAGGCTGGTCAAGACAGGGGTTTTCTCACCTGCCTGTGGTAGACGGGCTCAGCTGCAGCCATGGAGGGGGACGGGGCCAACACCACTGTCTACAAGCTTGCCCTGCAGAACCACTCCAATGCCAGCGCGCAGTTCACCGGGGTGCAGCTCATCCAGTCCTTCAAACCCCTCATCATCCCCTGCTACGCCCTGGTTGTCCTCGTTGGCATCTTCGGCAACTACCTGCTCCTCTATGTCATCTGCAAGACCAAGAAGATGCACAACGTCACCAACTTCTTCATCGGGAACCTGGCTTTCTCTGACATGCTGATGTGTGCTACGTGCGTGCCTTTCACCCTGGCCTATGCCTTCAACCCCCAGGGTTGGGTTTTTGGGAAGTTTTTGTGCTACTTTGTCTTCTTGATGCAGCCCATGACAGTTTATGTCTCCGTCTTCACACTCATGGCCATCGCAGTGGACAGGTAAGCACCAGCAGGGTGGGTGGCTTGGGGATCCCCAGTCCCCTCAAGCTGCTGCTTGGTCAGCTTGGGGTGTTAAGTGCTGTACGCTCAAAACTGGAAAAGGAAAAATCCAGGGGATCTCTGCAGTGTCTCTGCAGCCTCCTCTTTAGCATCAGGACTCGAGCTCAGGTGGAGGAAGTGCAGTGGGGGCGTTCGGCTGGCCGCATCGGGAAATGGTGTTGCGCGGTTTCACGCCTGCCTGTACAAAGCCATCGCTACTGAAATCTGCTCCCCCGCAGCCAGATCTGTGCTCCCGGCAGGCGCTGCTCTCTCACAAGGACTCGCTGGAGTTTGCTCCTGGTTCTTCATACTTTGCCAGACAAATCTGCACTCAAATCATGCTGTGCTCTGGCCCCTGGGTGAAGAGCACTTTTGCATCCCCGAGTGCGCCTGGGCAGGGTCTGATGGGGGTGGTTTGTAAAAACTGTGTTTCCATAGAGACCTCCTCTCATAAAAGGTGCTCCAAACCTTGCAGGGATGGGTGCGACGCTGGCAGCACCAAGAGTGCCTCTCACACTCATATGCCTCTGCCCAGGCGGGAGCGGGGCAGGACCATGATGGGAAGAGAGGGGAAAAAAGAGAAGATTAAAAAAATGAAAGATTTGAGTGGAATAGCTGAGAGAGGCTGGACTGCTGGCAGAGCTGTGCTGCTCTCGCCAGGGGCTTGAGATGTCCCAGCAGTGCTGATGTTCTCCTTTTGCTCTTCAGCAAAGCCCTTTTTTGGGGGGTGAAAATTAATTGCTTGTTTCTCCTGCTAAAGAGGCAGCCACCAAATTACACTGTCCTCAGCACATTCATAAAACGTCATTGGGATTTATAGTAAATGGACAATTTTAGCTCAAATCCTCCAGCTCCAATGAGGGGGAGCACACGGCTGCCCCAGGCCTCTGCTGGTCTCGGGCTTCAGCACAAGCCTGCGAGCAAAGCACACGAAGAGCTGTCAGTGCTTTCCTGAACGTTGCAATATTTAATGTTGCGATAGCAAATGCTGCAATACTAAGTGGCGGGCTGTGCCAGGGGGCAGAGCACTTAGTATGCAAAAGAGCTGCATAACATCTAATTACGGTCACTGAAGGTACCTTGCTGGGAGCCCATTTAGGATCAGCCCTTGATTGTAAGGGAGATCATAAGGACTGCCACGGAGAGGAGTGGAAGATGCTCAGTGGAGGAGGAAGTAAAGGAGGAACTGCTGGCTTTTATTGTCATTCACTCAGTGCTGCCTGCGGTCCTCAAGGTGGGTCCAGAGACAGGCTGCAGGAGGGATGCTCCGTGCTCCATGCCTGGCCCTGCTTTCGAAGGTGGCAGAAGCAACCCAGTCCTTCCAGGGGCTCCATGGCAGAGCAAGGGGATGCAGTTGTCCCCCCTGTTCCCAGCCAGCCCCTTCCCAGCCCAAGGCCGTGCCCCTGCTCCTGGAGCTGGCAGGGCTCTGCCTCCCATGGCTCCAGCCCTGCCGCCAGCCACCCCTTGCCCTGGGGGCTGCTGGGGGGGGGGGGCTTGGGCTGCCGGGCTGCTCTAGGGCTCAGGCTCCCCCATTTACCTCCCTGCAGGTACTACGCCACTGTGCACCCCCTGAAGAAGCGCATCTCAGTCACCAGCTGCATCTCTGTGGTGGGGGGCATCTGGCTGCTGTCCTGCGTGCTGGTGGCCCCCGCCATCGCCCACACCTACCACGTGGAGTTTCGGCAGGAGGGCTTCGCCATCTGCGAGGAGTTCTGGATGGAGAAGGAGACGCAGCGCCTGGCCTATGCCTATGGCACCCTGATCGTCACCTACATCCTGCCCCTCTCTGCCGTCTCCCTCTCCTACATCTGCATCTCAGTGAAGCTGAGGAACCGGGTGGTCCCTGGCCACCCCACGCAGAGCCAAGCCGAGTTTGACCGTCTGAGGAAAAGAAAGATCTTCCGCCTCATTGTGCTGGTGGTGGCGGCCTTCGGGGTCTGCTGGCTCCCCATCCACGTCTTCAACATCATCCGAGACATCGACATCAACCTCATCAACAAGCACTACTTCCTCCTCATCCAGCTGCTCTGCCACTGGTTTGCCATGAGCTCCTCATGCTGCAACCCCTTCCTCTACGCCTGGCTGCACGACCGCTTCCGCGGGGAGCTCCGGAAGATGTTTGCCTGCAAGAGGAAAATCATCCCTGCCAAGAACTGTGGGGCTGTTGGCGGCATGCTCTGAGGCTGGGGTCTCGCTCCCCAGCCCCTCCACGGCCGTGTGCTTCACCCCGTGGATGGCAGGGCTCTCCTCGCTGCTGAGGGGCCGGGGATGCTGTCCTGCCTGCGGGACCAGAGGCAACCAGGGTCCTCCTGCCTGCCCAGGGGTTTGCAGCACTCGCTGCAGCATCCTTCCCTACGCCTGCCCTGCAACAGGTGCTCGGCTCCGCTCCTGGCATGCCCTGAGCAGCCTTTGCCACCATGACAGCCGCTGGCATGAGCAAAAATGCATCTGCTGCAGCTTTTCCCTGCAAGTTGCCCCAGCCACCCCCAGCTGCGCACCTGCAGCCTCACCAGTCCCAGCAAAACCCATCCCCCCTGCGAGGGTCTCAGATCTCCCCCCCAGGGCAGCACGTGTGGCCCACAGAATGTCCCCGTCCCCAGGGTTGGTTCCATGACTGGCTGCTTGGTGGGATGCCCTGGGATGCTGTGGTCCAAAGGGCTGGTGGAGCCTCGTGCTGAGGCTGCTGGGCTTTGAAGAGAGTGGGGGGACCAGAGCATTACCAGCATTGCCGGGTGGGGGGTGGGTGCTCCGGGGAGCAGGGGATGGGGTGGGATGGGGCAGCACAGCTCCTGGAGGACACAGCGCCTGGCAGGGCTGCATGCTTCGCTTTGGAACCTCACAGTGTCATTATTCTAAATTAATGAAGAAAATGGGTCTGCAGGAGTGCGAGGAAGGGGTGAAAGGCATTTCGCTGGGGTGACGGCTGTAAATAGCTGCCTGTTTCATTAAATGAATTGTACAGCAACCATGAAAGTGATTCTCGCTTGGGTTTTGGAAATGGCATTTCTCCTGCCAGATTGTTTTTAGAGAAGCATCGGTACTTTCCCTGCAGGCTCAGGGCAGGTGAGGGGACGGAGCCACACCAGGACAGGGTAGTCTGCTCCGCAGCCCTGCACACCTGCCATGCACACCCTGCACCAGCCACCCTGCACCAGCCCCCCTCCCTCCCCCCCCAGCCTGTACCCCCAGACAAGCACCCACCTGTACGCACAGGCACTTGTAACCCTCCACAACACCCACACACGCTGCCCTGTGCATGCACAGCCCTAGGCAAGCACAAAATCCCTCCCCTGTACACCCCCCCACAGCTGCACACACACGCAGCTGTACATACACGCGTGCCCATACAGACACCTCTATGGATGCACACACAGCCCCTGTCCTGTACACACACACGCCCGTTCACACACCACTGTACATATACACACACCCTGTACAGAGCTGTACATGCATACTCCTGTATGTACACCTGTGCATGCCACACACATCTGTACACCCCTTCACACCCCATACATACACCTGTACACACCTGTGCATACACTGTACACGCTGTACACACCTGCACACCGCTGTGCATACACCTGTAGCTGCACCTGTACACCCCTGTACATGCACCTGTACACCCTGTACATACACCTGCATACACCTGTATATGCACCTGTACACCCTGTACATACACCTGCACAAACCTGTACATACACCTGTAGATGCACCTGTACACCCTGTACATACACCTGCACACACCTGTACATACACCTGTAGATGCACTTGTACACCCCTGTACATACACCTGTATATGCACCTGTACACCCCTTACATACACCTGTAGATGCACCTGTACATACACCTGTATATACACCTGTAGATGCACCTGTACACCCTGTACATACACCTGCACACACCTGTACATACACCTGTAGATGCACTTGTACACCCCTGTACATACACCTGTATATGCACCTGTACACCCCTGTACATACACCTGTACATACACCTGTGCATACAACTATATGTACACCTGTAGATGCACCTGTACACCCCTGTACATACGCCTGTATATACACTTGTGCATGCACCTGCACCCCCTGCACATACAACTGTACACCCCTGCACGCCCCTGTGCATGCACCTGTGCGCACACCTGCACATACATGTGCACACACCTGCACGCCCCTGGCCACGCCCCTCCCCTCCCAGCCCCGCCCCGTGCTCTCGCGAGAGGGGCGGGGCGGGAGCGCACCGGGCCGCCCGCTCCGCGCCCGCTCCGCGCCCGCTCCGCTCCGCACCGCACCGCTCCGCACCGCCGCCATGTCGGGCCCGGCGCCGGCCTGGGCGCCCACCCACGTGCAGGTGACGGTGCTGCAGGCGCGGGGGCTGCGGGCCAAGGCGGCGGCGGGCGGCGGCGGCAGCGACGCCTACACCGTGATGGCGCTGGGCCGCGACAAGTTCTCCACGTCGGTGGCGGAGCGGTGCCAGGGCCGCCCGCTCTGGCGGGAGGAGGCCACCTTCGAGCTGCCGCCGCCGCCGCGGCCCGCCGCCCTGCGCCTCACCGTGCTGCACCGCGCCCTCGTCGGCCTCGACAAGTTCCTGGGCCGCGCCGAGGTGGATCTGGCGGCGCTGCGGGCCGAGGGCGGGCGGCGGCACAGCAGGTGGGCCCGGGGCGGGGGGCTGCGGGGGCTCGGGGGGCCGGGGCGGGGGGGCTGAAGAGGGATGGGGGTCTGGGGGCAAGGCAGGGGCTGGCAAGGTGGTTGGGGGGCCTCTGGGTCCTACAGGGGCTGGGGGAGTGATGGGGGGATGTCTCTGGGCCCCATGGAGGCAGGGAGAGGCGTGGGGGGCTCTGGGCCCCGCAGGGGCTGGGAAGAGGGCTGGGGGGGCTCTGGGCCCCGCAGGGGCTGGGGAGAGGGCTGGGGGGGCTCTGGGCCCCGCAGGGGCTGGGGAGAGGGCTGGGGGGGCTCTGGGCCCCGCAGGGGCTGGGGAGAGGGCTGGGGGGGCTCTGGGCCCCGCAGGGGCTGGGGAGAGGGCTGGGGGGGCTCTGGGCCCCGCAGGGGCTGGGGAGAGGGATGGGGGGGCTCTGGGTCCCGCAGGGGCTGGGGAGAGGGATGGGGGGGCTCTGGGTCCCGCAGGGGCTGGGGAGAGGGCTGGGGTGCTCTGTGCCACGTAGGGGCCTGGGGCTCTGGTGGGGGACCCCTGTGCCACACAGGGACCCCTCAAGCCTCACGAGGACCCATGGGGTGACCCATCGAGGTCCCTCCTGGCGTGGGGCAGCCCCCGGCACAGCACCTGGTGCCTGGCCAGCCCTGCCTTGTGCCTGGGCTCGATTTTTAAATATTTACATGCGGATGCTGAGAGTGTGTGCTGGGAGCAGCCAGGCTGACCCGAGACACCTCGTGTGTCGAAATGCCTCCTCCTTCCAACAGGGAATGAACGTAGGCTACAGCCAGCTATTTATATATTTTTCTTAATAAATGCTTAGCAGAGCCTAAGCGCGTGTAAGAGCAGATAATTCAGGGTTGTATGGGCTGGCCTCGCTGTTGCAGCAGGACACCAAGCTGGGAGACTTTTCCTTTATTACCAAGCGCCGGCTCTGTGTCATAGTTGCCCTTTTGAACATAAACACTGGGACGGTGCGCTGGAATCCAGGGGTGGTTACTGGGAGGGTTTTACTGGGAGTCAGCAGCCTTGTAATGTGGCTTGAGGTGGCCAGTGAGTCACCTTCCTCTTCTGCTCACCGGAGCAGATCCAGGTACTGACACAGGCTTGGCCAAAGCCGAGAGCTGCCGTCCTGTTTCTTGACAAAGCCATCACCACTTGTGAAGCTTTAATTACAGTGTGGCTGTCATTAAGGTTGTGTCAAGAGCTAATGTGTTTACACTGTATCGGAGCATAATGTGCAGTCAGCAGAGTTCAAGGAGTCGGCCCTGCTTGCCTCGGGTCCTCCTGGGCTGGTTTCTCAGTGTCTGGGTCAAAGGAAAATACGGGTGTGGGTGTGTGTGGAGAAAATGTAATTTTGCTCCTGGGAAAACTTTGGTATTTCCAGCCCTTAGTGTTGTCCACCCAACTCTCCATTTTCTGTTTGAAGCTTGTGTCTTTTGTCATCGCATAGCTGCTGTGGTGAGGTATAGCCGTGAAGGGGTGGTTTTATTTGGAAAATAAATGCATGTTGATTGACAGGTGCACACTAACATAAATTAATAAGATTTTATATTTTGTAGTTTGTGGGGGAGGTTATCAGTACATTATTCAGCTGCTCAAAGGGAGGCAGATGTAGCGGCATGCTTCCCAGAGTGATGGCCCTGTTTTGGTCGGCGCTAAGCTGCCTTTCGCTGAACATGTAGTTTGTGTTTTGGATGCATTTTGAATAGGGCCTTCTCTGTCCCCAGGGCAGAGAATGCGCAGAATGAATCGTGGCACCAAAACCATACGAGCTCAGGATGCTCCTAGAAATCACGCGGGTTAGAACAAAAGTGCCCAGTGCTGGCTTGCATTAAAGGCAGAGGATCTGTGCTCCCCTCACTGCTGCTGTGGGTCTGCAGTTTTAGGGACCCGACAAAGCCTGACATCTTATAAAATCCCTTCCCTGGTGCTGGTGTCTTGTAACTTCAGGTCTGAATGTCTAACTGTAGCGGGGTGCTTGAGCGTTCATTTCCCTCTAAGTGTTTCTCTGTAGCAGATTTCTGAATTCATCTCCTTCAGCTAATGCTCATTAGTTTTGAATTTTCTCTGAAGCAAAGTGCCTTTTCCTATTCTCTGTCATTGCTTCAAAGTGCACCTTCAAAGGACTGAAGTGCAAATTCGATGGAGAGGTGGATTTGTGTGCTCCGTTCGCTTCCTTTGTTTTCCCGTACCAGCTGGTGAGGAGGAGGAAGCCAGCATTTTCCAGGCAGCCTTTCCTATCAGTTCTGTGGAGTTGGGAACTCTGTGGCTCCAGTGATAGACAAAAAAGTATTGGTGTGCGGTGCTGCTAATTTTCGTTGCTGGCCCTAATGTGGTTTGAATGTCATGTAGTGGTAATTAAGGACGTGGGATAGCAGCATGCAGGTGGTGTTTTTGCAGTGTAGGATACCGTGAGCACATACTTAATATGCAGCACTTAATGTTCTGGCGCTGCATTAAGTGGGATGGGATAAGGTTCTGCCCAACGAATGTCCTTCCTGGCATGCTCCAGTCACAGGCTGGTAGAGGTGAGTGGAAATCCCCAGACGGTCTGCAAGGCTTGATTTGGCTCTCCTTGTGTTGATTAGGGGTTCCTTGGCTTAAGAGGTATTAAGATAGCTACTGAAAAGAAGCTGGAATGAAAGGTATGAGGGTGTGGGGCCTGTGTGCAAGCTCTCTGGTACCAGTGTCAGCTCTCAAACCCACTTCAAAGTCTTAGCCTCTGCAAATTTGGGGAAGCCAGATTAAAGGACAGGGGAGAGTGGCTGTGCTGAAATACAGGAATTCCATGTTGTATTTCTTCTTTTTCTTCATTTTTCTTTAACCCTTCCTGGTCTGAGTTTTAAAACAAATTTTACTAATAACTTTCTATTTACAATGAGAAATGTTTTCCTTGGGACCTGGGGCCATATGACTATGACATTGTTGTAAGATTAAAGGCTTTTCTTTTTTCCTATGCTGTGGGCTTATTTGATTTTTAAAACATAAATACCCTCTGTTGTTCTGAATTACTCGTGCCTCTCAAGAACTGGTTTGTAACAGAAATCTTGTTTCTGCAGGTGGTACAAGCTTCGCTCCAAACCAGGGAAAAAGGAAAAGGAGAGAGGGGAGATTGAAGTAGATATCCAGTTTATGAGAAGCAACATGACAGCCAGTATGTTTGACCTGTCCATAAAAGACAAGCCTCGCTCTCCCTTTGGCAAGCTGAAAGACAAGCTCAAGGGGAAGAGGAGCAGTGGCCTTTCTGACACGGCGTCGGCGATCGTTCCCAGCACAACTCACTCCCCTGCTGACAGTGAAGATGAGTCAGTTGAGAAGGAAAAGAAGAAATCAAAGTTCAAAACCCTGTTTTCCAAACCTGGCCTGCAGAAGACCTCCCTCTCCCAGTCCATGTCAGTCCTACCGACACAGCAGCCTGTCACCGAGAGGGTTCGGCTGCGGCCCAGCGACTTCCAGTCAGAATGGGATGACGAGGAGTCCGAGACCTCTCCAACCTCAGAAAGTGAGTATTGGCACTCACTGCACTGATGAAGCACAAAGCTTGCCTCCAAAGGCTTGCTAGCACTTTTCGTCCTTTTTAGTGCAGTAGTTAAATTCTGCTTACTGAACGAATGCAGAGAAAGTCACTTCTGTCCGCGGTGGCAGGTGTGCATGCAGGACATTAGACGCAGCTAAGCTTACCTTGGGGTAGCATAGAAACCGTGGGGCTGCGCGAGCAATGTCCGCACATGTGGGCGGTGCAGCTTCCCAGTGGGTGACCTGTGGTGGGTTTAGGTCATTGAACAGCACATGTGATCTGGTTTGCCGAGGGCTGGCAGCGGTAGGGGACCCAGAGGGTCTGGAGGTGGCTGGTGCACTTGCTGTGTTACGGTTGCAGCAGTCCATTAATGACTGTGAAGCGCTGAGGTTGTCAGTAGCAACTGTCAGAGGGAAGGATGTTCTTCCAGCTTGAATTTCTTCCCATTTATTTTTTTCAGAAGCCTTTGGGAATGTCCTGGAAGAGAAGTCCTCTCTCTCTCCTGTATTTAAATCTCGTAAAATGGCAGCTTTGGACAGCAGGCAACTAAATCAAGTAACCGCTAACTACACCAAGAAAGAAGGGCTGTCTTTATTCAGTGGCCTTAAATCCAAAAGCGATCCCGTTTCCAAGTCTAGTCTGTGTATCAACGGCAGCCACGTTTATATGGAAGAAAGCACAACGAAGGACAACACTCCAGCCTCTTCCCCTTCTCCTCACAACTTCAGAAGGAAGCAGCTCTTTGCTTCTGAAGAGAACCTGTCTTCCAGATCTACTAAAGGACCTGAAGAGACAGGAAGAACATCTCCTAGTCATGCTTTCTCTGGGTCTGCATCCTTGGAGACCTTTAAATCTATGACTTTGCCATCATATAAATTGCTGAGCAGTGAAGAATACCTGGAAACCAGCGTTCCTCCGAGTGTTGAGGTTATTAAAGAGACCAAAAAACCAGACCACAAAAAGTCTGCCTTGCTCTCTCTGGTCACTGGGAAGAAGGAACAAGTGAAGAACAGTGATGCTGAGAATATGCCTGACAGAGCCCTGCAGGATGAGGAGAACAAAGTTCTAGAGGAGAAGAGTGAACAAGAGGCCAAACGTCTTGAAATTCCAGCAAATTTAGGCAGAGGGAATCCACCAGAAGATGGTCACCACGCAGAAGACGTCTCTGCAAATAAGCAGCCTCTCAACCCTTTTGAGGAAGAACGGAAACCTGAAAAAGTTGCCGCGCCGGCGAAGACGAAAGCTGTCAAGCCCAGGTCAGTCAAGTTTGCAGGTGGCAGGCTTTAACTGGGCTGCTTCCTGCCACAGAGCAGTGCTGCTCAGCTCGGCATCCTGCATCGGCAGAAGCCTGTTGCTCTGCAGGGTTCCTGGTGGTTTTAAGCTGGCCATTAGGTGCTTTGATAACAAATAATAATCCAGAGTTCTTTCTCGGTATGAAAAAGAGATTGATACGGGGATGTTCCTTATAAGTGATGCTGAAATAGTGGTTCTTTGAGTGCAGGCGTTTTGGCAGGTACTGTAGGGGTGATTTTTCTTGCTGGATCTCTTGCAAAAACTAACTTCTATCTGAGCTGTGCATCTTGAACATACCCAAGTCTAAAATACCAGTTCTAACATCTCAACTCTTCTCTATCTGGCTGTGGTCTTCCAAAGTATTAATCTTGGAGCCCCTCAGCTTTTGGCATTGTTCACAGCAACATAAGGGACGTTTGTGTGAATTTGTACACAAGGCTTTTTCGGAAATTCTGCTCCTTTATCCTTCATATATATATAGATGAAAAATACATCTATAAATAGTGTGTGTTTGTGTTTTTATATATATAGGTGTTTCCTACTAATAAGGCTGTGGTTTATGTCTGTCTCTAGCTCCTTATTTTCAGTCCTTCCTGTGTTTAAACATACATACTAATAAAATTGCTTGGGGTGCAAAAGGTGAGATAGTGCTTAAAAGCAGCTGCCGCAGTAACCTGTTCAAACTCTGTAGCAGGAGCCTTCTGACATAAATTGAGTGCTTTGTAAAGGCGTATGTAAGTATGCAAAGTCTATCAGATAGGCTCTGAGGTCTCTTGCACGTATAATTCATCTCCAGTGTTTGGAGTTGATGGAGTCTGGTGCTAAAGCTTGTCTGTTCCTGCCTCATGTTGCATCTGCAAGTGACATGCGAGTTTTTTGTCCCTTTTTGCAGACTGGGCGTGTCTTCAGAGGAGGAAACCAAAGCCACGCTTCCTACTCCTGCACCTGATTCCCTTCCTGCTTTTCTTTCTGTACACTGTATCAGTAGTAACAATAATCCTTTTATTTCTAAAACGGGGCAGAAAGTCCAAGTGCCAGACTCTGAAAACATTACTAGTTCTCCGGCATCTCTTACTTCTCCTTCCGCTGCAGAGCTTTTGAATGGCAAGAACCCGTTTGCTCCTGAGTGGGGCAGGGCACGTGCAACCCTGGATCCCGAAAGCATTGCCCATTTCACTTCGTCCCATCATCTTGCAGCCGCTGTTCCCGAAATGCCTCCTCCTGGGCAGGTCTCTGGTAGTGGCAATAATCCTTTTGCTTCTGAATGGGGGCAGAACTTATGGGGCCAAGGTCCTGAAAGCACTGATACGTGGGCTTCCCAGGCTCTTTCTCACTCACCTGCACCTTCTCCCCCCTCTGACTGTCATTTTAATGACAGTAATCCCTTTGTATCCAAGCTTGGGTGGGAAGCAGATGCGCCGGGTTTCAAAGCTGTTGCCAGTTCTTCATCTTTGTGCCTTCCTTTTGATGAAGACTGTTCCTCAGCAGAACGCCCTGCTGAGCTGAAACACTCTGGGCATGATGCTTCAGAGAGCTCTTCAGATGTGGCTTTAACGAGTAATGTCAAAGCTGTATCAAACCCTCTCTGCATCCTTTCTGACAACCCTGGCCTGGCTCCAAAGAAACAGTGCGATTCTCTTCAGGTTGAGATTTCTTTGAAAAGAAGTAAGCTAGGCAACAGGAAATCTGTGTCCTTTCTCCGTGATGGATCAGAGGGCATTACGTCAGGTGATGAGGATTTGGGTGGGCAGGAATGTGAAAAGCAGTGCTCTGATTTCAGTGAAATCTTACTTACGTGTTCAGATGCAACAGGAGAGCAAGCAGGGTTTGCTCGCCAACTGGAAGCAGGGTGCTACCCATCATCAGAACTCTCTAGTGACAGCATAGGTCCCATCCAAAACAGAGAGACTGCTGTTGAGGCTGGTGTGGAAGTAGGCGGTGTAGGTACTGAACCCTGCACCAAGGACCACAAAGGCTTTGCATCTCCTTCCAAGTGTAGTAATAGCCTCTTGCCAGAGATCGGTGCTGAGCAGCCACCTTCCCCAGAGAGCCAACTGAAAGAGAAGCAGGAGATCTTTGGTGAAAAGAGATGGGAAGAACGTGCACCCATGCTAGAGCCCCAAGCAGCTCCACTTGCTAAAAAAGACTCATTTTCTCAAGTAGGACCTGCCAAACCAACCTGGGGAGCTTGCACGCCGTCCCCTCAGGAAGCCAATGTAGGGAGGGCTGACAGTGACGTGCTTGTCACACCAAAGCCAGCACCACAGTTATCTTTATCACTGAAGAAGTGCCCACTGGTTTCTCAGGCTGATGAGTTAAGTGGTGATTTGCCTTCTTCAGGCGGCGGTGTAAAATCTGTGTCCCCATTACCTAATGATAAAGCCTCGGATGCTTCTGGGTGCCTCCCCCAAAGTGGCTCATTGCAGACTGTCACTCCTCCAGTGATGCTTGGAGATGACAGCAGTAATAGGCATTTAAAAAACGAAGGCAACGACGATTTATTCGACTGTCTTACAAATCTAAAGTGTGCCATTCCCGTTACTGGAGACCGTGGTTTGAAACTGACCGGTCTTCCAGTTATTCCAGAAGGAGGCTCTGATGACGAGCTGCTGGGTGACTGTCAGGAGAACTATGGTGTCGATGCAGGTGATAAAAACATTTCAGAAACTGGAAAGCAGTCTCTAGATTTAATGCCTCTGCATGAAGAACTGAAAGAGCACTCCGATAGCTCTGCTGCAACCCAAGTAACCTGGGCTGCTCCAGGAGGAGGAAGTGCTTGTAAGCCAAAAAAATCACCCATGCTGTCTGCTAGAGTGGATGTTCTTGGTGTCGATAACCAGGTAGCTGACTCAGCCTTAGGTATGACGTTTCATTCCACAGAGCATAATAGTAATTTTGAGAAACAAGAACTGAAAATAAGTGCAGGTGTCAAGGAGTGCGCAGAGTGTGACTTCTTTGAGCCTTCTGTTTCCTCTTCCTCCCTGTCAAGTCCTTCCCAGCCCTACTCTTCCTCTCAAGCCCTTCTCTCTGACACCCCAAGTCATAGAGCAGAGTCTCCGAAAAAGCCAACAGCCGAGGGCTTCGCAGATAAAGCAGGAAATTCTGGCAAGAAGAAGCTTCTTCAGGCACGGGTTTCACCCTCTGAATCATATCCTAACCAAACTCAGCAGAGTGGTGAAACCGTGTCTCCTAAGCACAGGTGAGACAATATGGGAAATACACAGAAAGTATCTCGGTGCTGATACGAGCCTTGCTTTTTCTTCATTTGAGTGCAGATCTGTCTCTCCAGCTGCAGGAATTTACTGCTCTTTGCAGTAGCATCATACAGCTTTAACTTCCTCTAGCCTGTGGATTTGACGGGACCTGGGTCCTGTCATGCCAGTGTAGGATGATTGCTGGCACTGGATGAATCTGTACGGCTACTAAAGCATGCCCAGAGCGCTTGAGGGGACCTGCTGTTCATCACAGTGCTACCTGTTAGGAAAACCATTAGGGAAGCTTGGTGGCGGTTTAAGAAATAAGGTCGTTTCATCAAGTCATGGAAATGGACTGGGATTGACCCATTTTTCAGAAATGGGAGAACAGTCAACTGATAAAGTGGGATGCTTCATTTCCTGGCTGAGCTGCGCTCCTCAACCTTGAAGTGAACCACAAATGATGCAGCTAAAGCCTGTCTCTCCCAACGACGCGTGGCTGCTTTCTGGAGCTGTTGGCAGCTCCTACTGCCTCCTGGGCTACTGTTGTCTGTGGAATAGTGCTGCTGACCTGTCAGCCCTCAGTACTTCATCTGCAGAACTCTCTCTAGGGTCTAGGATGCTTCTGGGTCAGCATTTGCTGAGATACAAGGAAAATTTTCTTCCTGTATTAAAGCTGGCAATATAAATCCTGCTCAAGCAAATAAAGATAGCACTTTTTTGGCAGCTTATGGCATAAGTTCAGATTGGAAAAGGCATAATACATGCATGTCCCAGGATAGCAGAAGTATTTGATCTGTTACAAGAACTACAAATAAGTTCTCATTAGGAAAGTTAAACTCAAATACTAGTGCGTGACAGATCAGAGTATAACTGCTGCTGTGTACTGCCTTCTTGTGTAGACCAACCTGGCTTTTCTTTTGTGACACCATTCAGAATGTATTTCCTATATTACTGCTTCTTTATCTCCAATGCCTTAAGTCAGTAAAGATAGTAGAGAATTGGAGTACACTTAACAGAAAGCCTACAGCTTAGACAGAAATGTCTTGCCTGCCTGAAGCTGAATCTCTTAGCTCTCTGGAGATAGAGAAGGGTAGGAATTTTTCCCAATTTCTTGCTGTATTTGTTTTTAGTTTGAAGATCTGTGTAGGGATGGTGTTACATGTACTGCCTAAGTAACATAAACCTTTGTTAATGTTGCAGACTCCATCCTGTGAAGCCAATGAATACCACAGCAAACAAGCCTCAAAGTAAAAACCTGAATGTCATCAGCACTATGAGTGAAAAGCTGCTCGAGATGAATGTGAAGGTATGGAGGAAAATGGTGCTTAAAACTAAAGCTTAAGCAGTAAATTGAAGCGTTCCTGTATTGGAGGTAGTTTGCCTAGGCTTGTATCTCGAGCAGAAAAAGAACAGTAGTTACTACACTGCGGGGGCATGAGCTTTCTTTTTGTCACTGGCCAAAGGTGGGGACAATCACTTTTTTTTTTTTTCTTGCAAACTGATGTATAATAGAATTGGTGCCTCAGAGGGCGTTTCTCGGTGGGGGGGCAGTGTGGAGCGCTGACACCCCAGAGGTGAGCAGGATGTGTGTGAGCCGTGAGGTGGCTGTGACAGAAACGATGGGTGACTCACGAGAGTGCTACCCCTGGAAGAGGGTCCCGTTGGTGACGTGTGGGAGCTGCGTAGCTTGGGTCTGCACAGAAAAATGGACAAATTAGTCACCGTTTATTGTCAGATGTGATTAGATCCCAAAGCTCATTTTCACCCTGAAATAAGTATGTGGCTCTTAAAGCCAAGAAGGTGGGAAGAGTGACCTCAGGGTGGCTGTTGCCTTGCAATGAGTTGCATCAATACCTTGTGCAGATTGAGAGACCAGGTGCCTGCCATGAAGGCATGGCCTCTTCCTAAAAGCTTAGCCGTGCAGCTTCCATAATCACTCGGATTTAAAGGAACTTTTTGCATGATCTTGGCCTCAAAAGAGACCTCCAGGCTGGAGGCATAGCTTAAAAGTCATGTTGATCAGAATGGCTAGAAGCATCTCTGGGTCAGCAGGGAAAAAAACCCTGGGTACTGTTACTGTCTCTTAAGGGCGTTTTGGGGAAAATGCGAAGTTAGTACCAAAGTAACTGCAGTGCCTCCTTCTGGTGTAAGTGGAAAAGAAGAAAATGCAGGTTAAATGATTCAAACTGAGAAGTTGCTATTTTGAATGAGTTGAAAACTTGTAATTAGTATCGTGTGCTGCTGATTCCACATAAGAAGTTATGCTTGATGTAGTCACGTGAGCGTGTTGTATGCATGCTCCCTGCAACAGAAATGCCTGGGCTGGCATTCTGGTTTAGTGTCCTAGAAAGTAGCTGGAGGAATTGGCAGAAGCTGTGAAGTACCCGTCAAGATTGCTTAAGGGTTAGAAGCAGACTTAAAAGAAGAGAAAGAAGCTGTGTTGTGATGTGTTTTCACAGTGATAACTGCAAGAGGGAAATGCCAAAGGCCTAGGTGAGTGTTTCTTGCTGTTTAACCTGAATTTGGCTTTCCTAGCCTTTGGTATGTTTTAAGCAATAGCTGCCCCAGTGCTGGTCTGTAAACGATGGTAGTGGATGGTGCATGGCTCTAACCTCCGTGTATCTGCACTAAGCTGGGGGGGCTGCTGCCTGGAGTCTGCATGACATTCTTCCACAGTAAATTGCAGCGGAGCTGAATGACAGAACTGATGTTATGCAAAGATGTTATGCTAAAACCGGTGGCCTGGTTACCATCCATAATGGCTGTCTTGCTCCAAGCCTGCCTTCTGTTGTGGAGAAGACTGCCTAAGCTCTATATATTGCGTCTCTGCGCCGTAAGTAGCATGCGCTTACTCCGAGGCAGTTGCTCTTTTTGCCTCCAAACACTTTCAGAAAGCTATTCTGCATTCTGGAAGTGCATGAGTAGATATGTAGACATAAGAATTTTTCCAGGCTAGGTTTGCTAATGGCCCAATAGGTGCTTTGTAGCAGAAAGCTGGCCTGGCCTGGCCTGCCAGCCTCTCCCTGTCGTTGTTAGTGCCGTGGCCATTGCACAGCTTGGCTCTGAGCAGCCTGCTGCTCTTGATCCTAAAGTGCTAATAACTGATGTTTCAAAACATTGTTTGGATGAACTTACTTTTAGAAAGATACAAAGCACAGTCATACTTTTGAAGAGCAGCTGTGGTTCTGCAAACATTGTGTGTAAAGTTGTTCACTGGTGCTCTGAATTCCACAAGCCAGCTACCAGATACCTTTCTGTTGCTATTTTGAAATGCCCGTATGTCTGTAATGACCCTGCCTTTCTTCTCTCTCAAAGAAATATGATCCTTCAGATCCTGCCTATGCTTATGCTCAGCTAACGCACGATGAGCTGATCCAGCTGGTCTTGAAACAGAAGGATACAATTACCAAGAAGGATCTCCAGGTGCGTGAGCTTGAAGACTACATCGATAACTTGCTTGTCAGAGTGATGGAAGAAACCCCAAACATTCTTCGTGTTTCAACGTCTGGAAACAAAAAAGCTGGAAAGATGTAAAAGCTCTAGGGAGGTTGGTTGAACAAAGGACTGAATTCACACCAGTGGAGTTTGATTAATAAGGAGACGATGTGAGGCAGGTGGTACTGGTTGTGCTGCCCAAGAAAATGACCTCTTTCCTGTTTCTGCCTTGAGCAACTCTCAGTTTCATCAGTAGTTACATCAAGTTTTGCATGTGGAGTCCAGGAGTGGAGTCAACTTACCGTATTTATTTTTTGGTTTCTTTCCATTATTTGGGAAGACTTGTTCAGGCGTCTAATCCAAAGGCTGATTGCGATAGGAAGGGTGAAGGGTTTTTGAAGTGTTTTGCTTGCCAGCAAGGCACTGATGATCCTTTTATGAAGATTTTTTTTTTTAATGGTTTTATTTTGTAGCAGCTTTGATAGGTCAATTATTCTTCTTTCCATATCTTGAGTTGTAGTGCAATATAAAATCTTGTACGGTAGAGTCTGAGGATTTGATTGTTGTTTTTTTTAAAAATAATACTGATAACTACACTGGAGAAGTCCAAAGTGCTTCAGACCAGGGCTGTGAGGGCTGTATTTTAAAAGTAATTAATGCCCTACAAGTTGAATGCAAATTAAACCTTAGATTGGAAAGGAAGAAGCAAAGCTTAGTTAATCTCATAAAGTACATATTGTTTCAAAGCAGTTCTCCAAGGGGAAGGTTTACAGGCATTTTTTGGTACAGGAAACATTGAGATGTCATGGTATGTTTGTCTACCATAGGAACAGAATTAATGAATTTGGGCCGAAGGTGCATTTTAAATCAGAAGCTGTTCTCTTACAGACTTCAAATTCCTGATTCAAAGGTTGTTCAAATGAGGGAGGCAAAGGTACGCTTGGTTTCTGTCCTGTAGTCTTAAGTAGGTGTGGATTTCACAGGACATGTGCGTTGCCATGTCTTTTGCTGTATGGGAGCTCTGTGATGATTTTTCTTCTATACCATTGCAGTTTATTAAATTTAAATACCTCGGATTTTGGAGCTGGGGTTTACCTTGGAACGACCTTAGAGTGATCAGTCTTACAACACTATTTTATGCATTCCTTATACAGCCAGGAGAGGAACCGAATTGCCCTCCCCTGCGGATGGGAGCCCTCAGCGCTAGTGCTCAAACCTGACTTGCTTTTCTTTGGGACTTGCTGCTCAGAATGGAATGAGAATTTTGTGTAGCTGAGAAAGAATGCTGGTTTTGATAGGCAATCGATACCTCTGTCTGCTTCCTTCATGTGTAGCTGCTTTGCAGCTCGACAGAGACGGGTATGTTCTCCTCCCCATCTCATTGGACAGCAAGTAACAGCATAGCGCTATCAGCAATCACCACACCAGGCTTCCTCCACTGAAAAACTAAATGTAGGGGTTTGGTTTTGGTATATTTTTTTTTTTTTTTTTTTTTCAAGCTCTTGTCAAAGATCAAAAAAATCAGATGCCTGTTTGCATCTCTGGGATTTATCAGGGTTGTGAGAGTCCATAAAAGGCTTAGAAGAAAGTTGAAATAGCAGAGGACCAAAGCAAACACTCCTACTTTCAGAAGTTGAAAGGGTCTGTTGGATCACTCCTGGCTTAGCTTGAAAGGGGTGAGTTTCTAACTCAGTTTTTCTACAGCAAAGCACTTTATTGAGGGACTAAACCAGATGGATTGACTATCAACCTGTTAGCAGTCGTCTTACTATTTTCATAAAACACTGAAAGTTGCTGGAGACTTCTCAAATACTGTATTTTTGTAGTGAAGAGTAGTTTAATATATTTGCCTAGAGATGTATACGTTTATTGGAAAATTCAACAAATGTTAATTACATTTTTATTACTGTAAACTGACTTACTACCAAAGTCTGGAGCTTTTCTGACAGAGCTGTCCTTCACGGGAAGCTTGAGTTGAAACAAGCATTAAGAACCTTCAAAGACTTCAGGTACTTTTTTTTCTAAACTGATGTATTTGAGCAGATTTCTTCAGTGAAGGGGTTTTCTTTCCTGCTGTACCCTCTTCTGTGAATGAAGGGTCTGAAACACAGAAGGTCTTAGTGGCATCTTCAGCTCTTGGCTGGTGGTTTTAATTTTGGGTGGTACTGGTTGGCCTTACTGAAAACTGCTGCTGCTTCTTGTGCCTTGAAATAGTGAGGAAGATGAAGGATTAATTTGTTTCCTCCTTGTGCCGCAGTGGATCTCTGAAAAGAAACGGTTGCCTATACCTCACTAATAAACTAGACTTTATTCCATAGCTTTCTGATGTTCTAGGTCAGAGAGTCAGAAAAACCAGTTGTGCCTTCGAGCGGTGACATAATGGTTCAAAAACTGCATTATCGGTAGTTGTAACTGGACATGTGGGAAGCTTTTTTTGCTGGCCTCATTTGAAAACAATACAAGTACTACTGAGTCGCTGGCTGCTGAAGGCACTGCAGTGCCGTGTGCGATGCTTTTGAAGTATGGATTTTAGGAAGTTTGGATCACGTGCCTTTGTGTTGGCCAGAATATGTGTCTTGAAGCTACATGCACAGAAACGAAGTGATAATACGCGTTCTTAGCATTCTCCTTAGAGATGAAACCTTAAAACCTGTGCTATCCTCTCCTGGCAGCCTTTTTTGCCAGTTACGGCCCTGTCCTCTGAGGTGGACCTCAGGTTGTGTCTGGCTGTTGCCCCTGGGGCTGTTCTCTCTGGTGGTTGCAGTGTCACACCTTCTGCCCAAGTAGCACAGGTGCTGCTGCAGGGTCACGGTCCTGCACCAGCCACACTTCTACTTCCATGGCCGTGAAAGCATCGCACAAACCTTGTACCTCAGTCTTTTATTGGCAATACTAGTTAAAGCCTTTCTTTGGCATAAGGGGACTGGCATTTTATGTGCAGCAAGGTGCTTCACCTTGACTTTAAGAGCCGTAAGAATCAAGTGTATTGTTTTGTTATTGAAGGTTCTGAATGTATTTTTCCTTGTTTATGCTGTCTGCTTTTAGCCTGGGTGCCTATTTGTTTTTAAATGCCTTTTGCTTTCATGGAACACTAAAATAATTATACTTTAAATCCAGTGTTCTGATCGCTTGATCTTTTTTCTGAAAGAGCAGTTTCAAAAGGGCTTTGTCTCCCTCCTTGTGACCAGCTCTGCTGCCTGAAACTCCTCATCCTCAAGGTATTTTTGGGCTAGGTCCATCCCTGCGAGCGTGCAGGAAGTTCATGGTAAACACCTCACCGGGTGGGGAAACCTGATGGACGAGCTCAGCTGCATCACTAGAATCAAGAGTTTCTGTAAAGCAAAAAAACCCAACCCAACTGCAAAAGGTTCTTGGCCAGCAGCCCTTGAAATCACCCCAGTTGGAGCCTGGTCCCCCACCCCATGCTGCAGCAGCCCCCACGTTGTGGGCAGTGGATGACAAGAGGAAATCGGGCTCCTGCTGCCTCGGGACTGTTCAGCTGGAAGCCGTAGGACCCTCAGTGCCATTATTGCCCTCATCCTCGCTGGTGACGAAAGCTGGGGGGCTTGGGGGGGCTGTTGCTGCACTGACAGCTCCAGTGAGGGCACAGAGCTGCGGCCGATGCACCCCGGGGGGACATGGGCTGTGGCTTTGGCATTCACCCTGGCTCTCTGCCGAGCTGGGCACCAGTGGATGCAGAGCTAACTGCCTTCTCCATGCTCTGTCCCAAGGCGCTGCCATGTTGGAGAGCCATTTTGGAGGGGCGAGGAGTAAAGGACCTGGGCCGGGGCTCTGGGAACAGGCTGCCTCTGAGGAGCAGCCGCTGCAGAGGCCTTTGGGGTGGAGAGCCCCCAGCTGCGGCCCTCAGCGGGTCCTGCCGTGGCTCTGGGGGCCACAATGCTGAGATCTGGGGCAACCAGCTGAAATGCGTACGGGCCTTCGGGCCCCCGAGGTGGAGCTGGCAGCGCCGGGGAGCAGACAACGCGGTGCGGGACCCCCTGCCCCGTGAACAGAACCGGAGGCCGGCCTCAGGGCCGCTCCCGACAGATTGAAGCGCCGAGGAGCCGCTCAGCACCCGCCCCGGGCCTGGAGGCGGCGGTAGAAGCGGGGGCAAGCGGGAACTGGCCGGGGGAACGCGGCGGCGTCCGGAACGCGGGAACGCGGCCTGCGGGGTCCGGGCGGCGGGACGGACCGCGAGCGGCGCGGCGATAGGCGGGCTGCGGGGTGGGCGGGGCGGCGACGTGCGGGCGGCGCGGCGATTGGCGGGCTGCGGGGTGGGTGGGGCGGCGATGGGCGGGCGGCGCGGTGATAGGCGGGCTGCGGGGCGGGCGGCGCGGCTCGGCCATGGCGGCGCGGGGAAGCTGCCCCGCCTGCGGGTCGGCGGCGCTGGTGGAGGACGCGCATTACGCGCAGCAGCAGCTGGTCTGCGCCGCCTGCGGCTGCGTCCTGGCCGAGGGGCTGCTCACCACCACCTACACCGAGGAGGAGCACCTGCGAGGTGCGGGGGGGCCCGGCCCGGGGATGTGCGGGGGCCGTAGGGGGCTTTGAGGGGATGTGAGGGAGTTCTGGGGGCCTGTGGGAGGCTGCGCGGGAATGGGGGGAGCCGGGGGGGGCTGTGGGAGACTGTTGGGGGGATGTGGAGGGCTATGCAAGGCCGTGGGGGGGATGTGCGGCGCCGTGGGGGGACTCTGTGTGTGTGGGGGGGCGTCTGTGTAGGGCCGGGGAGGGCTGTGCGGGACCACAGGGGTATGTGGGGGGCCGTAGGGGGCTGTGCAGCGCTGCCGGGATTGCACCGGCCACGTCCCCTGGCCAAGTCCCCTGGCCAAGCAGCACGGCTTTTCCCTGTGGGGCTGGGCCAGCAGCACTTTTCCGGCTGCCTCCAGGCCCAGTACAGCTGAGCTCGGGGGTCTTAGGGGTCTTTCTACTCTAAAGGCCTCTGTGGGGCTCCTGGCTCTAACAGTGGCTGTTTTTCAGAGGTGGCGTATTCCCAGAGCACCGGCCAGAAGGAGCAGCTGAGCCGCTGCCTGCAGCGAGGTGAGAGCATGCTGTCCGCCTGCCTTCGCACCTGTCCCCTCCAGCTGCTTCTCCCAGCTGTTTAATGTGTTCCCGGTGCACTCCAACATGGTCAGAGCCTTGGGAGCTGGCCGTAGACCATGGAGAAGGCAGTTAGCTCTGCATCCAGCTGTTGCCGGCCTTCAGCAAACTGTCTCACCTGCACTGAGGGACATGGGAGACGTTCTCCTGCTGCCGGAGCTGAGCTGCTCTCGCACCTTTTCCTGGGGCTGGGTGAAGGCTGGCTGTGCTGTGACATTGAGGAGAGGTATGTATCAGAAGGTGCTTGAGCTGATCTTTAAGGGCAGTGTCTTCTCACAGGGATCAAGCGGGTCCAGGATCTCTGTAAAGTCCTCCAGCTCCCAACGGTGTTTGAGGAAACGGCAGTGTCATACTTCCAGAGAGCTCTCCAGCACCCCTCCTTCCACCTGGTCAGTCTGGAGAAGAAGGAGCTCCTGGGGGGCTGCTGCGTCTTTGTGACTTGTCGACAGCACAACTGGCCCTTGATGATGGGGACAATCTGCTCTCTCCTTTATGCGAAGCAGGAGCTGTTTGCCAGTGTCTACCTGAGCCTTCAGAAAGAGCTTGGGCTGTCTGTGCCGGCCCTGAGCCTGGCAGACCTGGTGAAGACACACCTGAACAGGTAACTGAGCCTCTTTCAGCCATTTCAGAGTCCTGTGTTGGACACTGGTGGGTGGAAAAGCTGCTGAAACGCAGCTGTGGCCAGGGCAGAAGTCCACAAGGACAGAGAGGGTGACCTGTGCTGTTACACAGGCACGTTGCTGAGTGCACTAAGGCAAAACCAGATCATCTGGAAGAGTGTTCCCTTGGTCCATTCGTGGTCTTGCGTGCTAAGGGGGGCACATCTACCACTGGGCTGGGTGGCAGTACTGGTGCAGCAGCATCTAAAGTTTGTGATCTGGGAGTACAATTTGTTGTCCCTTGAATGACAAACTTAACCAGGTTCTTGCTCCATCCAGCGATCATAGTACAACAGGGTAGCCCGGGGGTGGAGGTCAGCTGGAGCGGTGTTTGCTGGGTGGAACGGCTCGCCTCTGTGCTAGGGTTTGTACAGACCGTGACGGCTTTTTTGCCTCCCTTGTCACAATCTGGGCTGTGACTCTTCTCTTTCTGCCCCTTTCTCCTCAGTTTGGAGAGGGCAGTGAGGCACTAGGTAACATGAGCAGAAGCCCGTCGCAGGGTATGTTTGCTCTTACTGCAGCCAGCTCCCGTGTCAAGCTGGATTACTGCGGTGCTGTGTGATGTGGCTTCCCTGGCCCGGCTTTGGCTGGGTGAGAGTTATTTCTCTCCTTGTAGCTGGTGCGGTGCTGCGCTTTGGGTTTGGTGTGAGCGCAACGCTGAGAGCACACTGATGGGTTTGGTCCTTGCTGGGCGATGTCAATACTAAGTCAAGGGCTTTCTAGTTTCTTGGACCCCGTCAGTGAGAGGGCTGGAGGGACATGGGGAATCGGGAGGGGACACGGCTGGGACAGCTGACCTGAACTAGCCAAAGGGATATTCCATACCACAGACCCTCACGCTCAGCGTATGAACCAGGGGGAGTTGGCTGGGGCCGGCCAGTCACTGCTGGGGGCCAGGCTGGGCATCGCTCAGCAGGGGGTGAGCAGATTGTGCATCACCTGGGGTTTTTGTTTTTCCATTTGGGTTTTATTCCTCTCTCTTTCTCTCTCCTTTTCATTATAGTTGTTGTTGTTATTATAATCATTTTATATATATATATATATATGTATAAACCCCCCTGTCCTTACCTCAGCCCACAAGTTTTACCTTTTCCCCAATTCTCCTGCATCCCACTGAAAGGGGAGCGAGTGAGCGGCTGCGTGGTGCTTGGTTGCTGGCCAGGGTTAAACCACGACACTAACAACATTCTCTTTGCTCTTCCAGCTTTCGGCTGTTCCAGCACGCGACCGACATCCCTGCCCCGTTTGTGGAAGACAAGGAGACGATGGTCACCCGCACAATGCAGATTGTGGAGCTGGCCAGCGAGACGTGGCTGGTCACCGGCCGGCACCCTGTTCCCATCGTCATGGCTGCGGCTTTCCTGTCGTGGCAGTCACTGCAGCCTGCCGCCCGCCTTGCCTGCACCTTCGCAAGGTTCTGCAAGCTGGCGGGCGTTGATCTGCCGCCACCGGCGCACCTGCGGCTGAAGGAGCTTCTCGACATCCTCCTGAGAATGGCCTCCCAGCTCGCCTGGCTGAGGATGTTTAACATGGACAAGAAAACTGTGGTCAAGCACATTGGGGACCTGCTGCAACACCGAATTTTCCTGCTGAAAAATGCCTTCTCCCTGGAGGACGAGGAGCAGCATGCCTCAGACCCAGGCAAGGGGTCCCTGGGCGAGGGGTCCCTGGGCAAGGGGACCGCCGGCTCTCCTGCAGCAGCAGGCGGGGCAGTGCAGGAGGAGGGCTGTCCCTTGGAAAGGAAACGCCAGTGTGAGGGCAGCCCGAGGCCCTTGCTGCCGCCCTGCCTTATCAATCCAAGGAAGAGACTGCGGACGGCAGCCCTGAGCGCTTCAGACTCTGCCATCACTGGCGACGAGCCCATCTCCGACAGCGAAATCGAGCAGTACCTGCGGGGCCCGGAGGAGATCCGGGCCTTCAGGAAGGCCAAGGCCTGGCTGTGAAGATGCTCGTCTCTGGCGCCTTGCAAAGGACGGTGCTGCCGAAGACACCAGGGCTGCAGGGACTGTGGGACCAAAAGTGTGAAACCCCTCGGTGACAGAGCCATGACACTGCAGGGACAGTTGCCCACAGGAGCAGGGTTGTGGCGGGGGAGCGGGCTATGTCCTCTTTCATGTTCTGGACCAAAATGGGGCTTTTTGTGGTGTTTTGGGTTGTGTTACGCTTCTGTTAGAAATGAAAGCACCCGTGCCAGGGCTGGCTTCTGGATTCTTTCCCATTGCAGCCTCTGGTAGAACATGTTTCGGTGTGTCCCGGTGTTGCAGGAAAGCATCACACGCGAGTCCATTGAGCCCGTGGCTGTACAGCAAGGTGCTGACGCCTGGGGGAAGGGCTCCAGCACCTTCGCTGATGCTGGTTTTCTGTGGTGTTGCTCCGGCTTTTCTGGGGTGGTCTCACCTTCTTGTGCTTCTCCTCCTTGGGCAGAATGGCTTTGTGAGGGTCAAGGAGAATGTTAATTTGCTGAGAGAAAACTAACCTGTCTCAGTTAATTAAGGGGTGTGAGGCTGCTGGGTAGGGTGGCAAAGGCTTTGGGCTGTGTGTGGCCAGTGCTGCTGGTTGTTCTCGGCAGCGTGGCTCGCTCAGTGAGGCGGTGCCCTCTCCGTGCCTGGCGATCTGTTGTATTTGAGTGCAAATTCTGTGAGGAATAACAGTAGATCTTGGCAGACTGGCAAATCTTTAATATATTAAACAAAACATATCTGCTAGAAACATTCTATTTATATAAAAATGCAAGAAGACCCCTTTAAAGACATTTCTTTGGCATACTTTCCCCTCCCTCCCCCACGTATATTGCAAGAAGCTCTCTGTTGATATGTCATTTGCTTGTAATGTAAACAGACAAAAAAAAAAAGTGTAATTAATAATACAAAGCTTTTTATATAATACTGTCACAGTGCAGCAAGCGTATATAACAACTCAGCATCAGCAAGACCGTGTAGGCTGTGATATTGACAATAAGGATTTAAATTTATTAAATACCAGGCGCGATGAAGCATGGCTTAAGCCATCGGTCGGCAGAGACGTGGAGGCAGGCAGGGAGAGGCAGAACCGTGTTACACCCTGGGGTGCCCCAGCCCTGCGGGGTGAGGGTTCCCCGAGGGTGGCTGAAGGTGAGACAGATCTGCTAAGTGCTTTTCCTTCCACCGGCTTCTGGCTCCCCGTTCCTGCCTGGTCCTCGCAACCCCTTGGGAGGTAGCTATATTATTAATTAAACTCATTTGCACGCAGGAGAAAATGGAGGCCCAGGGAGGCTGGGAAGGGCAGGGGAGGTAGCAGGCTCCCATCCCACCATTACTTTTAGGGCTGGGGTTGGCGTCAGCTGGGCTCAGTGCTGGACAAGGGGTGCAATACAGCCCGGGTCCAGTGTGCTGCCCTGTACCAGCATAGGGATGGGGTGCTCCTTGCCCGGCTCCAAGGTAAGCAGCCTCCTCTCCTTTTGGGAAACCTTCGAGATCTGGCAGGGGATGGCTCCCAGACCCTGCTGCTGTCTGCAGCATGGCTGTTTTACCTGCATGCTAGAAAAAAAGGGGGGAGACTTGTTTTTAAAGTGGGAAAAATAAGTGCTTATCCAAGTTCCAGCCCTTTGAATGCATCATGTGAACTGCCCAAGGAAGTTCCCTAATTAATTGTCATCTATCTCCCACTTTACCAGGGATGGCCCCTGCTCCCTGGTGCTTTCCTCTCATCTTACACGAGTGCGAGGCCAGTAGCTGGGGGTGGGGGGTTTCTCCACCTTCCTAAGAGCAAACCCAGGTACTTTCTGAGTGCGCATCCCTGGGCTGAGGACAAGGGCCTGCTTTGGGTCTCAGCCCATGGCTCGGCTCTTTGGTGCTTTGGCAGAAAGGGTCAGTCTCGGCTCTGGCAGCGGCACAGCTCCGCCAGCCCACCCCATTGCATAGCTTATGCCTCCGAGGGCTTGGGAGCCTTTCCTGGCTGGGATTTTAGTGTCTGGCATTAACACAGTGCAGACAATCACCTCACCTTGGAGCTGAGGCTCCTTTTACCTTGTGCTTGCTTCGCAATATGGCTTTTGCTTTGGCAGCCGCCTAACCCACGGGGCTAAACGCTGGCATCTTAACACAAACGGATAAAAACTTTTGCATGTAAAAACATTCCAGACGGAGAAGCTGCTCTCTGGCTTGCCCAGCAGCAGCTTGCTCAGGCTGGGGTCGCACGAACATCGGTGCTACGGTGCCTGTACATAAAGGGCACTTGGTGTGGTCCCCTCAGCGGGAGTATTGCAGTCGTGGCACGAGCGGGCTATTGCCAAAGCACCCGCTCCTGGAGAACACTGGTCGGTAACGAGGCACTCTCATCACTTACTGATCTGTCTATACATATATACATTCAATAATATAGCTTTGAAAAATAGACATTTGTTTCCTCTGTATATTATAAAATAGTATTTAGGATCAGTCTCAAGTGACATGCAGGAGCCGTTAAGGTACAGCTGCAATTCAGGCTGCTGGAGAGCAAGGATTGCCTTTCGCCTGGGGGCCCCGGCACCGCTGCGGGAAGCTTTGACCCTCCTCGGGGGGATGGGTGGGCCTGGCATCACCCTCCACCCGGGGTGAGCTGGAGCCCCCAGCCGTGCCGCCCAGCCCCACTAGTGCACGTGGTGATTCCCACAGTGTCACCTCACGGCTGCCCCGAGCGGCTCCAGCCACGGCTCCCGAAGGAAAATGCTGCGGCGCTGTGGCCATCCAGTCCTTCCCCACCTTTACACGGTGGTTTCGCTCTTCCAGAGGCCTGTCTTCATGCCGGCCACGCTGTCGGCACTGGCCAGGTTGACGTCGTACTTGCTGCCCTTGAGGCCGCCGTTGTGGCTGGCCACGTTGAGTGGGTAGGACCGGCGCTTCGCCTCCTTCTCAGCTGCGCTGGCTTGCCGCAGGTTGTCCCTGCTGGCGCTCCTCCGGCGAGCCTCGGCGAAGTCGGGTGCCCGCCGTCCACCGTCGCTGCCTTCTGAGTGGCTGGGTGCCATCTCCCCGTCCTGGGGGGCCCGCGGCCCCCCGCGGCCACTGCTGCTGGGGCTGTTCCTGCTGCTGTGATAGCTCTCAGAGTGGCTGTTGTGGAGGCTCCCGCTCTCGCTGGAGGGATGCTCCGAGGAGGGGCCCCGCAGCATTTTCAAGCGGTGGTGCTTCCCGTCCCGGCACTGCTTAGTTCTGCCGCGGTGGTTCCTGCGGCCGTGGAGGTTGCTGGCGTGCCTGCCAGCACTGGCCGTCCTGCTGTCGGCGGTGTCCGGCTCCGGGCAGGTGGCTGGGTGTGCGTCCGCCTGGCTCTGGGCTACCTGCAGGTTGGTGAGCTTGCAGCGGCCCCCGGCCGAGCCGGCGCTGCTGGGTGAGGAGGAGGAGGCACTGGAGCGAGCCGCCTCCGGGTCGCAGCCGATGAAGACCTGCGAGCCATCCTCCGGCACCAGCCCAGGGTGGACGTACGCCTGCATGGGCAGCGCGTTCCTGTAGGAGGGGCAGCAGGAGAACCAGGAGCTGAGGACGTCCCGGCGCCGGATGCAGTGGTGGATGAAGATGAAGAGTCCCAGCGCCACGGCGGTGACGCCGTAGAGGCAGCTGAAGACAATGTTCAGGTACCAGCGCTGGGACACGGCCATGGCGCCGAATGTCCACAGGGCGATGTACAAGGCGTGGGTGGTCACCAGCGCCCAGAATTGCACCTGCAGAGAGTAGATGCCATCTGTCTCAGGGCAGGGTGGCCCCGAGTTCAGCGTGACGGAGATGGACCCGGAGTCTGTCAGGAGGTCACTGGCACCCCCCAGCTGCGGCGGTGGCTCCAGTGGCTCGGGGACATCTTTCCGGCGTGACGGTCGGCACTGGAGGCTGAGCCCGGCGCAGAGGAAGTAAATCCAGGTGACAAGCAAGATGAAAGCCACAGGGACGTAGAAAGCCCCCAGGCTGGGCCGCCACACCAGCCAGCAGCTGTGCGGGAGGAAAGGAGCGCTGATGAGCAGACCCGGGTGCCTGCGCATGTGTTGTGGTGCTGCGATGCTCAGCACCCTGGCCGCAATGGCACGGGCTCTGCGGAGGCCTGCTGGCTGCCTGGCTGGGGTTTTTCCCCAACATATGGATACTTTTGGGACAAATCTCACCAGTCTTTCCCCAGCTTGCCCAGAGTCCTGGTGCTGCCAGTTCCCATGCCCCGGTGAAGGGAGGCTGCCCGTTTGGGGAGGATGGCACGGTTGAGCAGAGGCACTTACTATGGGTTGTTGTCATGGTAGTTGTGGATGTTGACGGCCGCCGTGATCCCGCAGATGATGAGGGGGATCCCACCAGCGATCAAGTAGAACCTGCATGGGGGAGACACTGTCACCGCACGCCTGCAGTGAGCCCTCGGCACAGCCACGGGCAGGACGGGCTTGTAGGGCAGAGGAAGCCCCCCCAGCTCCCCGTTCCCCCCACGGGGAAGGGGTGTTTGTACCGTAGCATGGGGCTGGGGGCTGGCTGGGACATGTCCCCATCTGGCTGCTGCGGTGCCTTCCAGGTCGCCTCCTTGTAGAGCACTCTGGCCTTCACTGCCATCCACAGCAGGGTGGAGAGGGAGGAGTAGTGCAGGATGATGCCGACCTGCAGGAGAGGGGCAATGGGTGGGCAGGCGGGTGCTGCAGGCACGGCTGCGTCCCCGCCGTCACCATCCTGTGGGTCTTGGCAGGGTGACACCTCACTGTGCCAGGCTCAGCGGCCCTGGGGGCGGCAGCAGGGCGCAGGGGCCCTCCCCTCGCCCCCGGTACCTACCGCTTGGCACACAATCAGGTAGCCGGTGAGGGTGATGCCTCCGGCAAAGACGGCGGCCGTCATGGCGATGTGGAAGCAGAGGTTAAGCAGCATGTGCCAGCCCTTCCGCGGGATGAGAATGGTGCTGGGAGAGAGGCACAGCGGGCACCCATGAGCTCCTGCCCAGCCCCGAGCGGGACAGTTATTTACAGCACGCGAGAGCCACAGCTCCCGCAGCACCCATCCTGCCTCCGCTGCTCCGGAGGGATGCTCTGACACAGCCTGCCCCAGCCAGGCAACGGAGCAGGCCTGACAGAGAAGCCGTACACGTAAGTGTACACATAAGCTGCTCCAGCTGCCCGGAGACACCACCCAGGTGCAGCCCCTCCAGCCACCGCGCAGCCGAGGCCAGCGCCAAGGTGCCCGCTCACCCGTGGTTGACGATGTAGGTGATGATGGTGGTGAAGAGGCAGAGCAGCAGGATGGCCGTGCAGGTGTACATGGCCGGGTGCAGCACCTCCACGGCACCTCGCGCCTCGCTGGGGAAACCGCTCAGCTCCTGCGCAGCCCAGCACAGCCCGTCAGGCCCTGCACCACCCGTCCCCATCCCTCCGCACCACCTGCCCGCAGCCCCCAGGCTCCGCACCCCTCGGGCAAGGACCCCAACCCATTGCTCACCCCACCTACCATGAGCACAGCCACGTTGCTGAGGTGCCGGCAGTGCAGGGAGGTGACGTTGGGCTCGCGGGCGGCCAGCTGGCAGCCCTCGGCGCTCCAGCCCCCCATGCCCTCCAGCACCTCGAAGTTCCAGTATGCGGCCACTGGGTCTGCACCCTCCCCAGGGTGCCGCAGTGACACGGCCACCGGCTCCGACAGGTTTCCCACTCCGCAGCCATCTGCAGCAATGGAGAAACCTGGTCAGCAGGACATGAGCCACCCCTCCACCTGCACCCCAAAAGGGGCTGGACACGGGGGACCCCCACACTGCATCCCATGGGCACGTTGCCACCTCCCCGAGGACCCCCAGGGATGGCTTCGCACTGCAGGAGCACCAGGGCAACACCCCAGGGAGCCCCACGGAGCTCCATCCCCCAAGAAAAGCCCCACACAGGGCACCCCAAGCCCCCCAGACATGCAGCCCTTACAGGTCCCGGCATAGATGACTGGTGTGGCCACGCTGCGGCGTTTGCCGTCATCAGCCAAGCGGGAGGAGTTGCCGGTGCTGCAGAAGAGCTTGCCATTGCGGAAGACCAGCAGCTGGAGCTTGCAGTCGGCCAGCGGCGCAGCCGGGACGGGGCTGGCGAAGAGGCTGGGTGGCAGCTGGATGGAGGCCAGGGCGATGCTGTTCTGCGGGCAGACGGTCACTGGTGAGCAGGGGCTGAGCCCACCCCAGCACCTGCCCGGCCCCTGGCGTACCCGTACCTTGATGTGGAAGCTGGTCAGGGAGACGTTGGGGCGTCCCGTGGTGCAGCGCAGCCTCAGCTGCTGGTCGGGCATGGGCTCGGCCCCCCGCTCGGCTGGAGGGGGACGCCCGGCGGGGACCCCGTCCTGCCGCTGGAAAGCCACGCAGCTCAGCCCCACGTAGCTCTCAGGCTTCACCACGTACGCCTCGAAGGCGATGTTGCGTGAGTTCTGCCAGGCACAGCACCGCAGGGCATCAGCCCTGGCATGGCCAGAGACCCCCGGCATGGGCAGAGACCCCTGGCACTTCCAGAGAGACTCCCAGCCTGGGCAGAGATGTCTAGTGTGGCCAGAGACCCCCAGCATGGCCAGAGGGACCCCCGGCATGGCCAGAGAGATCCCTGGCAATGGCCAGAGAGACCCAGCGTGGGCAGAGACCCCCTAGCACAAGCAGAAAGCCAACCCAACCGCTCCTCCTCCCTCTTCAGCCCCCCACCTCCAGGCAGCCCCCCCTTTGCCCCCCACTCACCACCGCCATGTGCTGGGAGTTGCTGCTGAGCGTGTGGGCGGCAATTTTCTCCAGGGAGCGGACGATGCTGGTGCAAGCCTTCTCCTCCTTCTGCGACATCCACAGGATGTGGTCGTCCACCAGCATGATGTTGCTGGCCATCTCCACAATCACGTCCGTCAGCTGCGAGGACAGTGAGCGGCTCCACAAAGAGCTACTGCTGTCCCCAGCAGCAAACACCCCAATTCATGCTTTTCCACCGCAAAAACACCCAGCAGGGCTGGGGCAACCAGGAGACAGGAGCAGCGCTCGTTACCTGCTTGATCTGGTCCACGTAGCCGATAAATTTCTCTATCATTTGTGCCACGTAGAGGACATCAACCATGTCCGAGAAGTTGGCTGCCTCGGCCGTGTAGACGCGGAGCTGGTGAGCCAGGGTCAGGGCATTGGAGGCATTGATGGGCATCTGCAGAGCGGCACGGCCACGGTGGGGTGACGGTCACCGGCTGCACCAGCCCCCTGGGCACAGCTGAGCCCCCCCGGTCCCCGGCTCACCAGCACAAAGGTGTAGAGGACGCGGGTGATGTCATTGGTGTAGAGGCAGTGGGAGTAGTCACCCTCCTCCCAGCGCCCGGCGCGGTCGCAGCGCCGCCATGCCTGCTTCTCCGCCGCCGCACCTGCGCCCGCCGGCCCCGTGGCGAAGGGGTACTGCAGGCAGGGCTGGTAGGCGGTGATGCCTGCCAGGGTGCGGGGCCACCTGCGGGCGCAGGCACATGGTGACCATGGGGCACCTGCCACCAGCAGCCCCCTCCCCAGCCTGCTCTCCCCGTGCAGACCCCACCCAGCACCACGCCACAGCCCATGGGCACCGCAGCCCCCAAACCCCCGCAACAAGCCCCTGCCCCCCCTTGGCTCTGCAGGGACCGGGGGTGATGCTCCCCAAAAAGCTGCCGCTGCCCCCTCCAATCCCAAATCCCACTCGGCTTAGCACAGCACAGAGGAAAGCAGTGGGCGATGGAGGGGCACCACTAATTTAAGCCACATTGACTGTACCAGTAATTTATATTCATAACGGCCCCACCGGGGTTACGGCGGGCGCCCGGAGCCTTTTGTCTCGTGCCAGAGAAATTCCAACACCTCTGCTGCTGGAGCCAGGCTGCGCCGCCGGCACGGGAAGCCCTTCAAAAGAGCTCGTGCTCCCTGCGGCCGCTAATCGCTACCAGACTGCCGGTCACCTGCGGCGAGCCCCCCGCCCCGGCACACACCGCTCACGCTGTACGTGGCACACACCACGTGCACTCCCTGTCCTGACGTGGCACCTGGCCCATGGCCACACCACTGCTGGCCCCTACCTGAAGTCCCCGCGGTTGTTGGTGACCCGCTCAGCAGGGCAGTAGGATGCGGAGGTCTCCAGCACCACGATCTCCACCTTCTTGCTGACGTTGCCCTGGGAGGTGGAGACGGCACACTCCCACTCGCCGTTGGCAGAGATGTGGATGTTGGAGAGGATGAGCTCGCTGTGGGCAGAGGGGACAGGCTGGCACGGAAGGCCTGCCCCACGGGAACCCGCCACAGCGGTCCCTCAAGCTTGGGGGCATGAGGACACACACCACCAAGCACAGAAGGTGCTCACATTTGGCATCCCACCCATGGCACTTGGTACCCAAAAACCAGCAAGCCCTGTGGCCATGAGTGCCTGTCCCCATCCTCGTGTTGTTTCCACCATCATCCCCACCTCATCTCCATCCCCATCCCCATTATGTCCCCATCTCATCTACATCCCCATCTCATCTCCATCCCTGTCCTCCTCATCCCATCTCCATCCCTGTCCCCATCTCTATCTCCATCGCATCCCTGTTCCCATCTCTGTCCCTTCCCCATCTCCATCCTTGTCCCCATCGCCAACCTGGTGATGAAGGTGCAGTCATGGATCAGGCTCTCCTCCACGATGACACCCGTCTGCTCGTCCTCCTCCACCGGCTCACGGTTGTGGTACCATCGGATCTGGGTGCTGTTGTCCAAGTAGGTGGCGGTGCACTGGAAGGGCAGCCGGTCGCCCTGGAAAACCACCTGGCGCAGCGATGGGATGAGGTGGTGGGTGTGCAGCTCCGGGGCGCCCGCTGCGGGGGACACAGCCGGCCGGGTGAGCCCGCGCCCCCACCTGCCGCCGCCGCCCCCGCCCCGGCCCCGGCTCACCGCAGCGGAGCTGGCTCTCCCGTGCGCTGCGCAGTGGGAAGGCGTGGAGGTGCCGGGGGTAGACGCATGCCGTCCGCTCCGAGATCTGCGCCGAGCGGTTGCGAGCCCAGGGCAGCACCCAGCGCAGGTTGCAGTCGCATGTCAGGTACTCAGTGGCAAAGTCCCTGCAAGGGCTGGTGTCACAGGGTGCCCGCGGGGTCATGCCATCAGCCCCGAGACCCTCTGGCAGGGCCCCCCTGGCTGTTGAAATCCTGGGGCACAAACTCACACGACTTTCAGGGAGGGGAGCTCGTTGAAGACACCGGGCGGGAGGCTGGAGAAGATGTTCCCAGACATGTTCCTGCAGGACAGGAGAGAAGGGTGGCGTGGAGGGGACCGGGGACCTGCTGGGAGAGGGAACACCTCCCAGGCCCCTCGCTGTGCCTGCACACTCCACCTGCCGAGGGTGGGCATGGGGTAGCCACAGCCTGACGAGCCCCCACACTGGGCGGAGGCAAAGGGTAGGTGGCATCCTTGGGATGTGGCATAGGGAGAGCCTTGGGATGCAAAACTGCCAGCGATGCCCCAGGGCAGGGGACAGCCCCGGGGGCTCCTTGTAAGCCAGGGAACAGGGCTGGCCAGGGCATCCCCAGGGAGCTACTTACAGCCTGAGCAGGTTGGGGAGCCCCTGGAAGACGCTGGCACTCAGGCACCCAATGCGGTTGTTGGAGAGGTCCCTGCAAGGCAAGCGGAGGTGCCATCAGGGCTGGGGACGCCCCGCTGTCCCCGCTCCCCCCTGGGCTGGTCCCAGGCTCCCTGCGGGGGCTGCACTGGCACTTACAGACGTTTCAGCTCGGGGAGGCCAAGGAAGGCGCCCGGCTGGACCGTGCTGATCAGGTTGTTCTTCAGGTCCCTGCAGGGAGACAGACACAGAGCTTGGGGGGAGCCTTGTCTGCAGGAGACACAGCGCTGTGGGGCCGAGGGCATGAGCGCACCCCGATCCACCCCCAGCTCCCATCTCCCACGCATGGGTTCCTCAGCCGCCCCAGGTGCTGGAAACTCCCCTGCAAGAGCCTCATTAGCAGCTTTCCATCCCATTTCCCGCTCGCTCGTTATCTCTCCAAAGGGCGCAGGGAAGGTGTGAGGCTCCCTGCTGCTCACGGGGGGATGCCAGCCCCTCTGCACGCCCTGGCGCGCTGTGGAGCATCGCATGCCCATGCACGCTGGTGGTGGCCACCGTCCCCTCCTGTACATTGTTTCTGGAGCAGCCACATCCCGGCGGGTTATCTCCTGCATGCGGGATAAGAGCACATCGCAATTGCCAGCACGGCCCCAGAAGGGCTTTGCAGCCCTCAGGAAGCTCATTTGGGTTATTAGCCTGATTGGAGGCACGTATCTAATCAGAGGCGTGTGCCGGTGTGGGGTGTGGGGTGGCTGCTGGCACGGTGGGGTGCGCCGGTGGCATCGGCCGCTCCATCCAGCCCTGGGACCGGCGAGGTGGTTCCTGCCGAGCACTGACGCTGGCCGGGAGAGGAAATGGGATCCATATGGCAATGCCGCGTTTATTTATAGCAGTCTCCACGGTGCTCATTGCCGGATCGCCTGCTGCTCCACGTGCGGCCCTGGGGACACCCATGAACCACAGCCCCCGTCTGAAGGCCACAAGCTGGTGCGCAGGACGGGGGAGCAGTGCAAACCCTTCCGGCAGATCTGGGGGTGCAGGCAGGCATGGGGGTCGCACCGGTGAGACACGAGGGGCCACGCAGGGAGAGGGAACCCGGGCGGCGCTGCCTGCACACTGCAAACACATGGACGTGCTTTGCTCCCAGACCAAAACTCACTCCAGTGACTTCTACAGGTCCCCTGCTGACCCCAAATGGGCAGGGCTCGCGGCAGGGGGACACGGCCCTGTGGTGGACCCCAGGGAAGGGAAACACGATGTGATGCCTTCTGGGCCAGCATCATCCCAGCCCCGCTTGGCTGCTGCACCAACTGCCCATGCCGGCCTCCCTCAACAGGGAAAAGGTGTCCTGGCAGCTCCGATGGCTGGGTGCCCCGACAGGGGGTGCGGGCAGGGTGCGGGCAGGGTGCGGGCAGGGGTGCACTGGGGCCAGGTGAGCGCCGGTGCTGAAGGAACAGCTCCGCTCACCTGCACCGTCACCTGCACCGTCACCTGCACCGTCACCCACCGCACCAGCAGCCGCCCCACAAACACCCACCCAGACACACCAATGGCGACCACCAGCCCCAGCCCCGCTCCCTGCCAGGGCCCAGCCAGAGATCCCAAGGACCCCCATCCCCTCAGACACCCCCTGGCACACACCCCTCGCACAGCCCGCAGCAACCGAAACATCAACTGCCAAAACTCAGCGCCACAGGCTCTGGCCGGCTTGCAGCTGGGGCTGGGGGCTTCCAGGGACCACCGGCCAGGGATGGGACCCACCGGGGACCATGCTGGGCCCCGGGGGCGCACGGCCAGCCCACGCCTGGCGCTGCGGGGAGCCTTCCTCGCTCAGTCACTTCCTCCCCGCTGGCCAGGGGCCCGGGGCTGCTGCTGCTGATTTATGATAAGGCTCTTCTCTCCGCACTGCGGTTGTTTGCCTTTGCGTTTCCGCCGGTGCCGAGCCCCCTCCTCCCCCTGCCCCGGTAGGGTGACATGCTGCAGGCACGAGAGCCAGCAGCGGCCCAGCGCCACGTGTACATGAGGACCCCCCACTGCCACATGTACATGGGGACCCCCCTGCCACCATGTGCACATGGGGACACTGCAAACCAACCGCCTCCTTCCCTGAAGCAGCGAGCCGCAATGCACGCAGCAAACCCTGGCACAGAGGGTCTGATCCAGCCCGGTGCGGCCGCAAGGAGCCCAGCACCCCGGGGCTGAGCCCACGGCCACACAAGCACCCCTGTGCACACAAGCACCCACCGCAGCCTGGTGTAGACAGGCGGGTGGACAGACTCCATCGCTGCCACTGTCACCCGGATGAGCCCCGTGGCAGCCCACAGACCCAAGGGGGGGGCACTGGCCCCAGTGGAGGGCAGGACGTTCCCAAGCGGGGCTGCGCTAATGAGCGTGGCCGCCCTGGCTGCATACCGGTCCTGCTCAGACTCATTAATCTCATTACGCCGCTACAAATCACCAGAAATGCCAAGCTGCAAGCCTGGAGGGGTGGTGGTCCGTGGGGGCACCCTGCACACCACTGAGACCCTGGGAACAGGTTTCCCCCCTTCTTGTTGGGTCACCAAAGCACCCATGCTGGGCAGGCAGGGACCCCATGAGCCCCAGGACAAGAAGCAAGGGGCTCCGCAGCCCCCACCATGTCCCCACCGTGCCAGCACTGTCCCTCCATGGGGCACGTCTGCACCGCGGCCCCAAACCGACCCGATGAAAACAATTACGGCTCATGTCGAGAGCAATCAGGCGCGGCACAGCGCGATGCTGGCTGGCCCGGGATGGGGGAGCGCTGCCCACGGCCCCCCCCGACGTGCTGGTGCTCCCTCTCCAACCCGCGCACGGTTTCGGCACAGCAGAGGTGAGCGGGAGGTGACATGGGGTGACAGCGCTCCCAGAGCACAGAGACTTTTCCAGGGACCCTGGGGGCTACAAAGCCATGGTCCCCCCCAAGGTGCCAGCCCCCCAGCTCTGATGCAGCCATTCCTGGGAGCGCGGCACCCGCGGCGGCCCCAGCTGCTCCCTGCCCGTGTGCATGTTAATCCCTCCCGTTAATGAGAGCTCGGAGCTGGGAGCAGGAGGAGGTGACCCCACGCCTTGGAACCGTGTTGGGAGGACTCAGCCAAGCGGGACTGCAGGGACTCAGGGTCCCCAGGGTGACTGCTTCCTGCTCACCCCGAAAACAGCCCCTCAGGGACTTCCACGCCTTTAAAATCCCAAACCAGCCCCAGCACCAGGCACTGAACGCTCTGGCATGCCTGTGCCACACCGCAGCGCCACGCACCCCAACTGCAGTGCTGTGCACCCCGCTCGACACCGTGTACCCCACGCACAGCACTGTGCCCCCAGTGCTGCCCAGAGGATGGCACCCACTGGGCGCTGCATGCTCCAGAGCGATGCCACGAGCGGGCACTGTGCACCCCCTGCCCTGCAGCCCCCATCGCCTCCGGAGCAGCTGGGCTCCGCTGCAGACTGGGGCAGGTGCACACACTGTAACTCGAACAAGACCCACGTTAATAAACGCTTCCTTGTTGGGGCTAATGAAACGCAGGTGGTGTGGGTCCCGCTGCCCCTGGGGAGCCCCTGCGAGCCCCCCAGCCGGTAGGGCCATTGTTGTGGGGCTGTGCCAAACCCCTGGCAGGGCTCTAACCCTCCTCAGACCCGCCACTGACCAGATGCAGTGGTGCGGCTGCAGGGTGGCACTGGCAGCACCTGCCCTGGTGGGTCCCCAAGCCCTGTGTGCTGCCTGCCCTGCCTGCATCCTCTGCTGCCCGCACCTCCCTGCTGCCCCTGCCACCCGCCCCCTGCCCCTCTGCATCCAGAGCCATGCCCTGTGGGAAAACACCAGGCCAGGCGCTGCGGGGCAGGGACCCACCGCCCAGTGGCAGGGGACCCCACAACTGCGGCCCTGGTGCCAGCACCACGTGCCGCAGAGGATGCCCAGCGCAGAGGCCCACCAGCAGCTGGGCCACCATCCCAACGGGGCAGCATCCTGCAGCGGGAGCCCGCTCAGCCCAGGAATGCGTGAGACCCTCACGGGGCCGTGGTGGGGAACAAAACGCCCTCAGTGCGCTGGTCCCCATTCCTGCATACCTACAGATCAAACCCATATGGGGGCCATAAATCTCCCCTTATTACAGCTCCCTCCATAGAGATGCCTTTCATGAAGAGATAAGAAAGTTGACTTTGTTCGGGGGGACAATGTTGCTTTTCATACCGGCCCTCACAGAGCGTGGCCCCCCCGGTGCCTCCTGCCCCGGCACAGCTCCCGGGGTCCCTGGGATGCCGTGGGTGCCAGCAGCAAACCCTGTGCCCCAGTGCCGGCCCTGCCGCAGCAGCCGGCAGCGGCATCAGGAGCAGGACCTGTGCAGTGCTGCCAGCACCGGCCCCACTCACACCCATGGAAGCCCTGCCGGCACCGCGCTGCTGTGCGCCCCTCCAGCCCCGACCCCCCAGCCGCCCACCGGGCACTCACAGCTTCTCCAGAGCCCACAGCCCGAAGAAAGAGCCATTCTCCAGCACGGTGATCTTGTTGTTACTCAGCAGCCTGTGGGAAGAGCAGAGGGAAAGGCAGCCCTGTTACTCAACCTGCTGGGCAGGAGGTCCATGTCCCGGCGACCTGCGGGGCTGGAGGGGGAACAGGGATGGCAAGAAGCGGCAGCCCCAGTTGTGCCGCTGAGGTGGTGATGGTGAAGTCCCAAGGACAGGCTTGCATGGCCAGGTGGGGACATGGGATGTGACACCTGTGTTGGGATGCCATGCCATGGTCCATGTGTATGGCAGCACCAGGATGGAGGCGCCTGGGACCGTGCTGGCTCTTGGGGTGTCGCTCCTGTACCTTGGCCTGGGTGTAAGGAGCTGCATGTGTGGGCAATGAGATCCCCAGCCCAGCAACTGCACCGAGAGGCACCCTGAGGACCTGCAGCCAGGTGAGGACCCCGCGGCACCCCAGCTCTTGCCCCCCACCAGCCTGATCCCCTCCAGTCACTGCATTGCAGCCATCCTGGGGGCCTCCCAGCACTGGGATTTTATCCCAAAATAAAGAGCTTTCCTGACCAAAGGGGCCCTTGTGAGGTGACAGGAGAGGGAGGGGGGCACAAGCGTCCGACAATTCAGCCAGGAGCTCATTAAAGCACATCAGTAGCAATTAGCAGAGCCAGACCCCAGCCTGGGGACAGGAGATGGCTCTGGGGACCAGAGGTGCTTCCCTGGAACTCCCAGGCGGACGCGTGGGCACCGGCAACGTTCCCGCTGGCAAACGTGACCCAAAAGCAGAGTGGGGGCAGGCAGCAGCGGGGGCCGAGAGGGCACCCTGGAGCCCTGGCCAGGGGTGAGGCGAGGGGAAAAAAGGGCTCATTGAGGGCCGGAGCCGGGGCTGTTTACACACGGGCGGGCTCTGCCGCCGGGCTGAATGGTGGCTGTGTGCTGCAGAGCTCCATCCCCTCCAACACCGGCCTGCAGCACCCGTCGGCATCGCTCGGCTCTCCCTGGCCAGGCTCCCGCGCCGGGGCTGCCCCAGCAGCGGGCAGGATCGGGACCCCGCACGGGGGCTGCGCTGCAGCGGGGGTGGCTGGTGGGGAGGGGGGCAGGCGATGCAGCACCCCCGTCCTGGGCCGCATCCTGTGCTAATGAGGAGCTGCCACCGGGCACCGCCGTGGCCGCGGGGCCCTGCGACCCGGCTGGCAGCAGGGATCGGAAGCGTCCGGCAGCCCCGACAGCCTGCAAATTGCTTCCACACGCCGACGGCTGGAGCTGCCGCAGCCAGGGCCACATCCCACCCTTTCCTCCCTGCGGGGACCACGCTTTGGCAGGGCTGGGCTCACCTCAGCACCAAGCACTGGTGCTGGCCAACAGCAGCCCTGGGACCCTGCCCGGAGCTGGGGGCAGCAGGGATGCTTCCCGCATTGCTCCCCGGCTCTGGGGCACGGCAGCCCCACGGCGCACCTCGATTCCCCATCACAGTGCCGGCAGGGACTGTTGCTCAAGGCCATGCTGGCCCCAATGGCTCCAGAAGGTTTTAATTCCAGCAGCAGCAGATTTCACAACCCGGCAAAGCCTTCGCAGGCTGCGCGCGCATGGGGGGACCTCGGGGGCTCCCTGCTAGAGCTAGGGCAAGCAGAACCCCCTGCCTCAGGGAAGCATGATGGACCCTGCCACAACAGCCCTTGGGGCTGCATGAGCTGCAAGCGCAGAAAATGGAGAACTGCATGAGACCCCGGTCTCAGACCTCCCGGCCCACAGTGCCAGGGGGTCCGTGGCATGACCAAGGACACATGCAGCCTCTGGGCAGAGATGAGCCAGGCACCCTGGGCGAGCTGGACCCGGCCATGCTGGAGCCTCCCAGGGCAGAGGGATACAACCACAGACGTGCCACCAGCACAGTGGGCAGAGAGCAGGCAGCTGCCTGCACCGGAGGCCAGTGCTGGAGAGCTGCACCCAGCTGGGAGCGCAGTCCCCTGCCACCCCCCAGGACTGAGCCCCGGTGCCGGGGATGCTCGCTTTGTTCGCAGACCCCTGGGACCATCTGCATCTCTGCCATAAAACCAGCGCTCCCCGCCTTAAAAGGCAGCATCCCGCGCCCCGATGGGATCAGCCTCCCCTGTGATCTGCAGCCAGGCAGCCGGGCCAGCAACCCACCCGCCGACGGCCGGGAAAGCAGCCACAGGGTGCCCTCCTCGTGGGATTCAGGGGAAAGCCACCCCTGGAGCCACCAGCCCCTTGGGACCAGCCATTGGGGAGCGCAGGAATGGCTGGGACCCTGACATGACGTGGGGGCACCCTGAGCCACCGGCACTGCCCACCCGTGCCATGCTTGGAGTCTGGTTTGCCTTTCCTTAAGGAAAAGAGGTCCCCGACCAAAAGGAGTGTTTGGCACACCAAAACTGCACGGACAGCAACGACTTGACTGAAAGTTCTCTCCCTCATAAAACGTTTTCTGGGTAGTGATCCTGGCTCCTCTTTTCCCTGCCTTGTAGAAGCCAGCCGGGTCACGTTCCCCTGTTACAACTCACATCCTCAAACACGGTTATATTTTGTTTTCTCTAGTTTTATGGATATTTTGTTCCAAAAATTTTTCTGTTTTGTTTTTTTTCCAGGAAGTTCTCATCAGGCTCCACGGGACTTTCCGTTCCCGTGCGTCCGCAGGCAGCAGAGCCGTGTGCAGGTCTCTGGCACTATCCCCTTACAGAAAATTTACTGAGAAACCCTAAAATACAACAAAATAAGTGTCCCTGAGAGGCCATCCCAGCCCAGCACAGGGGGGTCACAGTCGAGCAGCCCCCAAGCCCCACTGGGGCAACAGGACCCCTCATTAGGACCCAGTCCTCGGCACGTGGGACCGGACCTGAACCCCTTGGCTGGATTTCAGAGCCCAAGGGCTGCCCCTGTTCTTGTTCTCAGCTGGGAGGGGAGATCGACTGGGGGGGGAAAGGGGATGGGGGGCTGGACGCAAACCCCGCAGCTGCCCCGCAATCGCCCTGGCTCGCCGTGGCCAAGGTGGCTGTTGCTGCCGGCAGGCTGGGGAGCATGCCGGTCTGGGGTCGTGGCAGCTCTCCGGATACTCCCTGAGGTCTGTGTGGGGCTGGGGGTGCGGAGGGGATGTGGTGCCCCCATGTCCCAGCCATCCGCAGGCTTGGCAGGCCATGAAAGCACAGCTGTGCTCCTCCAGAGCCGCTGCTCGGCTGTGCCTTGGCTCCAGCCCAGGCTGGGACTCCTCACCTCAGCAGCACTGGACATGTCCCGGCAAGAGGTACCCCCTGCCCCAGGCTCGGAGCGATGTGCCCAGCACAGGGCGGTGGGAAGGGCTGGGGACCCCGTGCACACCCCCAGCCCTTGGTGCCTAACCACCCTCACGCCCAAGAGCATCCTCCCAACCAAAACGGTGCCTGCAGCCCACCCAGTCAGCCCGAGACCCTCTGGTATCACAGTGCGTGGGCAGGCGGGTGGCTCCCGTCGCCTGCCAGGGACAGCCCTGCTGCTGGGACAATAATCGGCTAATTGAGCGATGGCTGGAAAAGTCTCTCTGGACAATGCAGGGATTAAGGACCAGAGCGTCGAGTCAAACGGAAACGATAGGGGGATGTGTGGTGGGGATGGGGGTGGCCGCGCAGGAGCCCCCCAGGGAGCATCCTCCCATCCCAGGGGGATACAGCCTTGGAAGGGGTGCAGCACCCTTGCTCCCACCCAGCCGCACAGGGCTGTCCTCGGGGCTCAGACCCCACGAGGCTGCAGGCAGGGAGATGGAGCCATCCCTTCTCCTTCCTTTTTTTCATCTCAAAAAGAGGAGCCAAAAGCGAAAAAAACAAGATTGTTTTTTCAAGCGTGCTGGAATCCACTTGGATAAATAAGGGCTCCAGAAACTGGGCTGCTGAAACAATAAACTTCCTCTGGACCCAACCAAAAAAGGACGCGGGGAGACGGTGGCTCCTCAGCACGGGCAGCAGGGGAAAGGCAGCGGCGCAGAGGTTAATAAGGGGGGGGGGGGGGGCTGTGGGGGTGGGGAGGCTCGCTATGCTTTGCTCTCCAAGTGCATTAATTCAAAGCATATGCTCGCAGCAGATATGGTGCAGGCTGCGCCCCAAGCACAGCTCGCTGGTTTGCAGAGGGGTTTTAGGAAAAGAGGGGCCCCGGAGCTGGCAAGAGGTGGCCAAGGGCTCCGGCACCAGGAGGGGCTCTGGAGGTGGCAGCATCCCGGGGGGGACCTTGCAGCTTCCAGCCCAACAGGGCTGGAGACCCCCGGAGCTGGCAGGGGGCTCCCCCCTCCCACTTTGTTTGGGCACGGGGTGGGGGGGGTGAGGGGTGGGTAGCTCTTCCCCTCCCCACGATGTGCCCTGGGGCGTTGCCTCCAGCCTCACGTCACGCCGGGCTATTTCGGATGGTGAAAATTATTGTTCCAACCCTATGCTTTTGTTAGCACAGGAAAAATAAGCCCCGGAGAGAGGGCGAAACCTCCAGAGCCAGCACGGGGCAGCAGAGCCGGGATGCTCCGATGCACCGGGCAGCACTGTGACCCCACAGCCCCCAGAAAAACCAAACCTGCCGGAGCCGCAGCCTAATAAATAACAAATAGAAAGCTGAAAAAGGTTTGAGAAAGAAACCATCTGCAGGGCCCAGGACAAACCAGCCTTGGAGAGGGGAGTTCAAGTAGAACTGGAAATTGGTCATAAGTCAAAGCCCTCTATTCCCTGCAGACAATCTGTAATTTCAGTGCAATCAAGCTGTGCACATAAATGAGGCCTGTGTGGGGATTCCACATCTGGAAGAGGTTTGGGCTCCCGCCTGTGTGACAGTGGGGCTGGCCACGGCCGGCGCGGCTATCTGGGTCTCGTTAGGGATACAGTGCTTTTTCCATTAGGCGATTAGCACAGGGGTCAGCTGGAGGGGGAGGGAATTAAAGCCTTGTTACTACACGTCTGCAGAGCCCCGGCACCTCGCAGCCATGCTGCAGGGATGTCCCCAAGAGGTGCCAAATCCCTGACCTCAAGCCATGGGAAGACCACAGTCCTGGGAAGCTGGATCATGATGGAGAGGCTGGGGAAGACCCCAGGCTGCGTCGGTGCAAGCTCTGCTGGGACAGCTGCAGCCAGGCGAGCTCTGCAGGGCTACGAGTTAAAGAGGGGTAACAACCCCACGCATTAAGGCTGGCATCGCTCCTTCCTCCCCACAATGAGCCGGGGCCAAGAATTAACCTCTAGGTATAAAACGGTGCAGGTGTCAGAGAGCACATGCTTCGTAGCATCTGCTGGGCTTGCATGGGGCTGTCACATCCCTATGAGCATCATCCTGCTTGCCAGACCCCACGCGTGTCCCCGTGCTGGCTCCCTGCGCCTGCTCCGCACTGAAGGCAGTGCTTCTGCCTGCCCCGGTCCTGGCAGGCCACTCCGTGCCCGCCAGCCGCAGGTCTCCCCACGGCACGAGGTTCTCAACTAGGACCAAAGACCGTCGGGATGCGGCTGGGATGGCTGTGGATATTTAGGCAAGAACCAAAGCGCTCCATCCCCCTGTCCCACCACCATCCCAGAGCTCCAGGAGCTCCAGCACCACAGCCCCTGGCATCACACCCACCACCAGGACGGAGCACGACCACTGGTTCCCAGCACCCGTGGCCACGCCGGGGCTGTTCCCTGCCACCGCGGCTTCCCCACATGGAGTTAATTCCTGCAGTTCCACATCTGTGGCCACTGCCTCGGCTCCCTCCCAAAGCAGCGATCCCTGATCCCTATCCCTTCGAGGGGCCGAGGGAGGAGGAAGGGAGCCATGGCTCCGGCAGACGGCTCCCTGTGAGAAACCGCCACGTCCCCCGGGACACCGTGGCTGAGCCCAGTGCTGGCTGCAGGGCAGGTCCCCAGCGCCGCCGCCACCCCTGTCCCCTGCTCTGCCCCTCTGCAGGCTGCGATGCCAGCAAGCATTTCTCAGGCACAGGGGGTAAATAAGCAGCAGCTGCCGCGGATGCAGCCTAGGATTCCTTAGCGCAGGCCTAATAATTAAAGATAAATAAAGAAGTAAACCAAGAGTGTGGGAAAAAGCCAAATGAGAGCCAGGGTGAGAGACCCACACGGTGGCAGACCCCCTCCGGCTGCCCGACCTCCTCCTGCCACCCGCGTGTCCCCAGCCATCGCCCGGGCGGCCGGAGCGGTGGCGGAGGCAGCAGCCCTCCTGCACCGGCAGCTTCTGGAAGAGCCTCCCCCACGCACAGTGTTAGCGCTAACGCATGCCTGCTTCCCCGGCGGCCCGGACGAAGACTGGAACAGGCTCTGCTTTTAAGCCGTTGCTCTGCACAAAACACACCATACGTTTCCTGCGACTGGGGCAACGGTGATGCTGAGCATCCCTGGGGCACAGCGGGGACCTGAGCATCCCTGGGGCACAGCGGGGACCTGAGCATCCCCGGGGCACGCCATGGAGCCCTGCTCAGAACCAGCTCACCCGCTGGGCTCAAAATGTGGTTGTCCACAGCGGGGTGTCCCCCGAGGCACGTGCAGCCCTTGCCACGTGCCCGGGCCCTGCTGCCTCCTCCGCTCCCTGCCCACACCCCAGTGGTTCCAGGAGACGCTCCCGAAGCTGGAGCCTCTGGTTTTGATTGTTCCATCTGGAAAGGGTTTAGAATAAATCATGTTTACTGCGCGAGAGCAGAGCCCAGGGTCACCGCATATTTGTAGGTTTCTGCCTACGCCTGTAGGTTTCATGTCACGTTTTAGTGGGATCGTGTAATGCCCTAATGCTTCTGCACGGTCATTCTAGCCTCTCCAAGGAGCCGGCCCCAGCACAGACTGCTCCAAACTCCCCTGTCCCACCAGGCACAGCCCACCTTGGCTGCTCCGCCAGCTCAGGGCTGCATGGGGCTCGACTTGTGCTCAACGTTGCAGTTACACTCGCTCACGCTGGAGAAAGCACCAGAGCAGGCAACTAACCAGACGTTTTTCCCAAATACAAATTGACAGAGGACTCAAGCATCCCTACAAGTATTTGCAAGGGGCTGACATACAAGAAAGGACTGAAGGAGGAAAGAAACGAAGAGTAAAGCCCACCCAAGGGATAAGTGCGACTGGAGGGCCCAGCCTCCACCAGCCCTGCAGCCCCCACCAAGGGGAGCCCAGGACACACGTTGGTGCTGCTACTCTGGTTTGATTCATGCTTTTAATATGACCATCACACTTCAGACCCTGCTCGTGGCACCCACACAGCGCAGGCTGTGTCACAGCCACACTCCACATGGGGGATGGCAGCATTGCAGCCACCCCATTTTAACAACATTGTCACCCCAAAACTAAGACCCTTCGCAGCGAGCGGCACAGCACACAGGGAACCAAGAGATGCTTAGAAATAGCAGTGACTCCAGCACATGAGCAGCAACGCGACTGAGCGGGTTCAAGCACGTGAGAGCAGACCGGGTGAGGAGCACGGCAGCCCACAGCCCAGTCCTGCGCAGCCCCAGTCCTCCACAGCACCCAACAAAACCCACCCGAGGAGCAGGAGGAGGAGAACCAAGGCCATGAGCACACTTGCGTGGGCAGGCAGGCATGGCCAACCTCCTGGGACAGCACTCTGGGCAAAAGCGATGTTCCCTCCAGCACAGCGCTGCCGCCCTGCCCTCAAAACCAGATTTTAATTCAAACGTCTCCTCCAGAGTTATAAATAAACCCTGCAACCCGCTGCTGCAGCGAGCAGGCGTGCTGGCTGAAACCCCAACCCTCCCCAGCACCGAGGGCACGAGGAAGCTTGGAGGAAGCTTGGAGGAAGCTTTAGATGCTTTGCACAAACCCAAGACCCGTTTACGGCTCCTGATCTCTGTTCAGCAAATATTTCCAGGGAGAACAGTCACTTTCAAACAAAAACATCCTCCCCCAGCACTCCGACAGCAAATGCTGTGGAGGGAAGCATGGAGAAGGAGCTCGTTTCCTGGATTTCCAGCTCGCATCCACACTTTAAACCTGTCCCGCTGTCACACCGTGGGGACAGCGGGGTCCTGTCTGAGCTGGGCTCCCCGACGCTGCCGGCCTTCACCCCGTGCCCCCAGTCCCCCCCAGCACCTGCCCGCCCGTGGGAACACAGCCCCAGACAGCGGCCAAGCGATACACACCGGCACAGAGCGATGCGGGGGTCCCCCCGCTGCTCCCACTCCCCCGGGGCCACCAAGTGGCACGGGGTGGGCTCGGTGTGACCCACGCGTGGGCTCCCAGCCCTCTCAAGCTGCAGCAGGCTCCCGGCCGGGGCAACCTGGGGGTGCGGGGCCATGCCCGGGGAGCGATGCCACGGGACCGGGGAGCTGTACCCGGGGGAGCGGTACCCGGGGCCGGGGAGCGATGCTGGGGTCCGGGGGCAATGCCCTGCTCCGGGGCGTGGGGCGGGGGCGATGCCCGGGGCGCGGTACTCACAGCGTGGCGGTGCCGTCGGGCAGCAGGCGCGGCTCGGGCGGCGCCGGGAGCCCCCCGCCGCTGCAGACCACCCTGCGGCGGGGCGCGGCGGGGCCGCCGGGCGCCTTGGGCCGCTCGGCCGCACACTTGCAGCCCAGGCTCTGCGCGGGGCAGCTCCGCGCCGCGGCTCCGCCGCTCAGCGCCGCCGCCAGCAGCACCAGCGCGGCCGCCCGCCGCATGGCCCCGGCCCCGGGCTCCGGCTCCGCGCCCGCCGCCGCCCCGCTCCCCGGGGCGGCTCCGGCGGCGCCGCCTCCCCCGCTCGCCGCGCTCCGCCGCCGGCCCTGGCACCTCCCCCGGCCCGCCCCGGCCCGCCCCGGCCCGGCCCCGCCGCGGGCACCGGCTCGCCTCCCCCCGGGGCGGCAGCCTGCGTGGGAGAGGGACCCCGCGGGGTGCCGGGGAGCCCGAGCTGCAGCCCCGCGCCCGCCGGGGGGCGAGAGGCGCCGGCTCCTCCCCGGTGCGGAGCGGGAGCCCCGGGTGTCGGCGGGGACCCCGCGAGGACACGAGCGCCGTGGGCCAGGCAGCCCCTCGCGATGGGTGGCTGCGGCCCCCCGCGGGACGGGCGCCGGTCCTGTGCCCGGGGTGCTGTGCCTGGGGGTGCTGTGCCCGGCGTGCTGTGCCCGGCGTGGCAGCATGGCCGTGCCCCCCCCAGCCCCTCGGGACCCTGCACTGCAGAGGGACCGCCCTGCACAAACTCACGCAGTTCACTCTATGGTCACACAGCTCCGGCCCCTCCTGGCCTCCACTCCGCAGTTAACACTCGTCCCATCTCGCCTTCCCTGTTTGCTTCACTGGTTTCACGCTAAGTTAAATATTTTTCTTCCCGCTCCCCCCTCTCACATCCCCTCTGCCTCTTGCTCTGCCCCCAGCCCTCTCCCCCCCGGGGCTTGGGCCACGGCTCACTGCAGCTCCAAAGCAAAAGGATCAAACTAAGGCAATGAAGTCTCCAGGACCCCGTGCCAGGGAGTAGACGAAGAGGATCACGGAAGGACGGCAAGAGATGGCTCTGGGAATGCGGTTTCTCTCCAGGACCAATAGTTTCTGGAGGGGAAAAGAAATTTATTCCTTTCTGCAAATAAATGCAACTCGCTGTGGCAGTGGTCCTCGGGAAAGAGGAGATATTCATCAGCACGCACACCCAAGGGGCTTCCACATGTGCTTTTGTTTGGGAGCCGAAGCAGCTCAGTTCCTGCACAACCCGTTAGCCACTTCACCGGTGGTTGCCTTGGTTCTGCAGCTCTTCCCTACCCAGGCACTCGCTGCCGCCAGCAGCCACGCTGGGGCGAGGACCGTGGCCCCCAGGGGTTCTCATGTGGCCAGTCGCACCCCCTGCAGACCTCCCATCCCCTGGCCTGGGGGATCAGCCACAGGCGCAGAGCCCTGGAGATTGGCATCACCTTGTTTAAAAGAGGACACTCAACAGTGCACCCGCATCTTCCTCTCTTTTTTTGTGTTTTTCCTTTTTTCTTTTTCCTTTTTTCCACTGAGCAAAATTTCCACTGTAGAAATTACCCTCCCGTGCTCAGCACTGCAGGATGCTGGTCCCAGATCCTGCAGCTGAAGCTGGAAGAGCAACAGGAAACCACTTGTGTCCAGTATCCGCTCAGAGATCCTGTGAGCATCTGCACAGAATGAAAGCCCTCCCAAAACCCAAAAGGGTGAGCTGTGCCTCCCTCAAACACTGCAGAAAGCGAGAGTGGTCTTCCCTCCTCCTTTGGGAGAAGATGAACCTGCAGGCTGGAGCCCATGGTTCCCTCTGGGTGTCCCCAAGGGAGAGCAAAGACCAGTTTAGACAGCAGGTACCGTGCAGCACCACGCACGCTGCGCCTGTCAGCGCAAGAGCTGGGACTGAGACACAAGGCTCCAGCAGCTCGACCCCGAGGGAAGGGCCCAGCGCTGCGGTGCTGAGTGTCTGGAGGAACTCAGCAGAGCCTGGCTCGCCCCTTGCCACGGGTGGTCCCGCTGCGCTGGGGCACTCTCAACCCCGGGTTGCCCTGTGTCGCCTCTCACTGGCCCCTTTCATTTCTCCACCACAGGGAGAGCCAGGGAGATGCTCACACTCCTGTTCCTACCAACTGCAGCTCTGATAGTGATCCAAACCACAGCTGCTGCCCCTCTTCTTCCCTTTCCTCGGGGTAGCAGCCCTACAGTGGGCTAGAAGTGGCCCTGGGAAACCCCAGCAGCAAGGCAAGAGCTCCCTGTGCACGGACAAGGATGGGACTTGGCATGGATCTCAGGTCCTGCAGGATGTTGGTCAATGCTGGCAACATCCAAGGGCAATCAGAGCTCTGGAGTTGTCTCCATGACACATTGAAGCAATCAAGCCACTGTACGTGGTCTTCAGAATTTCAATCTGCTATTAAATTACCTCCAAGAACAGTCAAAACCTTGTCCAAACTAGTAACAAATGTGAAATACCCGGCCCCGGCCCGGCTACGAGGAGAGAAGCTCAAGCAACACTTCCCACATGCTTCAAGCCCGATGGAGTTCGGGTTCTTTCAACTACTTCCAAGCCCCTCTCTGTGCCTTCCCAGCCCAGACCCCTCCTGATGCCTCCTGCCTGGGAGACAACAAGGCAACCTGTCTGAAACTCCATCACCACGGACATGCCGGTGCCAGATGCCAAATCCCCATGCCTCTTGCTCCCATCCAAAGGTAAAAATACTCCTTAAGCACTGTAGGCACACGGCAAGACAACAAGCACACGACTCTCTAAATTCCTTTCACTGGGATCCAATAAAAACCTTGGCAGTTGCCGGCCTTCCTGCCGGAAACCTGATATCCCAGAAATAAATACGCTTTCCACTTTGAAGGGCTGCAGCGGGCTCTGCCTCGGGGTCGAGCTGCTCCTGGCTGCCCCCCACCCCCGGCTCTCACCTGCCCGCAGCATCTCCGGCCGCAGCAGGAGCCTGAAGCAGAGCAGGGAACGGACCCAAATCTACCGGTTTTCCCCAAATCTACCGGTTTTCTCATGCAAACCGAGCCCCCTGTGCCTGCCCGGCCATCGGGGAGCGGGTGCTTTTGCGTCCCTCCAAGCCATCCCTGCTCGCCGGGCTCGGCACCCACCGCCTCCCTGCGCATCTGCGTGCATCAGCACCCGGCCTGCGCTGCCATTCAGCGGGGAGGCCAAGCTCGGCTCCAGGCACTTTGCAACACAAAGGATATTATCTGATAAAAAATAAATCAATGCTGGTTTGGTGGAGGAAGGGGAGTGAACTCTCCTGGACTCTCACCTAACGGGTGACCAGAGTGTGCTTTGGCACCAGTGCTTCCCTGAGGATGAGGATGGCCTCGGGCAGCCAGCCCATCTCTGCAGGAGCTAGGAAAGGAGAAGCAGCAGCACATCATCCCGTCCAGCATAATCAACAGTTTTATTCCTTTTAGAGGCAGCCAAGCCTGCCCACAGATGCTCCCCAAGCCCCCAGGAAGAGTTTTTCTCCACAGTGCATGTGAAGCCCTGCTCCATGCACCGACACAGCTCTGGCGGGGGGGGTCAGCCTGTTGTGCCCCCATCCAAGGAAGCAAGGGTCACCTCGGGGGACTGCTGGGAAACCCGGGGCTGTGCCTTTGCTCCGGGGGGGCGACGACTGGCCAGCAGCAAGGGCTGTTAAGTCACGAGGGAGGAGTCATCCCTCTGGCCACAAAACAAGCCTTCGTCTGCTGGACGCATTCCTTCCAGGCAAATATTGACAGTGACATTGCTCTGAGGAGCGAGAGCACTGCTGCTTCAATAAACCGGTCAAGTGCTTTTAATAGATGTAAATAAAGCTTGTGTTGCAGGGGGCCAAGTTGCCTGAGCGGGGAGTGGTTCATTAAGAGGCCAAGGAGCCTTTCATCTCCAGCTTGTTGGCTCCACTGCAATGACCAACAGTTACCATCTGCCGGGTGACCTCTGTGGAAGGAGTGGGTGGTCTGCGCCCTGCTCCCCCCTGACAGGTGTCTGGCATCACCAACACCACAGATCCGCACTCTCCTGGCTCAGGCCTGAGGTGGACACCTCAAGGAGGAACAGGAGGTGCTGGTGGGCACTTCCTGCTGCACCAGCTTTGGGGAGGCTTGGCCACTGGAGGAGCACGGCAAAGCTCTAGAGCATGACATAGCCAGAAGAGAAAAGCCAGTTTGAAGCACGATGGGTGGCAGAAACAGCTGCAGAGGAAGGGAGCAGAAGCTCACACTGCTCTCCTCTCCAGCGCCCTGTCACAGCCCAACACTGGCCACTGCAGCTGCAGCCAGCGCTGCTGTTCGGGCACAGCACCCAAGCTGCTCCCCGTGGGGCACCCGCACAGCCTGGACATGGCCCAGCCAGAAGGGAGAGGTGTCCCACAGCCAAGAGCATTCCCAGCGCCACGTGGCACGGCCCTGCAGAACCAGCGAGACGTGCAGCTCTGCCACATGCTCACGCAGGAGGCCACCACCAAAGCTGACGGAGCCCTAACTGTTTTAGCAGACAGTACGCAGGCAGATCAGAAAACCAGAAGACCATATGCTGTCATGAGCTGGTCTGCTCCTAAAACACCACTGTGCTGAGCCAGAGCTCCAGGGCATGGAAGCCAGGACAAGCCTTGCCCTGCCCCATGGCCACCCGCACACACTCACCTCCCAGTTTACGCCATTTACTACTGCATTAAGCTCGGCCAGCGTCCAGTTCCAGCTCAGGAAAAAAGCACAAAATGCCTGAGAGAGGAAAAGCAAGAGGGGGCATGAGCCACGACGCAAGATAATTCTCTATGTAAACCCACCCCACTGTTCTGTGCTTGAACAGAAAGAACTGCAGCAGCGCAGCGGGTTTTGGAGTCACAGGCTGGTGGGAAAAGGCTGTTGGCAAGGGGTGAGCAGAGCAGGGGGTCCGTGATCTCCTGCTCGGGCTCAGAACCACCTGCTCCGGGGCTGGGCTAGCTCTGTAAGCTCAGGTAGCAAATCGCTTTTGCTCCTTATTTGCTACAGAGAGCTCTAGCCAACATTTTACAAATAGCAAACGCACTGCAGGGACACTGGCAGTCTTTGTGCATTGGAATCAAATTCAGATAGAACCAGTGTCCTGACTTTGTTTTTGTAAAATAAACGAAAGGCTTTTCATGTTGTGAAATCTGCAAACATGAGGATGTGTGGTCAGTGCGTGGTGCTGAAATTCTGGGAAGACAGAGGTGGAAGAGGAAGGGATTTAACTTCAACCATCAGATGGGAAATATTTTTTTTTGAGGCTCACTATTGATCCGTACCTGTCCGAAAGCAGCCGAGGAGCTGCTGTCCCTTCCTCGGTGGGCCAGGAGCGCTGCCCCGGCCCTGGGGAGCACTGCCACCCAGAGGGCTTCTCCACAAACAGCTCACGCCAGCTGACATCTCGCCCAACTCAGCAGCTATTTTTTTCCCCCTTCTGATCAAAGCAAGCTTGGCTTTCGGCTGTCTTTCAAACCACCCTCCTCCCTCCATCCTGAGACAAGCAAGTCTCGCTCAACAGCAGCTCCAGGTTAGGGAAACAGCTTCAACGACCACTCAGGGCATTTATTCACAAGGCTGGAACATAAAAATAACATCTTTAATAGCTTTATAGTTGGCACAGATGGTATTAAAATTCACTACTTTTTATTAATAAGACTATGAAACAACACATGGTGCAGTGCCGAGGAGGGCAGCTCAGACTGCATGTTGCTTCTAAACCATGTAGCTATGACAGGTTGGTGTTAGAGTTGACTCTTTTCATTTACATTCAGCTTTTATAGTCAGAGAGTAAAACCAACAGCTAGATTTAACCACACGCACACAGAGAAAAGCCTGGGAAGGATGTTTCTGCTGGCAACCGATGTCCCCTCCTCTTAGCAGCACACAAAAGCCCAAAAAAGTAGTTGTAACACAGGTTACAAGAGACTTGCCATAGCTACCATTGGCCAAATGACGTGACACAATGCAGGGGCTTCTGCTCACATCTGAATGAAAGTTACTGCAGTGAGAGAGTCTTGTTTCCCTTTTCCAGGAGAAGTAAAGGCTAGATCAGCACTTAAGATATTAGGACATAGCCTAGAAGCTCTGTCAGTGGCGAAAGGATTTTTTTTCAGGAACCTAGAAGACAGTGGAACAATAATACTTTACTTTCTGAAGTACTTTTCCCGAAGGGCCTCTAGCAAAGCTCACCGCTGCCCTGTGAGACAAGCATTATTATTCTCATACAGATGTATATGGGATGGTGGAGGCACCAAATGGTTAAGTGACTTGCCTTGGAAAGCAACAGCAAGCTGATGGTAGACCAGGGACCTTGCAGGAAACCCCCACTCTGACCAAAAAGAACTTACAACATCAAGAACTCCTACGCATGGTGAAAATAACTCCTTACAACACTTCACAAGAGGGGAAGGGGAAGGTTGAAAGCATCCCAGAAGACCTGAGCAGACATGGAACCAGGGGGAAAGGTTAGCAGTGTCAGCCTGAAAAGGACACATATAGACTTCAGCCAAAAAGACACTCCCACACTTGTGATCTGCATCCAAAACATTACGCCACGAACTTATGCTGGCAGCTGCTCTCCTTATCCATCCTTGTGTGCTTGTTATTCATCCTCTGTTTAAATGGATACAGTCACAGTATGTCTCTACCGCAGTTTCTAAGCAAGCATCCCTCAGTAGTGACCATGTGCAAAATTTTTATTTGGGGAAACATTTATAGGTCTCTGGCAAGATTATAACTTGTTTAATGAAGAATTTAGTCCTCAGTGAAACCATAATCACCAACACTGCTGCAGCTAAATCTTGCTCATTAGCAACTCCATCCTGACAAATGTTAGTTTGTTCAACCTATCATCCAAAAGTCACTGTTCTTAACCACCTTGAAGGAGCCAAGATACCAGTCACTTTCAAACATAAATTTTCTTATTTGTTGGTTATAAAAATTTCCAGTTTCTATGGGTACTCTATAATCACAATAAATTATGAGGCATTTCTGGGCTCTGCTCTGTTACGAGGAATTCCCTCTCACCATCGTGATCTGGTGTCAACATGGAGGGAAGTAAGAATGCATAGTGAGGTCTCCCATCATCTGTCCTCTGTCCAGACCACTTTTTTTTTTTTTTTTCCTCCATCTAATGATCCTGCACTGTCAAGGTCTCCGTTTTGGCTTTAGTTTCAGCAGGGGCTTTGCCACCGACTGCTTTGTTGGAATAATCTCGCTCTCCAAAAATAGTGCTTCCAATCCTGACGTTTGTGGATCCAACCTCTATCTACAAAGAGACAGAAAGGAGGAGTTCAGGGCAGGGCTGCCACCCACGTCTGCCAACAGTCCGCAACCAACCTTGATGCTCGCCATGTCACAGAAGGACAGCTCCCCATATCACAGGACAGTTCCCCATGTACTCGCCACCTGCAGCTACAGCTAGGGTCTGTTTTGATCTGCAGAACTCTATCCCAGGACCAGGAGAGCTGTTTTTCACAGAACAGCACCATCGGTACCGCTATCCAAGGGCAGGCCTAAGAGGCCATTTTGGATGATGCCTGGGCTGGACTTTGGGTGCCTACCACTGGCATGTTTGTTTCCCAAGAGAACAGGTGGCAGAAGGAAACCAGACTTACTGCGTGCTGGAAGTCTGTGGACATGCCCATGCTCAGCTCCACCTTCTCAATGGGGAGATTCAGCTTTTCACACACTTCCTGCCGCAAAGACAGCAGCATCTAGAAGGGAGGAGGAAAGAAAAGAGGACCACACACTTGACAGCCATGCTAGCTCAGTTTCAGGGTTTCACAGATCACGATTTCTGCCTTTCTTTGAAGTCTCCTTCAGGCTGAACGCAATTCCCACGCTTCCCACTGAAGCTTGCTCTGCAGCATCGTAACAGCACCTGGAGATTTCCCATTACACGCTGTGGCACTGATGACACACGTACTTACAACTCTACACATCTTTTGAAGACATTAAATTATCACACCAGCCTGACAGACAAGGAACACAGACCCAGTTCTTCTGCCTGCTGCAGCCCTGTGCACACAGTGTGCTGACTGAAACCCCAACTGAAAGCAGGACCAGAGGATCCAGGGCAGTAATTGCTGCACAAGGTGCCCCTGCTAATACCCTGGCTACAGCTTCAGAGAAGAGATGCGACCAAACATGTATGGGCTTCTGGCCTCTGCAGAAACAAGCCCAACACCTGCATTAGTACTGATACCTCAGAGCTCTGTACTACTCTGAACAAGGTGTTTCTATTGACAACCTACTGGTTTGGCTGGGATAGACAACAGACTGTAATGGGAGGCCAGCCAACAGCTGACATTTTCTTCTAGAAAAATCTTACCTGGAAGTCAGGATTTGGCCCCTTACTAAGGTCATGCCCGATGCTGCCAATCGTCATCAGCCCCACAAATTCCAGGCTTGGACACTTGTTGATGACATGCTCCACAGCAGCTGTAGTGTCTCCGGGAGGAAGGCCATGCTTACCTGGCAAAAAGCCGGGAGATTTGTGTCAAGCTCTGCCAGAGACCTGACCTCCCCTCCCCACAGCCAGGCAGTCGCAAACAGATGAGCAAGTTTACTCCTAGCTGAGAGAAACACTTTAAGAGCGCAAACCAACCCATCCCACTCAGGTCGTTTCTGTCAAGTCAGCAGGACAGACCTGCATATCATCAGAAAAGGCCACTTACTGTCTTCTCCACTCGTGTTAACTTGCACCATGACCTTCAGCTTCTGAGCTGACCCTTTTTTCTGCCATGAGCTGTTGACTCTGTCTGCCAGTTTCACAGAATCCACTGTTTCCAACATGAACAGGTTAGGGACGGCTGGGGAGAAAACACAGGCTGAGGGCAATTCTGCTGGCAGAGTATTTTTTGTACCTACAACTCAGCTGGCTCAGAGACACAAGCAGCGGTAAGTTAATGTACATGAGGCTGTTATCATTTGAACATTGGAAGACTCTTGCCCACAAGGTCACCCCACAAAAAATTAAATAGTGTTTACCGATCAACTTGTTGACATTATTTTTCTGCAGATGGCCAATAAAATGCCACTTAATCTCCGGACATGATGACAGAATCTGAAAGCAGACAGGAACAGTTGTTTGAATGACAATTCCCTCTGCCCCCCCCCAGTACTTAAGTCTTAGTTTGCTCACAAACAAAATACCAGACACCCAATCTTCTTCTCTTGTTTACCCTGAAAGACACATTTCAGGCAGTGCTCCTAGTGTTTATTGAGATTGCTTCACAGCCTGGAGAGGAACAGAATGGTGGCTGCAGAGCATTACACCGTGCATGGGAAAAGCAAAACTCTTTTGTAACTGAACAGTCATAAAACGATGTTTTCCCCAAACTGAGTGTTACCATTTTTTTTAAAAGCGGGCTGTGCATCTCCTACAGCAGAAAGCACAAAAGGTAAAGCATTATTCAGAAAAATACTTCATGACTAAGGCACATGTATTCACAGAATCCTCTCCAGCCCACAAGGCAAGGAGACGGAATGGGGCTGAGATAAAGTGCTAAGAATAACCCCACCATTTATCTGAAAAGACAAGGATCAAACAGCCTCCAAATCCCTAAAACTGGGACTTCTGCTGAACAGCTCTCAGGACACAGCTACACAGGGAGAGAGGATATATAAAGAACTGCCTACTTACTCTGGAGTCTGATGCTTTTTCTAGCAGCTCTTGAACCTAGGAGAATCAAAGACAATCTCTCGTTAGAACCATGCCAGACGCGCCTGCACCACAAGAGCGGTCTCTTTGGAACATGTGTCCCTGGGACCAGCGTGCCCCTCGCTCACACGAGGGCAGAAGCCCGGCGCCGAACCCCAGCCCAGCTCCCCAGGCACACTGGGTGCCCGGTGCCTGCCCTAGGCGTGGGGGCCCACCCGCAGCCCCGTGGGGCCCAGCCAACTCACATAGTTCTCCCCAAAGCTGCGCTGCCCGTGGCTGTAGGCATCAATCACCATCTCTGCCGGCTTCGTCTTGCTGACGGCCACCAGCCGCGGCTGCACAGCTGGCAGCCCCTGCAGAAGCACCCAAGGGTGAGGGGGACACCTGGAGGAGGCCCTAACCTGCCTCACGCTCTCCCCCGTGTCCCGCAGCGGCCAGCCAGGCCCCCCAGCGGCCAGCCAGGCCCCCCAGCCCCAGCTCAAGCCCCCCAGCCCCAGCCTGGTGCTGCCGTGGGAGGGGATCAGGACGGCCTGTCCCAGTGGGACCGGCTACAGCGCGGGGAGGCCTGTCTCTAGGGTCCGTGATGGGGTGCTGTCTCCTCTGCTGGGGGGGGGCCCGACACCCGCCCCCGCGGGGTCCGTGGCGATGGGGGACTGCCTTCACGGCGACGGAGGACCTGCCCTCAAGGATGCGGGGCCCGTCTCTATGGTGACGGAGGACGTGCCGCCATGGCGAGCGGGCCTACCCCGGCGGGGTAAGGGCCTTCCCCCGCGCTCCCCGGCCCTCTCCGCCGCCCCTCACCTGCGGCCTCCGCGCTGCCGCCTGCTGCACCTGCTCGGTGACGGCCCGCAGCGCCGGGCCCAATCCATCCCCGGCGGCCATGCCGGCTCTCCACATCCCCGGCGGCCCCGCCGCCTTCCGCCACACACACGCGCGCGCCGCTCCTCTCCCCGCCCCGCCGCCAATGGCATCGCTCCTCCGCGCTCCGCCGGCCAATGGCATCGCTCCTCCGCGCCCCGCCGGCCAATGGCATCGCTCCTCCGCGCCCCGCCGGCCAATGGCATCGCTCCTCCGCGCTCCGCCGGCCAATGGTATCGCTCCTCCGCGCCCCGCTGTCCAATGGCAGAGGCGAGGCGGGGCCCTGGGCGGTGGCGCCATGTTGGGGAGGTCGGCGGGCACCATGGTGGACGGTACGGGGAGCAGCGCGGAGGCCTGGCCACGGGGCTGAGGGCCAGCTCGGGCCGGACCCCGCTCGCCGAACCGCCCGGGGCCATCCACAAGCCCCACGGGCTCCTGAGGGGAAAGGCCGGGCCGCAGGGCCCGGCTGGGGCTGCCTGCAGTGCGCATGCTCCCCTTCCCTCCCTCACCTCACGCCCTTCACCGGTTTTGGCCAAGACAGGCGACAAATACAGGCCAAAACTGGTGACAAACGCAGGCTGACCCCCGTGCCGTGGGGAACAGCCCTGACCGGCTGCCCCGCTCCCGCCTGGCGCTGCCCAAACCCATCTGCCTGCCCGTGGTGCTGCTGGGTGGGGGTGCAGGCCCGACGCCGGGCTGAGGGGCAGCGAGCAGAGCCGGGGGGGGGGCCCGGCTGTGAGGAACAAGCATGGCATCAGCAACTCTGATCGCTGCCATGGCACCCCATGGGCACCCCAGCCTCCCCTCGGTGGCAGGCCAGGGAGGATGAGGTGTCTACCGGCTGCAGAGGGAGAAGGTGTGTGGGCAGGAGCCCTCGGGCCTGCAAGGAAGGCGTCTGCAGGAACCCTTGGCTCTCATGACTGGAAAGAAAATCAGCAGCCAGCAGCCCCGTTTGTTCAGGGGCAAGCCCTGCCCATCACAACAGTACTGCAGAGCTATGCATGCTCCAAGAAAAAACACCCCTGAAATTACAAAGTCCACCACACACCCTCAGAAGTTATGTTCTTCCCACCTGCATGAAAAGCAGTCTTCCTGGGGTACAAATTTAAATTCTTTCAGAAAAAAACTTCATAAAACCAGGGCAGGCGACACCACTTGTTCTGCACGCCCGGTTGGAGCATTGAGGGCTGAGACAGGCAGCGGCAGCCACGCAGCTGGAGACGGCGCGGGAGGCCCCAGTGCCGTGGGGCCACGGACAATGCCAGTCTTTATCACAGCAAGTCAGATGGAAAGAATGGGAAACTGCCAGCTGGAACCCATTAACTAAAATATTTGTCTTAATGTGCAGAACTTACTCTTCCCTCCCCATATTCTGAGCAATGACAGTATTTACACAGCTGTTTTAAAATACCCAGAAGGTTCTTGCCCTTTGTCTGGTAAAACATGACAATGATTTTCTGCAAACTTTACCGAATCCTAGATATTTGCCACTGAAGTTTTCTTATCGTATTTTTCACCAATGCGGTTAGCAAAGTGGGGCTTAGAAAGACGCTAGCGGCATTCCTCAGCTGGCTGCCCAGCTGACATGGGACACATCTGCCCCTCTTCTGCCGAAGCTCCACTTTCCTCTCTCCTGCTCAGTGGAAAGGGAAAAACTGTGCAGCAGCACAGGCGCGTCTCTGCCAGCACAGCACCGAGACGGCACTCCACAGCTCCACACTCTCCCACTGGAGCAGCGGCAGCCTTGATGTTACCCCTCATAAAACTTCCCCTGCAAATATATCTACACACTGTGTTAAAGGTCATCCATGAAAAAAAGACTGATATTAAAATTGAAGGCCATTTTATTGTCATAGCAAATACCAAAATAAAAAGGCTTTTAATTCAATACATGAGAAGATCAAAGACTGTACTGGTAAAGCATTACCATGCTCCTGCCAGCAATTCTCAGGTATCAGCAATGCCACAAACCTGTATTTTCTTTGTTATACAGAGTGGGTTTAAAATTCAGATCTTCATTTCAAGATTTCAGATTATGGAAATAGGACAAAATGTCAAAGAGATGGAATAAAAATTTGCTGTAGTGACAGATCTACCCTACAAACTTAAGGAAATTATACATACAATGTAGAAACCTGAAAGAACGTGCAACAGTGGATTTTGACTTAGTGAGAACTGGTAAGATTTCAACTTGTTTTTGCTTTTTACCCTTATTACAATTTAATTACAATTTAACTAAATTACAAGAATAACTTAGCAGTAATGTTTTCAATTGAAAAAAATAATCAAGACCTATTTATTCCAAACTATTGTCTTACTCTGAAGTCATACAAAAACATGCTTTATAATACCACTTTGGCTTATTTGCATCTGTTCATTAGTGAAACACACTCATGTAAAACATAGGTTTTAGTTACTAATGGAAGCCTAACATGAATGTAGAGCAATCCCAAATGGGATCATCCTCAAAGGTTTACGTACTGTTACCTCCTTGCTAAGTTTCTGCTATTCCCTGTTCATAATCTTCCTGCAGAGACCTATTTATAAAAGTTAGTAATATTACAGCCTACCTATTGATGCAATTTTTTGACTGCTGTGCTGTCTAATATAGTACATAGATCTGGAGGTGGAACTTCCCTTAGCTCGTATTTTCCAACAAATACAAAGATGACACACAGGAGATGGGACTTTTCTCCAGCAGAAACTGATGCATATCTTTTATTTTGCATTTTCAAGTATCAATAGTCACTCACCTAACAGGGAAAAGAAAAGTGAAGTGAAAATACTGGGACTGGCAGCCGAAATTCATCAGAGTTCTATCTTAGTGTGATCACTTTATTACAAAGACTAATGCATATTTAAAAAACTGAAGAGTGAAACCAAGTGTAGTAGGTAGCAAGCATTTGGGGCATAAGATTGTAAATGCAATAGGCTGGTCTCTGACAACTAAGCAGTTACACTCACATCATCTCATATTAGTGTGTTGGCCACAAATTATAACAGCAATTAATAAACAGGCTCTCCTGCCAAGTGGCAGATGGATTAGGGAGAGGAAAAAAAAAAAATGTTCTCTCTAGGCCAGAACTTTTGTCTTTAACACTCAAGTTTTGCATGTGTGAAAACAAAACCCTATTACCTCTTTGCATCTGGTACGTGAAGAATTAATCTGTTTTCTGAAGTGAAAAGGTACATTATATAGCATTGAGCAAAAAAAGGGAAAATTTATCTTTGACAGTTCAAAGAGAAGAGGTTCTTTTCTTTGCCCTGTGACTTTTCAGTGTGATGTTTTGTGTCCTTTGCTACTAGTCTATCTTCCTTTCACAAGGTCTGTTCAGAAAAAAAACCCAAAGCCAACAGTAACTGGGTTCCATTCATTTCAGTTTACCTGCATGTCCTCTTCCTAATAAGACACTGTAAACACTGACATCCAGTTGGCCTTGCAGAGAGGCAGATAACGTACTGTAATGACCGCAGGGACTAGTCATTCGAGAAGTTATTCACCAGCAAGGCTTTTTGCAAAGTCAGGCTCCCTGAGACAAAAATTCTTTTCTCCCTAGCTTTTCTAACTATGACAAGTACCGTGCTTGCAGTCTGGTTTCACTGAAAATCAAGTCCAGTTATCCACTAGCAAGACACTGCCTCCATTGGCATGCCTACACCTCTTGCCTAGCAGCTAAATTGCTGGAAAAAGCCTCAAAATTCAGACTCCCCCTTTGCCCTCCCCAAATATGACAAATGGAAAACAAACCAGTGTTAAGACAGAAAATGAACAGTCTGGGTCACTACCTGCGTGACGTGGTCTAAGGCTTAAATCCCCCCACAGAAACTAGGTAACCTGAAGGATTTCAGCTGAAATTTTTAACTTGCTGTGCACATGGTCACAGCTGCCCTACCAAGGCAAAACATATCAGCTCACACCTCAGTAAAAGGTGATTTTGTGCACTTGCTACATCTTGCACTCAAGACAGACCTGGAGCACAGACACAGGCCATTAGATTATCCCAGTTCACCACACAACTGGCAGTAACCTACCACTTGGACAAGGTCCGGGCCTTCAAGCAGACACGTGTAGTGTACAAAAGTCTAGCACCTTTTTCGAAAAGGGGTTTGAAATAAAGTACTTGAAATTTCCAAAAAGAAAAAAAAAAAACAAAACAAGAAGTTGTAGCAGCAATTCCCCTCCCTCCAAAGCCTCAAAAATTGTTAACTTACAGCTGCTATGAACCACCCCAATGCAAGGTTAAGTACCCATCTAAGCTGGCTGCACAACAGAGTCTAGCTGGTCTATGTGTCCAAGAGCAGGGAGAAGTGCATCTAGAGGACACACCTGGAACTGGCTGCTTAGAAGTTACCAGAAAACACACCCCATAAATACCAAAGTCTTTGTGTCTAATTGTCATACAAAAGAATGAAAGGATTAAGTCTGATTCCTCTTTCAGTACAGGAAAGGGGGAAAACAAAAAGGAACTTCCCAGTTCATGTCTCTTTTGATATAAAATGAATAGAAATCTTTCTTTTCAGTTGATATTATGAAGTAGTTTTGTGTCCTCACTGGTTCCTGCCCCATCCTCTTCTTGGATTCCTTCTGCCAGTCCCTCTGCAAATTTGGTCTGGCTTCCTGCATAGTCCATGAACATGTTGGGAATATCTTTACCAAAATATATCTTGCTGTTCGCTGCGATAGCCTTGTATTTCATCAGCTGCAAGTACTCAGGAGTTAACTTCAGCTGCACAAAAAGAAAACTGATCACCAACAGCTCATATTCAGTTAAAAGCAAATTTCTGTCATCAGCATACAAGGTATCTACTTTTCCACAACACTACCAGGCATGCTCATCCTCTCTTCAGCTGAAAAGATGGAGTGCCCAGAAGAAGGCTCTCCTTCAGCATGTCTAAGTGAAGCTCTAAATCCAATGACTAAATGGCAAAATGCAAAAGTGATGGAAGCAGTTGGGGAAATGTTCAATCCAAACGTACCAGAGATGGAGATGCTTGAAAGCACATAACTCACTGAAAGCCCTTGCAATGCAAGCTACTGGAAAGAAAAATACAATTGGCTTTTTTCCAGGGAGTAGATTGACGAGTCTGTTTCGGAGAGCAGAGCTCATTTGTTCAGGATAATGACATTATAACAGAGAGGATAGAATAACTGGGACAAAACTTGTGCACAAACATCCCAGACCTCTGTCCATTCTCACTGACCCTTACAAAGCAGAAAGTCTTCCTGCTGGGATGTCCTGGGAACTTGCTGTAGGCAGTAACAAGCCTGGCAGTTCTACCCGTATAATTCCTCTGTTCCCAGGTGTTTGTTTTTTTGGGGTTTGGTTTTTTTTTTTTTTTTACTTTTTCTTTTTTAGTACCAAGGCTTTATTAGTTCGGTGTGTAAGATCAGCTCCACTTCTTCTTTACCTGAATGCTTGTTTACTCTAAGCCTGCCTGTCACTCTAGAGATGTCCCTGCTTTGATTGCTTGCCAGATTGCAGCTTGGGATGAATCAACATGTCTGATTACAACAGCGTGAAAGGGCAACACTGAAACTGATATTTTATCTACAGAGGGAGCCATGGCCCCGTTAGCATCTAGCAGAGCTGTCTCCAGAGATGACCAGGTATTTCATGTATCCCGACAAATTCATCTGTCCAGAGAAGAAAATGAATTTGCAAATAAGGATCTAATTGTTTCAGTCTCAATGAAAACTCTTCTGAGGAGATGGCTTTGTTTTGCTTTTTGACTTAATGAGACACAACAAGCAAACAATAAACACAGACTGCTCTTTTGCTGAGTATTTCTATACAGCCTAACCTAATGAGCTCTGCTTCATGGCACAGCGTAAGGAAATAATACCTTGTTAGCCTCAGCTACTTTCATAGCAGTGTAGCATTCAGCATCAGCTCTTGCCTTCTCTCTCGCAAGAAATGCAGCATCTGGAAGAGAACACATGCTCTCATATTCAGATTTTTATTTCCAGCCATGTTAGCACCATTTGCAGCTGGAAACTTTTTAAAGTGGCCAGTACCACATCTAAACTGTACAGGATACAACAAGGGGAAGAGGGAACAAAATGGGATCTCAGTTTACATCTAAAACGCTGCAGGATGATAGCATTAAATAAGTAAATTGCATCTGCAACTGAAGACCTCAAAGCATTTTACAAACATAAGGTTTTTATTACCGCCCCTGTCACGCAGGCCGAGAACACTCTTTCTTCTCTAGCCAGCCACTAACGCTAGTGCTGAAAACACAGCAACTGTTCCACTGCAGAAATGGTATTTACCCACGACATTTGCACAAGACTCCAAGAACAGCAGAGCAGACTGCTCTACAGATGAAGTCTGGGACTGTGAATGCAATTCCCCAGATGGGATTTTTGTCTGGGATACTGAGGTTAAGATTCTGGCATGTAGAGGCAGGCGATTTTAACCTTTACAGGCTCTGCCCCTTGGACAGATGTTGGAGAGATGTTTCTCTACAATATCTACAATTGCGTAAAGGGTCTGATCCTACAAGATACTGAAATTCCTCCACTGACTCCTAGCAGAGACATTTAAGGGAAGAAGCACTTCCCCTTTCTGCACTGCACTCCTTTTGTTTTCTTCTGATCGACATCCGGCCACCATGTTAAGGCTAAGACGAGTGTATTCCAGCTGGTTCAATGTGATCTCTTGACATTCCTTCTACGACAGGAGCCACACGATTGTAATACATGCCAGTCTGGATTTGAGTTGCACAGCTGGATAAACCATCTGTTTACCTATACTAACAGGGAGCCCTGTGAGCTGCTACACTTAAAAATCATGTAAGCAATTGGATGGTTTGGCTCACGACTTTCTCTTTTTTTGACTAAAAGGAGTGGTTCCAGTCAGAGACACTGGGAAGAATGAGGGAGACAGGAATCCTCTGCCACTGCAGAGTTGAACTGAAGGCCTGACACCCGGTGACACACATTTATAAGAAATAAAAACCATTGTACTTCTGTGGAGAACTTCTTAATGAGAACCTGCTGATCTGTAAAATGCTTAATTGGCTCCTCAGTGGCCTTCTGCAAAGCTTGACAGGGCCTATAATGAATGTAATTGAAAATAAGGGCTTGCCACTCTGAGCAGGAAATGCAGACCCCTTTTCATGTCCTGGAATTTCCTTGACAAAGCATTGTATCAGACGGGTGAAGGGATATCTCCTTAACAGTATAACCTCCTAGAAAGATCACCTTGAGAAAGAGTTTTAAGAGGCGCAGTCTGCAAAGAAACATTGCTATTCCTGCCTCTGGTCAATCCTAGTTCCTAAAAGTAGTTAGCTGCAAAACTAAAGGAGGATGAAAAAGCAAAAATGCAAACTAAACAGATATTACAGATTTATCAGCTAAAACAAAAGACTACTTTTCCAAAAGAAGCATCTCCCCCTCCCCTTCTCTCAACCTTTAGGAGCTGGAAGCTATATAAGACCCCTGCTGCTGCATTCTGTAATAGCCAGACTTTGTTTTCTAAATATTTCACACTACACAAAGAACTAAAACTAAATTTGTGTACCTCTTCTTCCCTCCAAGAAAGAGACAGGTTCTAGAAGAATCTTAAGCCAGAAAAGAATAGAAAGCTTCTACAAACCTACCCTACTGCAGATAACTGGGAGATGCGGCTGTCCCCACAAGACCGGACAGTAGTATTTTAGGATGCTTCCACTTCTCTTGTGAGAGTCTGCAGCCATTATCCAAAACCTGACACGACCTCTTTTAGGAAGACACCAGCCTGCCATTCCCTTCCAGCACACTCGTGACAGCTATACTTCCTGCACTTTGGTTATATGAAGAATCACCTAAGAATCTGGAGTCAAGCTTCACTAACTTTGTCATTGCCCCAGTACCCTGAATGCCTTCTGCTATCCCGACTGATCTACCCCCCTGAAAACCTCACTGCAAAATAGGCTGCGAACACGTTGGGAGAATCTGTGTATTGAGACACATTTATTCAGAACTCAATGCATTACCATAAGGTACCACAAACACGGGCTAAAATGAAAGACTTCAGACCAGTAACTTCACCCCTGTGAATGTCAGCTTGGATTGAAGAACACAGTCAATATACACACTTTAAAAACGACTTAACTCCATGGTGAACTGCTTCAGGACTTTCAGATAAAATTCAACACAGAACATTTACTTACTGGAAAGCTCACCACTCACCTTCGATCTCTGAAATTCGCTTCTCTGTTTCCTTTTCCATCACTTTCTGTCCGTAAGTTATTTCAGCAACTTGTGCTATTTTCTCTGCCTCTGAAACGAAAAAGAACACATTCACATTGTCATCACGTAGTCTTTCTAATGCCAGAAGCAGCTTCACCCATGAATGTCCTCACCACCCCCTTCTGGTGAAAACAATCGTGGGAAGAATTTTCAGCCCTCAGAAGGCATCAGTCTACGTTTGTAAGCAAAGCTGGAATCCACTTGAAAAACTCTTCTGAGTTTTTTTGGAAGAGTTTCAGATCAGCTGCAAACATATGCAGCAGAGAGATCACCCAAACCTGAACCAGGAGCATCTCTCCCTGGTGCCTGGGTTCCTTTTGCTGCCTACCCCACCACGCTCTGCTAGTTACTGCCTTCAAGCAAAGATATACAGACCGATGAGAGCTTTCTTCCTTTCTGTCTCCGCTTCCTTCTCCACCACCTTCTGCTTCTGTGCTGCAATCAGCAGCTTTGTCTTCTCACTCTCCCTAGTAAGCCAGAAGAAGCCAGTTACAAAACATGAGCTTATTGAAGTGGTGTGGTCTACCACACCTCCAGGATGAGCCGCTGGCTCAGTCCTCCTTCCAGCATGTCTTTAGGGCAGGCAGCAATCAGGAAAGTGAGTGCACATACCTGCACACACAGAGCTTTTTTTTCTAAACCAAAGCATCTTTTCCTCCCCTCCATAGCAGGAAGACTTTTCAAGCCAGTGTGAAACACTACCTCCTACTCTCTGCAGGCTGCCATGCTGCCTTCTACAAGAGGCAGGTCACAGACCATACACATCTGTAAGTTTTCTGGGCTACTGTTAATGTAGATATTATTTAAACAAAGTAAGACATGAAAATCCTCTAAAAGCCTTGCCCTCACAGCTATTCTTCTTCATTTGGAAGTATACAGCTTTGAAATCATCCTTCATTCAAACGGCTCAGTACATTTTACATGCTAAAGCCTTTTCTATCTTACTGTTTTGTATATACGCTAGTAAGTTTTAAAAGTGTGTGTATAAATAAAATACTCTGCTCCTGATCCCAATTAGGGAAGAGAGATTAGAGTCAAAACCAAGTCTCTCTCAACACATGTCCTGTTGTATTTATGGCAACAGGCTGATTTGGGATTCTGCCTATCATGACCATACCACACGTGGCTTATCACGATACCTAAAGGTCATATGAAATGCTAGGGAAGCAAAATGGACGAGAAGGATCTTACTCTGACCTACGCAGGCTCTGTCGGCAGAGTGCTCAGAGAACATAAGCGATTCTGAATGATCAAGTGCAGGAGAAGGCAGCTGCTGGCTCAGAGCATTGAAAAGGGATCAGTATGTCAAGTGCTATTAAAGAAAGTTATTTCAAAGCTTTGCAAGTCTTCAGCCTGTTGAATCAACAGTTTCTCCATCCTAGTCAAACAACAGGATTAGCAGTGGAATCCATCCACCTGCCACTCACTCACACGCACTGGGAGGCCTCTTTAAAACAGGGCCAGTGTCAAGCGCAAGGAGCCCCTTGGGCAAATAATTTCTGTGTTCAAAATGGAGAAATACCTTCTAACTCAGCAGTGACCTGCCTGCTACTTACAGTGACAGACGTGCTCATCTGCTGCAGCCTCACCAGACCCTTTTTGAACAGCAGCACGAGGCTGAGAGCAGGCCTGGCAGAGGGCACTCTGATCACTGCATGCTGTGAAAACACATTAATCTGGATGACCGATTCTTTTTTGGTAACACAAAGGTGCAAGTCTCAGGCACTTACATGAGCTCATAATTCCTCCGGATTGTTTCAGGGATGTTTGGCTTTGTAACTCGAACTGCCTGGAAAGAAAGACCGAAGAAAACATAGGCAAGCAGCCAACAATCAAAAGCCAAATGGCCCCCGAGGCGGCAGAGGACGGGGGAGCTAACACTAAGGGCATGCTCTGCCACACAAAGCTTTCACATGCTGCAGAAATTGTGACAAGGTCCAAACTCCACAGAGCAAAGGTAGGACTGAATGATCTCCTGACATGGCAGATTATAACCTGGGTAAACCAGTACCCAGAATAACACCAAAAGAAAACCAACACATCAAAGCTAAGAGGAGATGGAAAGGATACTGTTCTCGTTCCTCAAGTTAAACAAAGTTTGTACTGTAAAGACATTTTCTAAACAAGTTTCACAGCTTCCTATTTCCTTTTAGCCCTTACCCCTCCTTATGATCTGCACCTTAGATATCTTGAAGTGGAATCCTGATTACCTGTATAATTAATCCAGGGGCCATGGTAGTTAGGTCTTGCTGCAAGGCCAGTTTAAGGTTTTCATCAATCTGATCTGATTAGGGGTGGGGGAAAAAAGAAAAAAAAAAGGTAACTAAAAAGCCCACAAGGCAGCTTGCTGTCAACACATACAGAATTAGCTGGAATGGCTCAGATTTCTTATTCCTGGGAAGTCAAACCTAAGTTTGATGTAGAAGTGCTGGGCTGAGAAAAACCATCCCTGACTCCAAGGCAGGTTCCCATCTCTCTCAGCATGTCAAGCAGCACTGGCCAGCCCCAAACACTTGGGACAAACTGTAGGAACATGACAGCTATGAAATGAAACTCTTTTCCATGAGCTGCAGTTTGGAATCTTTCCGAGCCAGAAGCAGCATCTTTACGATAAAGAATCTGTGCTCTAACCCACTTCCCCCATTGATATCTTCACAACTAGATCGTGAAGTAACATGGTCCAGCTAAATCGTGACTGATTAGGAGCTGCATGTGTGCCAGCAGGAGACAAAGAAAATGGCAAGGCAGAAATGTGAAATGGCTGCAGTAGTTATTGTAATAGGCTGCAAAACACTCATCAGTAATGTCTCTTTGGCTCAATGGATAACAGTTAACTCCAGTGTAGCTAAGAAATTTCAAAAGGAAATACAACCCAAAACCCCGTTTCAGTGAAAAGCTCTAAGGATAGTAGTTTTTCCAGTTGGGGCCTGCTGAGAAGTGCAAAGGGAAAATAAAAATGTAACAGCCTTGAAAGTGATCACATTGCACTCCTTGATTATTTGCTTTGGTCCCAGTTTAGCTATCTGGAACTCACCCTCATAATGAAGTTCAGCCAGGAGTTTAGGAAACAGCTGTTATCAGTTTCCTGCACCTGCTTGCAGATGTGGGGGCAGAGAATGACATAAGTCTGCTCGAAATGGGCTGTGCCAGAACTCCTGAGCCAGAAAACATTCAGCTCAAAGAGTTACACGGGAGTTTATACAAGTTCCTTCTGTGCAAATCAGTTGCTTTGAGTCCATTTCAAGCAGTTGTCGTCAGCAGCTGCTGACATCTGGAGACTCCATCGGCAAAGAACCCGTACAGCCGCCAGCAGTCCCATAAAGGAACTGGAGGCGAAGCGAGCCCCAGTTCTGCATCTTGTGCAGAGGCATCTCAGAAAGCAGAAAGCCAGGCTCCTTGGGAAGCCCTGTTTGAACAGAAAACAGGAGTTTGCAAATGCCCTGTGTTCTTTCAGGCACAAATCCTGTCCATTTGGGGTCCAAAACTATTCACAGTGACACCTTGCCCACAGTCAGCACTGCTGTAGTGCTGAAATGCTGGAAAGGATTTCTTGTCAGTCCAAAGCCATAAACAAAACACTCAGCACTGGCAGCAGCTGTTTCTACCAAGAAACCACAACTTTTCTTCAGACTCTTTCACAATATGCTCTCCCAGCACATGCGCTCCCTGATTTCCCAGCAGCCTGCAGCAAGGGAGGGGAGGTCAGCGGGCCCTTGCCAAGAGCCCTGTTTTCCAGCACTCACTCACAGTGTCTGGGCACTGCAGCCATGTGCATGACACAAAGCTAATCAAACCCACAGGCCAGGGAGTGCTTGCTCATACTTTTTGTAACAGCAAAGAGCAGAAGACTGGCTTTCCCATCTGGACTAGCAAACCCTGTGACTGATTGAACAAGTCACATTTGCTAAACACACAAATAACGCTGCAGAATTACTGGTCCCTTCCCTAAAGCCCTCCGGTACTACTGTCAGGTTTGGATTTTTTTTTTTTGTTACAACATACTGAAGCACTGAGCACCGAAAGATAACAAGGAGTAAATGATGGCAGCTGGTTAACAATCCCGATTCCAAACAGAGGAGGCGCTGGATTAATAGGTAAAAAGTCCATCAGTTGCGGGTAGCAAGTTCTGCATCAACAGACCATGCAAATGACCACCAGAAATATCACTCAAGGAGCCATCAATCCAACACTGAAAGGCTGGGGGCAGCTCACCAAACAGCTCGATGTAGACCTCCTGCAGCGTGTGGACACTGCAGAACTGGTTCAGCTCATGGTGAATCTTGTTGAAGATGAGAGCTTTGTCATAGTCAGCGGTGTAGTTCTTCACTATGTCATATACTAAAAAAGAAGAAACGACTGTCAAGGGCTGGGATGGAGGGATGCCTCAGGCTGGGCTGAGCACTTGCAGTGAAAACCTCATGGCTCAGTCACAGCAGCAAGAGCTGCAGCACCAGTCTCACATGAGGAACACACCCACAAGAGAAGCCTGCGCCACAAACAAATACTTCGTTCAGGAAAGTTGTATTTATCGCTAACATTTCATAACACACTAACCAATGTCCTGTCACATGCTTTGTAAACGGGACATCTAACTGCTAACAGCCCTCTCTGCGCTATCTGCAAGCATGCAATGGGCTGTGTCTAAGCTGCAGAATACAGAATGTGTGGTCTAACACGCGACAAGGGAAGGGCATCCTGCAGTTGGCATAAAACAGAGGTCTCAACGCAGACCACTGATGAGCCAGGCAGTTACACCACACCTGTAACCCACAGGATGTTAAAAACCATAGAATTTAAAAAAAAAAAAGGCTGCACGAGTCATTCTCCTTGGGCTTTCAGAGGCAGCCTTCTACTCGCAGAAGCCTCATCTCCCCTACCTTTTGTACACCTTGTTATTCAAATCAGCAGTTCTTCACTGAAGCATACAGCCCAGCGGGGCTGTAATCATACAAATAATAAAAGTGATGGCTGATATTCAGGTATTGGTGAAGCAATTAGCAGCACAGAAAAAGTATGTGCAAGAAATAATACACACATAAACCGTCTGGGAGAGCTGGTTTAAAGCTTATGCCCAGGAAGTATGAGGTTTTACAAGGTACACAGGGGAATACCTGTGGTACACTTCAGCTCCAAATAAGAGCACAACCTTCTTCACCTCATGTCATGCTATCAGGAGCACAAACAATTCTGGGTGGCAGGATTCGCAGAGGTAGCACTCACCTGCACTCTGGATGAGGAAATTCACCACCTCAATTCTGTCGAAGTAAATCATCACTCCACCACTGCAAAAGGAAAAAAAAAGGTATAAAGATGAAGTTTGCTAGAGGCCAAGTGCTCTGCCTGTGCAGCTCTGAGTGGAGGACACTCCCCTCTAGTGGGCTGAGCGGAGCCAGCCGTGCAGCACTGCTGCAGCACTCTGGCAAACCCCCAACACCCCACTCCTTGCACCAGGCTCCTGGTTTCAATTACATGTGTCTCCAGAAAGGGGATCGTGAAATGCAGGCCCAGGCTTGGAAAACTCAGTGCAGACCCTGAAGATGGCTGCACATAAACCATCCCAGCAGGGCTCATCCTCATCAACTTGGGCGACGAATTACAGAGCCTTCCACAGACTTCAGTTAGGGTGGTGGGAAATCCAGTCCATGAAAACAAATCTACACGTTTTAAAGCATACTGGAACAATCAGTGGGGGAAAAAAGGGAAAGGAGCCGAAGGTTTCCACAAAAAGTGAAGGACTGCAGGGGGGTAACTGCTGGACATCTCACCTGGTACCACAAGGAACGTTTTTCACCTCATCTGTCTGCAGCGTGGTCTGAAGAGAGATTTAAGAAAGAGGCTTAAGAGACAGGATTTCCCCTGCACAAATCCTACTTGCTCACAAGCGTATGAAAAAGCTGCAGGGTTTTGCCCGCATCTCCCCCTAGCACCTCTCGGGGGAAACGCTGAAAGCCAGAGCCGAACCCGCCCCACGCAAACCAGCGAGACACACCCCGAGCCGCCTCCCCCGGCCCCGCCGCCCGGCCCCCCGCCGGCCCGGCCCCGGCCCGTACCACAGCGGCGGGGCCCCCGAGCCCGGCGCACCCCCGCGGCAGGGCCCCGTGCCCGGCGAGCAGCGCCCCAGCAGCACCTGCACTGACTTGTAGGACGTGATGAAGGGCAGCATGAGGTGGAAGCCGGGCCCGCTGGTGGAGGTCAGCAACGCCCCGCCGCTGCGGAAGGAAGGAGGGAGGGAAACAGAGGGCCGTGAGAGGCAGCCTGCGCGGGGCCCGGCCCGTCGCGGCGCTAGGGGGCCGCGGGGCCCGCCTCACCGGTAGTAGACGCCGATGTGCCCCTCCTCGATCTTGTGGATGGCCGAGAGGAAGGCGGCGGCGAGGAAGCTGAGGGAGAGCGCCGCGATGGCGCCCAGCTGGGCCATGCCCTGCGCTCGGCAGCGGCGGCGGCCCGCTCAGCCGCCCCAGCCCGGCGCCGCCCTGACGTCATCGCAGCGCGACGGCTGCTTCCGGCGCGGCGGCGCCCCGCCAGGGGGCGGTGGAGGCGCGGGAGTAGCGCGACCGCCGGTTCGAGACCCGCCCGCGGGAGCTCGGCCCTGCGCGGACCCCAGCTCACGCGTGGGGGCCGCCGCAGGACCCCCCACAGCACGTGGGCCCGGGCCCGGCGCCGCCGCCCCGGCCCCCCGCCGGGGAGCCCCCGGTCCCGCCTGGGCCGTGGTGGGGACAGCAACACCCAGGCAAAGGCACGCTCGGTGTCCCCCTCTGCAACTGTTGAAGGGGCCTTAAAAAACACGGGAGAGACGTATAAAACATCAATAAAGGAGAATAATTTGATCTTTACACTCGATAGATCTCCAAGGGTTATATATAACAAGCCTGTCAGGAGGATTCAGCGCCATTTAGAAATAAGGAATGAAATACCTGCGATCCGTCAATCCAAATTTTACAGCTCTTAAATAAGCACAAAAGGGCACCAGAGATGAAATACACCCTGTATTAGTTTTTTTTTAAAGCGCTTGCCCAGATTTAAGGCCTTGATAAAATGTATTAAATCTTTAAAGGTTTTAATGAATCTAGTATGTGTTTCATAAATCAAGAACCTCTGCTCAGCCCTCTCCCAGTTTAATAAGGGTAAACTAGGAAATTGCTCTGAGCTGAAGCAAAATACATTCATATAATATTGAAAAGTAATAGATTTTTAAGTGTGGGGTGTTCTGGCTCACAGGCGAGGTTTTGCTTCATAACATCGGTGCTATATCATTACCCTGAATGGGAAACCAGCTGCAGCCACGTGTTTAACAGCATCAAGATGTGAACTAGCACAAAGGTAAATATTATTTGTAATAATCCTGAAAAAAAAAAGAAAAGAAAAAAGGAAAAAAAAAAAAAAAAGGCCAAAAAAATCATTACTTCTGGACCTGGGGCCAGGAACATTCGGTGGTGTCTGTGCCGTGGCTCTCTGGTTTTTAACAGCACACGGCTTTTTATATGAACAAATGGTTTATTACACCCACTTCTCTCCGGCACTTGAAAACTTTTTCATCCCTGCCCCATTCCTCCCTGCCCCACTGCAGTGGAGCCCGTATAAAAATATCTTGCGGGTTTTACTGCAAAGTTAATTGAGACAAGTTTGAAGGTCTCAGAGCGCTCTCGTTAGCACCACGGTCCCAGCCTGCCCAGACCCGGGGCTGGCAGGTGGGCAGCCCCCCGGGGACGTGCCCCAGCTTGAACACTGCTGGGGAGCGCGGAGGGTCCCCCCGCCCGGGGCACTGAACCCTGCAGGGCTGCTCCGCCAGCACCGGTGTAAAGCGCTGTGTAAAAGTCTGTCTAACCTCATTAGCTGTCACAAGTAACAATGCTGGGCTGGCAATAAAGGCAATTTCGAGCCTGTTGGCCATTAATCACCCCCTGACAGTTGTGAATAGGGGTGGAAAAACTCTGTCCCCACTGTTCCTGCTTTGGCGTTTAAGGTTACCTCCGTGTGCAGCTGGAGCGATGGGGTGGAACGCTCTTGCTCACCAGTCCCATCCTTGTCCCATCCCCATCCCCATCCCCATCCCATCCCATCCCATCCCATCCCCATCCTCATCTCCATCCCATCCCAACCCATCCCATCCCATCCCATCCCATCCCATCCCATCCCATCCCATCCCATCCCATCCCACCCCCTTCCCTCTCCCCATCCCCATCCCCATCCCCACCCCTGTACCCATCCATCGGTGCTCCCAGCACCCTCTGGCACGGCCCTGCTCCCCTCCCTGGGCTGGGTTGCTCTGGTACTCCTGGGGGAAAGCTGCTCTAAAAGGCAAACCTGGTGCTTCGCTCACCTTGATGCCCAGTAACTAATATGATGTTTGTAAAGTGCCTCGAGGACGAATCGTGCTCCATGGGCACTCAGTGCTGTTGTAACTCACTGCAGCTCCATGAGGCTTTTACCTGGGACCTGGGAGCTGCTCTGGGTGCAACGGCCCCCGCCCATGTGCCAGCTGGTGTGGTGACCTCTTTATTGGCATGGGGAGCCCTGAAGCCATCTGGTGGAACCCCAAAATTGCCAGTAACTATTGCAACTCCTACTAGAGCATGGCAGTAGCAGGTGACCGAACGTTCACAGGATTGAAAGTGCATAAAAAGTTGATTTTTTGTTTGGCTGGGGAGAAAAGAGAAAGCTGCTCTCTAGCTGAAACCTAAAGGAGCTGCCGAGCCCAGCAAGGGAAATCCCTGGCAAGAGCGGGGCTGCCAGTGCCATGGCGGGGCTGGGGGGCTGCAAGGCACTCAGCTGGGCCCCTGGCTGCTCAGACCTGGCTTTGAAAGGGAAAGATGGTGGGGAGAGGGACTGTGCAGGGGGAAATATTTAACAAATTAAGTCTATCGAACGTTATTTGCAGATTATGGTGCAGAATTGTGTTAAAGTATGTCCGGGCTCGTTACATGTCAGTGCTAACAATACAGCACTTGGCAATCAAGGCAGTTCTGTGGCGTGGGCCATTAATCATCCTCTGACAGTCCTGAGCTGGAAAGGAGGAAACCGTTCACATGTGCTCACTGCACCTCTTCACCCTCACTGCAATCGGGGCAGGAGAAGTTCCCTTTGACTCCCTGCCCACCCCAGCCCCAGCAGCGGGTGATAAGCAGAGGGTCCTGATTTCATATCCCAGGCATTTTGAGGGGTGCTTGTGGCAGGCAGAGAACAGGGCTGGCGTTTCTGCCACTGCCACAACAAATCTCACGGTGCAAACAAGCCCCCAGGTGAACGACCCCTCCGGGAAGAGGCTCTGAGGACAGGGTTAAAACACATGGCATTTCAGCAGCATTTTCCTCTCCAGCCTCCATCCTATTGCTCCACAGGCTCTTGCTCACATCTAACCTTGGGACTGGGGGGTTTGTCCTTGCAGGGCACGGTCCTGGTGGGAGCCAATACCGCGGTCCTGGCACAGTGGAGGGGAGCTCACCCTGAGGCTTCGTTCCGCACTCCATGTCGTCCCACAGACGCCAGCCCCGTGGCCGGGCGCCAGCGTGCCAGGTCATCCTCCCAGTAAATAAAGAAGCAATGTTTCCAGCCCCCCGACGCTGTTTTCTAAAGGGAAATGATTAATGGTGCTTGGAAACCACAATTCATCCAAGGAAAGAAAGTAGATTTACCCGAAACATGCGTGAGAATTAGCACTCGGATCAGCTCCTAGGGCAGAGGAGGGGAAGCTAATGGCAAACAGAGCCCGTCTGTGTGCAGGGGGAGAAAATACCCTGCAAAAACCCGGGCTGGAGAAGTGAGATGGAGCTGGGGGTGGGAGGAGGAGAGCAGCTGCCAGAGCTCTCCTTGAGCTGGAAATCTCAGTCACTCCTTCCTTTTCTTCATCTGCCCTGCAGCCGAGATGGTCAGGCAGAGCAGAAGGGTAATCTCCTCCTGTGGGCCTCCCAGCACAGCACAAGGCAGGATGAATGCTGCTGGCGGGACCCAAACTGGTCATTCCCAAATGTCCCAGAGGTTCCTAGGACCAGGGAGAAGCAGGAGAGGTTTTGCACCAAAACCCGGAGAGTTCCTGCCTGCAAACAACAAATAACTTCAGAAAAAGCCTGGTTTTGGGCTCGGGGAACAGTCTCGTCTTATTCCTGCTAGTGGGAACCACTGGGATGACTGGGATGGTGCTGGGGTGGGGTGCACCACAACAGCACTGTTGAGCCATCGCAGTGCATGCTCTGATTGTCCCCCCAAATGGTGCTGAAGTGCTTCATCCCTGCGGTGCTGGAAACCTCAGAGAGGGGCAAAACACATTTTTCCTTTGCGAGGGCAGGAGGGAAGCGGCTGCCGTAGCCCTGGCCCGGAGCACGCTCCCACTCAGATGCAGGAACCGCAGCAGCATCCCACAATCAGCAGGTCCAGCTGAGCCACAGAAACAAGGCAGGGCCCCATGGGCTAGGAATTGCATGAAAAAGGCCTTCAGGCACAAATCCTGACCTGGATCCAAGCTGCTGGGCTCTCCTCTGCCCAGGGACCCTGCAAATGCTGGGAAAGCAGAGAGGGAGGGGAAAGGGCTTGCCGGTGGCATAGATTTATCACCTGATTCCAGAGATAAAAACAAGATATCTGCCATGATCTCTGCTCTGGATCAAGGCAGTGGCTGGCCCTGCGCAGGTCCCATCCCGTGAGTGGCACAGAGGAGCTCAGAAAGGGTTCCAGGAGTATGATTTATTTGTGGGATTCCAAGAAGGGCTGGGGAAGCCTTGGTGAGGTGCTGAAGCCCAGGTCAGGAGTCAGCCCTGTCTTGGTGATATATTTAGAGCAGGATAATGTAAGCGACAGGAGGGAAAAAAAAATAAAAATATCTGTGGAGGAGGTGCAGATCCGTCCCCTTGGCCGGGGAGTTACTGGATGATCTGAGCCAGGGAACAGATAGTTGGATTTCCCTAGTTTCTCTCTTCAAATAAATCACAACTCCAGAGCCCTTTAAACTCTGCAATATGATCTGTTCCAATAAGGAAGGGAATGAAAGGCTGCGTCTCTCTGGAAGCCTCCAGAGCCATAAATCTACTATGTACAAACACATACCAGATTTCCAAGTGCATTTATTTTATTGTATTGTTTTAACAGAAAAATCAAACTGCAATAAACTCAGTCCCTCATTAGCTGTCTCTGTGTCCAGGCCAAATATTGCTAACGAATAAAATCAGGACAAAGGAATGTGGCTGTCTGTCAAAAGCCCGGCCGGGCGCTGACCCCCTGAAAGGCGCTTCCCTGCGAGCCCCACGGAGGTGGCGGGATGGGGGGGAGCCGAGGGACCGGCTCCTGCACTGCTCATCACTGCAGGTTTGCTGGGGTTTGTCGCCCCAAATCCAGCACCCCTGCCATGGACCCAGCATCCCTGCCATGGATCCGGCATCCCTCCCTGGCCTGTGCCACAGCAGCTGGAGTTTAGTTTAGGGGTTTCTTGCATGAGTTTGTTGTGGCCCCTGACGTTATGTGCCCCAAGAGAGATGCTAAAGAGCAGCGGGAGCAGAGGACAGTTTGGGTGGGGGACATGCACGTGCCCCTGCCCCCCCAGGCTCCATGAGTGTGCCCGGCTGCCCATGTGAAGTGGCTTGCAGAAGCATGTCTGAACTCATTACGCACTGGGTCAAACAGCACCCAAACTGGCAACTGGGGCAGTTTTGGAGTTGTTGGTCATTAATCATCTGCTGACAGTCCTGAAGGGTCCGGCTGCTCTGCTGAGCGCAGCTCTCCGGGCGGACAGCAGAGCCTGGGGACGGGGACGTGCCTGGCACCAGTGGCGGCATGGAGAGCACAGTCCCCAGTGACCTGCATGGAGCATCCATCACGTTTTCCCAAGCCCCCCGAAGTCGCCCTGGGGGATGCATGCAGAGGATCCAGGCATGGAGCAGCACTGTCACGTCCCAAGTGCAGGAGACGCAGTGACTTGGTGTGATCCGGAGCAAAAAAAAAAAAGAAAATAAACCCTGAGCTGCCCAGGAAGGAAAAAGGAGCCTGTCTGCAGGATTTATGGCGTTGGCGCGGCCAAGCCAGAGAGCCCAGAGCAGCGCCCGCTCCGCGCGGGTCCCGCCTCAGCCCACGGAGAAATTCCTTACTTATTGAATCACATTTGTCATCCCTAAATACATATGCAGGCCCGTGTTTCTGAATCCATAAACATCTTTAACTAACTCCGCTCAGCGAGGCCTCTTTCAGCAGTAATTTATATTTAACTTTTTCCATATGCGGGGCCTGTCGCGTTGGTGTCATTTCCGGGAAAACCAGGGGGGCGTGGGGGGAGCCGGGGGGAGAGCAGCGTGTCTTGGCCCGCTGGAGCAGCCCAGCTGCTGGCACGGCGCGAGAAATCCACCCGGCAGAGCCAGTGCTCATTAATCATTTGAACTACTAAACTGCCAGCTCCTTTCAAGATCTTTCAAGAAGTGTTTTCACCCAAAATAGAGTTGAAAACGCGCCGGGCCCTACTTTCAGAGTCTCATCCATCTGGCCATTATGGGGAGTGTCAGGCAGCTCTGACAGACAAGGCTGCTCTGTTTGAGGGGCCCCGGCTCCCGCAACCTGTCATATCACAGGGCTGATCGCATCTGACAGCTCCATTTGTACCTACCCAAGAGATAAAAGGGCCGTTCACAGCAGCGGAGAGAAAGGCACAGGGGAGAGGAATGAGTAGGAGCACCCCAGGGTGGCGGCGGGATGTGGGATGCTGGCAGCATCCCTGGTACCCCGCTCCACCCCATGCTGCACCGCGGAGACAACTGGCCCCTCTCCCCAAAAGCCCATCGCTGCGCCGTGCTGGGGTGCAAGTGGAGGGACATCAGCATGCAATGTGGGGTGCAACCTGGAGCAACCAAAGGCCAGGAGCTGGAGGGGCTCTGGTGCCCGTTGCCCACCCTCTGGCTGTGCCACAGCTTGGTGTCAAGCTCTCCCCATGCCCTGGCCTGCACAGAGCACCCCCTGCAAAGCCCCTGGAGGTGCCAGCCCTGCCCTGGCTCTGCCTTGGCCTCCCCGCAAACTCATCTGCATGTGTGCCGGGTGCTGTACACAACCCCCAGTGCTCAAGCAATGTGAGCCAGACCCCCAAAATGGCAAAACAGCCCCCAATGCTCTGAGTTTCCTCCACGGCTGGGAGGGCTGCGGGCTCTGCTTTGCACCAGGACGCACTGAAAGCAAGCGACATGACTGCCGGAGCTGGAACTCTGGGAAACCAGCTGCCGACAGCCTGGTGCTGCCCTTACAGTGTTCCCTGGGGAAAAACCCCACCAAGCCCTGCCCCAGGACTCCCTTCTGGCTTTTCACCCCTAGAGAAGCCAGGCAGGTTCATCAGCAAGCAGCGGAGCACAGCTTGTACAGGGGTCTGCTGGTGCGTGCCGCAGGATTGCCCCACCGGAGCCATGCCGGTGCACACAAGTCAGAAAAGTTCAGGAACTATCAATGCAGGAATCAGGGCAGAGCACATCCCTGCAGCTGGAGGAGCGGACGAGCTGTGCATCCAGCAAGCCCTTTCCAAGCAGTTGTTCCTAATACAGCATTCAACCAGACCCTACGAGAGGTTCAGAAGCCCCAGAAATAACCAAGGGCTTTGGGGCTCCATTTCTCAGCAATTGGGGCAGCAAATTCCCCTGGGCAGGTTGAGCAACAATTTTCTTGCAAACCTCAGGTTGCTCCATGCCCGTGACAAATCAGCAGCTCCCCACGAGCCTGGCTCGCGCTTTGCTTCACGTCAGAGACATTTTCCACAGAACGTGGCTCTTCCCACCTCAGAGGGAGGACCTGGCCACCATCCCGCTCCAGCCCCACAGACATCACCGAGCCTGCACAGGGAACTGGAATGAAACCCAGTGAAGATAACCATTGCTCCAGCAGAAACAATTAGTCACTTCTACAGGAGCTCTACCCAGCTGAGCAGGTATCCCAGCCTGGCTGCCAGCTTCACCACTGAGGGGGCGATGAGCAGCCCCATCCTTGCATGGGTGCGGGTCATGAACCGGGATGGTGAAAGGGCTGATTGCTCTCCAAGTGCTGGTGGTGGAAAGGGGCTCCTGGCACTGTGTGGAGCTCAGGGGCTGCAGGACAGCCTGGCCAGGGGCGAAAGTGGGAGAGGAGGCGGCACCAGTACCCCAGGCTCCCACTGGTCCCTTGTTCCTTGGAGCAGCAGCATCTCCCTCTCCCATCGAGGCACCGGTGGCTGGCAGAAATGCACGAGCTGCTGTGGCAGGCACTGGCACTGGCATGGCCCCGTGTGCCGCTGGCAGCTGCCCTCTTGCAGACGTGGGGGACAAAAAAAGGTCATTTCAGTTCTCTGCTCCAGTGGGGTGTCTGCGAGCTGGGTTTACAGGTGGTTAAAAAGCCCCCCAAAGCTGTCAGATGCCTGGGATGCCGCTTGTCCTTCAGCTGCCTCCAGGTTCTGCTGAACCGGGAGGGCTCTGGCTCTTGGTGCTTGGAGGGACGACCTCTGGTGTTTGGGACCATGAGGCTCTGGCGGAGGTTGCGTTGCACCCTGCACAGCGTTGAGCGTGCCACCCAGCTCTGCTCAGTCCATCAGGGTCAGCTCTGCTGGTGCGGCAGTGGCGTTCCACCATCTCTTCCTGCAAAGGTGGGTCCATCCTTGCAGAGGTCACATCCCCCCCGGCCCACCTCATGCACCATGCTGGAAGGTGGGATGAAGTCATGGTAAAGCTGCTCCAGGAGGTTTCCATAAACACTGTATTAGAAAACATTATGGTCTGTGGAAATCTGTTTGTTATTGTGAAGTGAGCTACAGGAATATACTCTGTAAACTGAGCTGTCAGCCCTGCGTCTCCCCCAGCGTTCTCCAGTGAGCGTTTAGCTGAAACATTTGTGTATACAGAATTACGACTCTTCAGTTATTCATCATGATAATAAACAGAGAGATAACTATTAACCATGCATCACAGTAATGAACAGTATCACTTACATGCGCACCGGCGTAAATCTGCACGAGCAGGGCTGCACTCTGCAGGGAACGGCTGCAGCCCAGCGCTGCTGTGGGCTCAGCCCGAGGACTGGGGAGGTTTGCAGCCTTCCAGCCGTTCTGCACCCGTGCTGGATCGCCACGCCGAGCTGCACGCGTCAGCCAGCCCCGGCACCCGGGATCAGACATTGTGGAAGAAGCAGGGAGCCACGGCCATGGGTCATGCTGGGCATTTCCCATGGGGTGCCAAAACCGGGTGTCCTGGTACAGTGGGGAAGACGCTGGTGCATCGCTGCTGCAAGCTGGCACTGGTGCCGCTGGGAGGATTCACACCACACACCAATTTATGGCCAGGGAAGTGACAGCAGTGGCTCTTCTGCCGTCATTCAAAGCCATACAAAAGTGTTCTCACATCCTCAGCATTCCTGGTCACCGCAGCTCCCCGGGTGCTTGCCCATGCTCTTCTGGCTTGGGGGGGTCGCTGAGCACCTCAAGGTCTTTGCTCTTCTCCGCTTGCCTCCTCCAAGGCCTCTCATCATTTGTGCTGTTCAAACTGGCTGGACACAAACCACAGGCCAGGGCAGCGCCAGGCTCCGGCACAGGGCTGTGCTCATGGCTGCAAACCAGGGGTGCAGCTTTGCATGCCAGCACCCCCAGGCTGCCCCATCCGCTCCGCATCACCGCCGCCGGCTGCTCCCTTCCCAGCTCCAGCACACAGCCCCAGGCAGCAGGAACACTGCCGGCGGCAGCGGTGGCTGCAGGGGCCATCTCCGAGCATGGCTCTGTCCCTCCGGGTCTGCGCTCAGCACGCGTGGCACGAAGCGTCCCCCAGAGCAAAGCCCTGACCTCTGGGCTGAGTGGCCAGGCTGGGCTCGGGGATGCTGGTGGGGGCACGGGAGGCGTCCGCGCCACTCCGGCTGGGAGGACAAACACAGAGCCTGTATTCTCCGGGGCTTCCACCAGGGCTCACGTGGAAAGAAAAGCTGCTTTATGCAGCTGAGAAACTTCTCATCCACCCACCATCGCTTCTGCTCCGGCCCTTGCCTCTGCATCCTGACCTGACCTCCTCTTGGCGGGCACGCAGCAGCCCTCGAAGACTTTGTGCTCCGGTCTGGTCTCTGCAACGCCTTGTACGTCTGTGGGCAGACACCTCTGCATCACCTAAAAGACATCGGGGATTTGTGTGCAGGAGAGGAAGGAAAACAACAACAACAAAAAATACGGCCTTGCGCTTTCATTCACGTATTTATTAGGTGGACAGATCATTTGTGGTCAGATGGGCTTCGGGCTTTACAAACAGGGATATTTATAAGGCACGCAGCGCGGCGGAGCTGTTCTGCATGTGCGTCCAAGTTATTCCTTCCCCAGCACAAGGTATAATGTTGCCTTTGTTCAGCTGCCTCCGATGGGCCGACACAGCAAAGCCTGCCGTGCCGCTCGGCTGTGCCCGCCGCTGCGCAGCCCTGCGTGCTCGCCGCTTACATAGCGCACAGTCCCGGCTCCTTCCACACACACCACGGCCCTGGCAACTGCCGCAATAAATCAATAGGAAAATAGAGGCTGCCAGTTAGACTAAACAAGTGCATTTGCAAGGATTGCTAACCCTCATTAATCACTCTGACAGTCCTAAAAACACATTTCCCCTTTAATGACTGTATTTGGATAATCAGAGCTTTTTCCTCCCGGCCCGGGGTGACTGACGGCGGGTGCAATCGCGGCGAGCATCGGCACCGGGGTCACCGGTGAGTCAAGCACTGGAGGCCCCCAGCAGCTCGGGGCAAACCGGAGTCGCTGGCGGGCAATAGGGAGGGGAGCCGCCAGCACAGCCTCCAATGCGCCGTCCCCGCGTCCGACACCCACCTGCGTTACCCCAGCCCACCCGCCCCAAGCCGCCCCCCACCAGCTGGGTTTGAAAGGGTCTTTTTTCTGTCGCTCCACGTTCCCTTTAGGTGACTTTTGCCTCCTGGAGAGGTTTGAAACCTTGCACATTTTTCTGTATAAATGATGCAACACATTAATGCACAGCACATTATGAAAATGGTAATTCAAACCCATACAACTCTAAATTAAGCCATACATTATCCAACCCACTCAGCCATATATTTTGTAGAAAGACAGGATTGAATCAAATCAAACCGAAACTGTGGAGTGCAGGTTGTTAGACAGAATGATTAATAAAGTGCATCCCAGTGCTCTTATTATAAATTGAATTCTGCAATAACCTGGGCATACATTACATAGGGAGTTATTTAATATATTGGCAACACAATCATTCCCCGGCAGATAAAGCCCCCGAGTGTCGGCTGCTATCAGATGATACTTTGCAGTGTTTACACAGCCTGGCCCTGGTGCTGCAGTCTTTAGGGAGGGGAAAAAATATTCCTCAGGGAACCTTCTGCGTGGCAGGACGCATCTGAGCAGCATCCAGCTCCCACCGTCGGTGGAGGAAATGCCCATGGGCTCAGTTTTGGAGCTGGGAGCATCCTGGCGTGAGCAGGGGTTTGGGGGGAGATGGTCCTTTGCCGTAAAGGGAGGATGCACCCAGCAGCTTGCCCTGCTCCCAGAGCAGGGCTCCGGCAGGACGGTGAGCTGTGCCAGCCTCTCGCCCCCTGCCCGGGCTGCTCTGCGGCAGCTACTTGCTGGCTGGCACATGACACGGCCCTGGCAGCCCCGAGACTCTGCATCGGCTGTGCCAGGCTATGGTGCCTTGTGCAGGCCCACGGGCATCGTGGCATCACCCTCCCGCCCCACGGCACGAGGCTCTCCAGCAGTGCTGGCAGCGGAGACCTAGTAACAGCCAGGGAGAAGCACGGTGGAACGCAACGCTGCGGCAGGGACCCACGGCAGGCACGGCATTTCGGAGCTGCAGCTCAGGAGCCGTGAATTACACCGGGGACCGACGGCGCCCAAGCAGGGCTGACACCGAGCAGCATCACCAGTGGGAGTGGGCGCCCCATCCAGGGAGTGGCGGTGCTCCCGAGGGGCAGGGGGGCCAGCATACCTCCAATGCCACCGCATAGCTCCGCAGCAGAGGGGATGGCAACACTGGAGCTGTCCTGCCAGTGTTGCGCCCGCTGCCCTGTGGTGCCCAGCTCCACAGGGAACGTCAGCCGCAACGCCCAGAGCCAAACGGTTCGGCATCCAGCTGGGATGCGGGGATGGGAGACACCAGCACGGCTGCAGCAGCCTGGGGCTGGAACCCCTTGCCCCAGGGCAGAGCAAACAGCCGTAGTGAAGCCCCCTCTGCTCTGAACCCAGACGTCCTCTGCACGTCCCGGGCCATCACCCTGCAAACATCCTGCCACGAAGGAGCGGGGCCAACCGCGGGGAGACCCTGGGCAGCGTCGGACCCGAGCCATGTTCACAGCAGGGCAAGGGGTAGCTGTGGTCCTGCAAAACCTTCCTCCCCCCAGCCTCGGGGGGCTTGGGGTTGGTGCTGCCCACCCCTCCGCCAGCCAAGGGGAGACCAGCCCCGGGCACCACCGGCCACTCCTGTTTCCAGCAGGAGACCCTGGCCAGGGCCCTCCACACCAGCCACACGCCTACGGCGACGCTCACGGGAACGGGCAGAAAAATAAAAATCCCATTGGCAAAACCAGCCCCTGTTCCAAGCGCATTATTTTTCAGCTCAAAGGACACAAAGGAATTTAAACACAGGGCATAAGGCAATATAGAGAAGGCAATTAAATCGGATTAATTGCATGACTCACCCAAAATGCAACAGGAGTAACGCGCTCAACAGCCCGAAAAAACGAAGTGATGGGGGGCGACAGGAGCACGTGGGGAGCAGGGGCAGAGCCGGGGGTCCCGCTGCGAGGGCTAGGCTGTTGCTGGGGGAGAAGCCCTGTCCCTGGGGTGCAGGGTGGGCAGCAGCGCAGCCCCCGCCGCCTCCCCGGCGGCAGGGCAGGCACAGCAGCTCTGTCCGGGGGGGGGGGGGGGGCAGCCGTACCTAGCTCAGAAGCCCTTTATCACACACACACCCCGCGCCGCACGCTCCTGGCACAGCAAAAAGATTAAAATGGGGAGGGGGCACACGGGACCCCACGCGGAAGAGGGTCCCGGGCCCCGTTAATATCGCAATTCCATCCCTAAAACTCCATCCCCGGGGGGTGGGGGGCGCCACCCGCCGCCCCTCGGGGAGCACTGGGGCTCTCCGCATCCCGTCAGCTCCAAACGCCTTCTCGAACCTTCCCTCCGCCGCCACGCACGGCAACACCCGGCGCGCTCCTCCCGGGACACGCACCGGCGGGGCCGCGGCCCCGGGCCCCCATCCAGCACCCCCCCCCCCCCCAGGGCCGGAGCGGGCGATGGGGCTGGGGGCGGCAGGGCGGCGGCGGGGCCGGGCGCGGGGGCCGGCAGCCCGGGGAGGGGGCTGGGGGCCGGCCGCCGCTAGATGGTGCTGGGGGCCCGCGGACCCCCCAGCCGCGGCGGCGGGCCCGGGCGCGGGGAGGGACGAGAGACGACACCAGAGGGTGGATATAACCAAGAGTCATTTATTAACAAAACGAGACTTACCCGGCCGGGGTCCGCCGCCCGCCCGCTGCTCCGGCCCTCGGGGCGCCGCTCCTGCCCGGGGGCGCCGCTCCTCCCGCCGCCGGCCGCGCTCCGGCCCGCTGCCCCGCCGCGGGGGAGGGGGGGGCGCGCAGGAGGGAGCCGCGCCGCGGGCCGGGGGGCGGTGCGGCCAAGGCTGGGCCCCTCCGCCCCCGCGGGCACCGAAAAAAAAAAAAATTAAAAAATATTACATCTGTTAACTTTACAAATGAAGAGGAACAGAATCCCAGAATGATAAACGCGGAGAGGGAGGAGGAAAATGCTTTTTTTTTTTTTTTTCCTTGTGTGTCAGGAGTCATGCAAGAATTTCTCAAGGGGGAAATTAAGAAGGGGGGAGGGAAAAAATTTTTCAAAAGAAACAGAAAGGAAAAAGAAAAGCCCCACACCTGCAAAGTAAAGAATTTTTTTTCTTTTTTTTTCTTTTTTTTTTTTTTTTGGACACAGACTTTTTGCATACCATTGATTCATTGGTGTATTAATGCACTTATATTCCCAGCTTTAAGCTAACATACAGTAAATAAATACACAGTCCAAGGAGGGAGCAGGGGGCTGGGGCGAGGAGGGGGCTGGAGCAGGGGAAGGGGCCGCCGTAGTTACTGATATCCCAGTGCAGAAGCTGAAGTTAGTCTTTGGCCGTAGAGCGCGTATGGAGAGTAGTAAGGTCCGGCGGCCGGCAAGGAGGGCACCGGCAGGGCACCGGCTGTGGGCAAATGGCTCTTGCCGTAGGGGTGGTACCTGTTTAGTCCCAAAGTGTGTGGGCTCCGCAAGGAGAGGGAGGCGGGTAACGTGTTGGGGCTCCCAGGGGCGGCAGGCGGGAGGTGGAGGTGGCAGGAGGCTGCGGAGCCCAGCCCGGAGGTAGGGTAACCCGCCAAGAGTTTTTCCGCCCCCGGCAGGGCCGTGTGGGTCCGTAGGTGGGTGAGCAGCTCCTCCGAGGTGGCAAACCTCTTGTCGCAGGGTCCGCTGGCAGACACCCAGTTGCATATGTGGGGAAGGGGGTCGTTCTGCAGCATGAAGCCGTAGGTGTAGAGAGGATGGCCGGGCAGGCTGGGGGTGCCGCTGGAGGAGAGCGTGGTGTGCACTGAGTGCAGGGGGTGCGTGGGGTACACCAAGGGGTATCCGCTCTTCAGGCTGCCGGGGTCGTGCACGCAGCTGGAGCAGTTGCTGGAGCCCAGGTGCGAGGCGCTGTGGTAGCTCAGGCAATAGGGGTCCCGGCATAATCCCTGCATGAAGGAGGGCGGCGAGGCCCCGGTGAGCGGGCTGGAGCTGGGCGGCTTGCCCGGCAGCCCCAGCGCCCCCGGCAGCTGGCTGCCCACCAGGCCCGGCTTGGTGGGGTCCAGCCCGGGCACGAACTGGGACGGGTAGCCGGCGTAGGCGCCGACGATGGAGCCGTGGTAGCCGATGCTGGAGGGTGGCAGGGGGAAGACGGAGTGACCTGGCTTGTAGGGCGAGACGGGGGCCACATGGCCGGCCGGCGGCAGTGCTGGGGGCTCCGACTTGCGGCCCGACGGGGGCTCGCCGTGCGCCCCGGGCTCCGCTGCCCCGCGCCCGAGCCCCCCACCCGTCCCCTCGGGGCTGGGCTTGCCCGCCTCGGGCTCCTTCTTCTCCTCGGCGCCCTTGGGCTCGGAGTGCTGCGGCGAGGCGCCGCGGGAGCTGCCGGGCGAGGCGGCGGCGTGCGGGGGGAACGGCGGGCAAGCGGCGCTGGGCACCCGAAAGCCGGCCTTGTCCGTGCCCCCCTCCTTGCGTGGCTCCCCGCCGCCCTTCGAGTAGGGCTTGAAGCTGGACTTGTCCTCGGGCGGCGCGTCCCCGCTGCCCGGCGGCTTCAGGGCGGTGGGGCGGGCGGTGGGCTCCTTCTCGGGGGCGGGCTGCCCGGCCGAGGCCACGGCGTTCAGCTTGGAGGAGGGCGGCGGGTCGGGCTTGCCGATCTGCGAGCAGGTCTGGGCCAGCAGCGCCAGCGGGCTCTTCTTGGCGTCCAGCTGCGGGCGGAGCGGAGCCGGTCAGGGGGAGACCCCGACGGCGCCCCCGGCCCGGCCTCCCCCCCCCCCCCCCCATCCCATCCCCAAAATCCCGGGGGCAGCGGGGCCGGGCCCGGCGCCGAGCCAGGGCGCGGGGGACGGAGGGGGACGAGGCGGAGGCGGGGAGGGGGGGGCGGGATGCGCCCGGCCGGGGAGAAGGACGGGGCTGGGAGGGGGGGGCAGCCGGGCTGCAGCGGAGCGGGGGAAGGGAAGGGAAAAGGGAAGGGAAAAGGGAAGGGAAAAGGGAAAGGAAAAGGGAAGGGAAAAGGGAAGGGAAAAGGGAAGGGAAAAGGGAAGGGAAAAGGGAAGGGAAAAGGGAAGGGAAAAGGGAAGGGAAAGGGAAAGGGAAAAGGGAAGGGAAAAAAGGGAAAGGGAAAAAGGGAAGGGAAAAGGGAAGGGAAAAGGGAAGGGAAAAGGGAAGGGAAAAGGGAAGGGAAAAGGGAAGGGAAAAGGGAAGGGAAAAGGGAAGGGAAAAGGGAAGGGAAAAGGGAAGGGAAAAGGGAAGGGAAAAGGGAAGGGAAAAGGGAAGGGAAAAGGGAAGGAAAAGGGGAAGGAAAAGGGAAGGGAAAGGGAAGGGAAAAGGGAAGGGAAAAGGGAAGAAGGGGAAAAAGGGAAGGGAAAGGGAAGGAAAAGGGAAGGGAAAAGGGAAGGGAAAAGGGAAGGGAAAAGGGAAGGGAAAAGGGAAGGGAAAAGGAAGGGAAAAGGGAAGGGAAAAGGGAAGGGAAAAGGGAAGGAGCCGGGAGCGCCGGGCAGGGACGAACCCCGGGCGGCCCCGGAGAAGCGGGCGGGGGCGGCGGGCACTGACCTCGATGGGGCTGACGGGCGTGGAGGAGAGCGGCTGGAGGTACTCGGGGTGCAGGAGGTGGCCGCCGTGGGCGCTGAGCATCTTCAGGACGCGGATGGGCAGCCGGCTGGCCTGGCGCAGCGGGTCGGCGGGGGGCGGCCGGGGCGACGGGGCGCCCGCGGCTCCGCGGCTCGGCGGGGTCCTCGGCCGGGGCCCGCCGGGGGCACCGCTCCTTTGGGGCGGGGGCGGCCGGGGGGGGGGGGGGGGGGGGGGGGGGGGGGCGCCCGGGCTCCGCGGGGCCGGGCCGGGCCGGGCGGGCGGCGGAGCGGCGGCGGCGGCGGCCCCGGCGAGACGAAAACCCTTCCCCGGCCCCACCGACACGTCAAATAGCCCCGATGGCGGCCGCGCTCCGAGGGGGCCGGCGCCGCGCACCAATCCGCGCCCGGCCGGGCCCCCGGGGCGGGGAGAGCCGCCGGTGGGGGGGGCGAGCCGCCGCCACCGCCCCGCGCCGCCGCCGCGTGGGGGAGAGCCGCCCACGGCACGGCACGGCACGGCACGGCAGGGCAGGGCACGGCGCGGCACGGCACGGCACGGCGCGGCACGGCACCGGTGACAGAGCGTGGCACAGCTGGCATGGCACAGTGCTGCTCGCACACCTTGGCATGGCATGGCTGGCATGGCTTGGCACGGCATGGCACAGCTCGGATGGCATGGCACAGGGCTGCTCGCACACCTTGGCATGGCATGGCTGGCATGGCTTGGCACGGCATGGCACAGCTCGGATGGCATGGCACAGTGCTGCTCGCACACCTTGGCATGGCATGGCTGGCATGGCTTGGCACGGCATGGCACAGCTCGGATGGCATGGCACAGTGCTGCTCGCACACCTTGGCATGGCACTGCTAGCACACCTTGGCATAGCATGGAGTGGCTGGCTTGACTTGGCACAGTGTGGCACAGCTGGCATGGCATGGCACTGCTAGCACACCTTGGCATGGCACAGCATGGCTGGTGTGACTTGGCACGGCATGGCATGGTGTGGCACAGCTTAGAATGGCACAGCGTGGCTCAGCTAGCATGGCATGCCCAGCATGGCTTATCATGGCATGGCTCAGCTCAGCTGGCGCACTATGGCATGGCGCGGCTGGCATGGCATGGCTTGGCTGCTGTGGCACGGCTTCGAGAAATCAGCCTGGCGCAGCACAGCTCAGCACCCCTGCTGCCATGGCTCCTGCACCCTGTCTGCATGCCCTGTGCCCAAACCTGCACCCAGCGCCTGCACCCAGCCTGCTGCCTGCACCCAGTCCAGCCCCTGCACGCCGTGCCCAGCGCCCCATCCCGCCCCAGTGCCACATGGGGTGAGGGCTGACGGCGTCCTGTGCTCCCCCCGGGGCAGAGCCGGCCCCTGTCCCTCGGTGGCATCTCTGTGTCCCTGCTGTCCCAAGGCAATGCATGTGCAAACTGGGGCAGTGCTGGGGTTGCTGGGGACCGTGGTGCCGCCCCAGCCTGAGGGGCTGATGCAGGCTGCGCACATACTTTTTGATTTTGCATGGATGGCAGCCACCAGCATTTAAATTATTTTTCCCAGCAGCAGCACTAGGCTGTCACAGAGCATGTTCAGCTCTTGGGGTAATGACCAGACAGTCACCGAGCATTTCGCACCATCAATAGAAACGTGGCCGGGGGTGTGAGCTGCACCTGCGATGCTACGGAAGGGGCCCGTCTTAACCTGGGTCCCACAGAAGGTGGCAATTCCCACACGTTCCTACAACCCGTCCCTCTTTCAGGCCTTTCCTACTTCCTTTGGTTTGCAGAGTCTTAAAAATTTGCCACTGACAATGCAGACCGCTGTATGACTAATTAAGCCTCCCAACAATTAACTTCCTATTTCTAGTTACCTTTTCCAGACAGCTCTGAATTAAATTCACACACCCCTGGGGCTCCACAGTCAGGTGGAGGGGCTGGAAAAGCACCACCCCGACGGGATCGCCCATGAAGAGCCACAGGGATAAATCCTGGAGCTTTACCCCAGCCTGGAACCACGGCAGCATGCAGGGGCACGTCAGGGCGGCTCCCCCGGCCCTCCTGGGCATCAGCTGGGAGCTGCTGGGAGAGCAGGGGCTGGCAGAGAGGTGGGCGAAGGGGTGCGGGGTGATGGGGGAAGGTCACGGGGCGAGTACAAAACCTTTGGCCTGGCGAAAAGCCATGTGGTGTCGTTGGGAAAGTGGGGAGCTGGGTGCTTGACATTTTCATGTTTTCCATCATGTACCCCGGCTGAGTGTGTATCCTTTGCCAACGGCAGGCTCGTGGCGACTGCGTGCGGCGGAGCCAGGCTGGCGGGGAGCAACCAGCCTTCCCAGGGCTGGGCTGGGTGCCCACCCTGGCCAGCGCTGCAGCACCGACCCACCTCTGCCCTCCCCGGGGCCGGGTTTCGTGTCCCTCCTGCCTACCCGGAGAGGGAGCGGGGAAAGAGGGAGAGAGACAGACACCTCTAATTAATCATATTAACTCCTGACAGATGCTTTATGTTCCAACAATGATGCTATTATTAAGTTCATGTGACCAGCCCTCGCCAAGCCCGTCTGCTCTGGGTTCTGGGAAAAAAGGCTTTGCTGGATTTCCCCAGCGAGCGCTGGCATCGCCCTGGCGCAGCCCGACGTCAAGTCCCGCTTCTCCAACCGCTATCAATCATGCTGATGGTCAGACCTGTCGATTTTCCCTCTTTGTGAGGCTTTTTTCTTCTTTTTCCCCCCTCCTCCTGAAGCTGACCACAAGATTGATTCAATCCGGACAGCGGGGATGTAAACGGAGAGGCGCTGCCTTTCAAAGGAGCCATTCAAGTAAGGAGGAAACAGAAAAAAATCTTTCCTCAAAGTCACTCGACTTGTACGCCAACAACAACATGGCCTTAACAAAATAACATAAAATAAGGTGGGACAAGTGCGTAAGAGCAGCAGCGATGCAGTGGTGGATGCTGGAACGCAGCGAGGGCACAGAGCAGCGATACCTTTGGGGTGGCATCTAGCGCTTCCCCCAGAGCTCGAGCCATTTCAGAGGCCTGATCCTGCCCCGGTGCTGGCACATGGCAGAACGTCGCTGGACTCAGCTCATGGTCCCTGGGTTAGAACCTCACCAAAGGGTCGTCATGGCTAATGATGACTCCTGCTCGCTGGGGATGCCTGTACTGTCTCTGGTTATAGTCTTCGTTCTAAAATCCGCGTGGGTCCTGTTTTCCCTGAGAATGGTAACCAGAGGGACAGAAAATGAAACTTCCCAATTCCATGGTCAGTCCTGCCCCAGGACAAGTCACTCGGCTTAGAGGCTGCCCGTCGCAAGGGCACTCAAATAAAATATGCAAGACCACTTGCCAAAAAAAAATAACACAAGCACCAAATGAAAAGCAAAATATTTTGAATAAAAGTAAAGCCAAGAAAGACAAAAAGCCTCCGTGAGCGCGTTCAGATGTGACTAACGGTAGTTTTGCTCCCAAATCGGGGCTGCTCTTATGGAGGGTTTAGTTTTCCAGGGACGCATCCCCCACACGGAGCCTCACCAGCGCCACTGGGCTCCGGCGCTCCCACAACCTGCGAAGCGTGGCCGGGGAAGGGCAGCTGTGAATTCCTTTAAGTTTAGGATCTCTCAGTGCCTTGGGGCTTTCGGGTGACACATGCCACGGGGGTGCCCCTCACTCCCCGGGCCCCGTTCCAGCCTCGTCCCACCAGTTCTGGTGGTGCAGAACGGTGCTTTCCAGAGGAAGGCACGCATGGCGCACCAGGTGTTTTTAAAGAGCGAGAAAAACGCCAAGTAGGAGATGAGTGATGTGCAGGGGCTGCTGGATCCCCCGGCCCAGCCCTGCCTGCAGCGCTGCCTGCGTGCCCTTCATGATGGATAGGGCACCGGCTCTGACTTCTAGGAAATTGCTTTCTGAGGCAGTCGCTATACAAACCGTGGCGTTAAATACATAAATACTAACTGCACCATGAGAAAGCGGTTTCTCCTGGGGAGTCAAGTGTATTTCTTGACGTGCCTGCTCTGGCAGCCAGTGAGGTGCAGAGACATACCTATGGACAACACGCTGTCTAGCCCTCGGCGCTTTCATTCTCTATTTTTGCTCTGCCCTTTAGCAGAAAAATCCTCTCCAGTGTTGTAACACGTTCTTGTGTTGCTGATAGGCAGAAGGTTGTTGGTAGCATGGCGAGTTTTCCGTACCACGGCACAGACAGACGCTGGCTCTGGGCACGGGCATCCCGAGTCACGGGGGGCTGTGGGCAGGAGCGACATGTGGCTGCGGGTGGAGGAGGAGAGGGGCACCCGAGCGCTGCAGCCTGCACTGAACGTGGTGGTGGGATACGATAAGCCATGAATTTAAATCACTGTAACTCTTTCAGCATCTCTCTGCTGTACTTTCCCTCTGGAATAAATGCCTTGCCCGTTTCATTGCTGCTGGATGTGGTTTAAGGGAAAGTGGGATAAACTCCCTGTTGGCCAAAGCGGGTCTGTCCGGGAGCTGCTGGGGGGCACGGGAGCAGCTTCTCCGGCCCTGCCGGGACCATCTCCCACCTCGGCAGGGCAGGGAGCCGCCTTTGCCCTGGCAGGTCCCCCCAAGGCCCCAGCTGCTGCTACAGGATGGGGGATCCAAGACGCTTCTTAAAAGGCGAGCTTTCATCCACGCATCGGTGCTTGTGTCCCTGCTATTTCATAGGTGTCGCCTTCTGCCAGCCACCCTGCATGAGGCGATGGCAGCCGTAGCCCCCCGGCCGCCCCCCTGGGAGCAGAAGCATCGGAGTCAGCGTTTTCCCTGCCCCGCTCCTGTCTCCCAGTCCCACCTCTCCCCAGCGCTGTGCGAGCTGAGGCCTCGCTTTTAGCTGCAGAACAAGTGCATAAAAATGATCTTATTTATTACAGGAGACATGTTTTAAAACAACTGACAAAATTGCAAGATGTAAAACGACAAGCAAGTGCTTTTTCTTTTTTAAACCCATATAGACTTCTGGCAATGATAAAAATAGTGTTTTCTTTTTTAAAGTTGGAATTAATCTTTCTTTCCAAAGCAATCATGTAGCAGGAAAAGCAGGAAGACACTTAGATATTAACTGATACTCGCTGGGTGATGGTTACTTATTGAGTAGCCGGGTAGTTTGCTTTCCTCTGCAGAGCGATTAACATTAAAGAGTGGTGTGAACATTAAAGCAAAAGAAGGTGAGGGTGGTGGTTTTTTTTTTTCCCCTCCCCTATTCCCTTGATGTGTGACTAACAGCTGTTTTTCTGTGTGACAAATCAGTGGGGTCTTCCTGTTGTTGGTGTAATGAAGCTGTTTCCTGGTGTGAAATTCTATGGGATAAATTGCAGGAGGGGGAGGAGAACATCCCACACTTATCAAAGTGCTTTGGAGGGGAGGAAAGCCCTGCTCTCCTCCCGGGGATGGGCAGCGGATGAAAACAGGCAGCGGGGCTGGCATCGGGTCACAGTGACTTTATTTAAGGATTTTTTAATTATTTTTTTTTTGCCAGTTTGTCTCTGGTTTCTGCTACTGCAATCAGAGGAAAGGCCTTTACAACAGTTAGTAAGGACAGTTTTGGGGTATTTTCCCCAATGATTCAGTCTCAACATCACAGGAGTGCCACAGGAAGCTGTACGAAGCAGCCTAGCTTACGTGCCTCAGTTTCCCCGTCTCTAAAGTAGGGGAGTGATGGCGGCCCCCGATGCCCATTGCTGTCGGAGCGGTGGGAAGGGGCCCTGGGGTGGCCAACCACTTCCCTGCGCTGGCATCAGCTCAAGTGCTCTTGGAGGATCTGCCTCTGTGTGTTCATTTAGTCCTCAGACGCCCACCAAAAAAGAAAAAAAAAATCACTTTTACCTCTGTTTTAATTTTTTTATTTGCCAGTATCAGTTAATTAAACTATGCAAATTAAAACAACTTAATTTCTATAATATCAGGACCAGAGCCTCAAACCATTTGGTGTAGCTCATCTGGCACATACATTACATAAAATGTTTGGAGCGGCTCTAATAAAAATGAAAAAGGCTGTAAATCAAGTTTAATTTATTCATTTTCTGTATGGTATGAAAGCATGCCAAAATCAGATTATTTATGAGCCCTTCATAACAATAGGCATTTTTATTGGTTGCAAATGACAAAAGGGGTTTCTCAGAGGGATTTTTTTCTTCTTTTAAATTTTTTGAATGCCTTTTCAGAAACATTTATTTTTTTGGACTCTATGATCTCAAAGAAAAATATTTAATCATTGATACGGTAAAAATAATTTATATTTAGATACTGAAAAACACATCAGACGTTAAAACATAAATACACGGAGCTAATCCAGCCCAAAGGCTCAGGCGAATGCTACACCACAGGTTAGAGAAAAGAGTCGTGATTTACACCCGCTCCCTTAAATTTCCCATTAGGAGTATAATCTCCCATAAGTCTTTTGGAAAATGTCTGAGCCAGTTGGAGGTTTTGCTTTTCCAGACCCGTCTGGTGGGTCGGCGGGTGCTCTGCGTGCCCAGTCACACACGTGTGCCCACGCACTCGCCGCCCGGTGATGCTGACTCACGCCACCTCCTCGGGGTGACCCGCCAGGTGGGGTGGGTTACCTGCCTTGACATGCAGAGTCACCGATAAACCCACCCTGGGCTGGCTTCTGCCTCCCGCTTTTCAGCTCATTGAAACCATCCCGTGTCTGTTTCGTGGCACAGCTGGGCCCAGGGGTGGGTTGTGGGGACAGATACTGACCACTGGGACTGTCCTGGGATGCTCCTGTTGGGATCCTCCTGGGATGCTTCTGTTGGAACCCTCCTGGGATGCTTCTGTTGGCGTCGTGGTGGTCCCATCCAGTGCTGCCCTGGGGACGGGTGTAAGGTAAGGTGCTGGCACCCATGGGTGCGCCTTGGCCCCTAGAGCTGCGTGGCACTGTGCTGGCAAGGAGCCTGCGACTACCCCCAGGGCAACGTCCCTCCACCTCTTCATGAGGGGTATTAGCCAGAGCAACCCCAGAGCCCCCAGACCCAAGCCAGCCCCACGCAGAGGGCAGTGGCATTGCCACCATGGGGATGGGGTGGGGGAGCGGGTGCCCTCCTGCCCACAGCATCCTGGGCATCGTGGCCAACAGCCACCTGGCAGCAGGAGGAGGCAGGGGGACCCCAAAATGCCTTGCGGAGTCGCACAAAAGCCTGGCTGTGTTGTATGGGGGAGGGTTTGGCTTTGCTGGAGGGCTCTGGGTAAGCGTGATGGGGAGGGGGCAAAGAGGCGCCCCCTCCTGCAGGAACAGGGGCTTTCTCTGCACCCGGCCTGCCCTATCCTGAGGAAAAAAAAAAGAAGAAAAAAAACCCAAGAAGAGAAAAAGAGGGAACCCCCTCCCCAGGAGAATTAGCATCCAGGATCTGTCAGTCACTGGGAGCTTTTGGTAAAAGGGGCCCCTTGTCAACCTCTGCCTTTGATGTGACTGGGACGGAGGTGCTCAATTAAAAGCCTATCAGTCTGTAAGTAAATCAACGCCTATCAGGCTTGTCACATCAAACAAACGATTATTGCACGAACCCGCCCACCCCATTAATCTGGCTGTTCCTTCTTGACAGCTCAGGGTCAGGGCACTGTAAATCCTGCACTGGATTGCAGCCACCTGGAGCAGGATTAAAGCAGCCCTGCAGCATGTGCTGCTGCACCCAATTACTCCCTGGCGGCGGGCAGCTGCGGTAAGGGGTGCTCGTGGCCCCGGCAGCCGTGGGGTCCCCAGCGTGGGGCTGGGGTCCCCACTGGAGCTGAGCTTTGCAAGGTCATGGCCGCTGACGTGCATGGTTTGGTGGTGCCACGTGGCCGTGGCTTGTGTTGGCACCAGGGATGCTCAGCTGTGTGGTACGGAGGGCTCAGCACCTGGCTGGGTGGGTGTTTGGCACCCAGTGCTGGACCAGTGTTGCCAGAACCTGTCTGGCTGCTGGGATAATATGGGAGTAGCTCCAACGATGGCTCTTGGTGGCTCTGAGAAGTTCCTGTCCATAGGGATGGTCACACCACAGCCCCAGGCTCACGCATGAAGGGGCGGGTAACGACAGTGTCCTCGGGCAGCTGGTTCAAGCCCTGCTGTGTGCGTTGAAGCTTGTGAGTGTCAGCAGGGATTGACCTTGGGATGCATCCCAGTAACTCACACGCTGAAAGGAGCTTTTGGGTGCTCTTTGGGTCTGGGTCAGTGGCAGCGATCCCTGGGGCAACGGGGTTTTCCATGGGGACACTCATGGTGAAGACAACTGGGCAGCAACTGGGGCTCCTGCCCTTGTCCACCTGGATGCACCATGTCTCCAGCACCGGGGCTTCAGAGCAAAGGGCCGAGCTGGCAGGAGGTGGGTGCTGGAGCCCAGCAGCGGGCAGGAGGCAGCCGGGCCCACCGGCTCCTGAGAACAAGTGGCTCTATTCAAGGGGAGGTAGAAGCCAAACTTTCCTGAAAAGCCTCTGTGCTGCGGAGGGAGCAGCCTCGGGGCAGCCGGAGCTTGTGACTCCTGCACACACAGGCGGAGGCTGTTTTAATAAAGGAAAAGCCGAATCTCGGATCACATGAGGGCAGGGCCATGGAGTAAAAGCAGAGAGCGGGGCGAGCCCCATGGAGGCTGCAGGTTGGCTTTGGGGAAGGGGCTCTGTGTCCCCATCCCGCCAAGGACTCTGCCATCCCCACGTGCTGGCCTTGCCGGGATGGCAGAGCCCCAGTGGGGTCTGTCCGCCTCTGGGGCTGTGGGCGGCTCAGGGGCATCGCCACGACCCCCAGGCCGAGCACATGTAACCGCCCCGAGCACGTTTGTACCGCTCCCATCGGCACAACAGAGCCTGCACCTGCCGTGAGCCTGGTGGTCCTGAGACACAGGATCCAGCTGCATGCCTCCGTGGAGGGCTCCGCTCCATGCTCGGGGTCCTGGACCAGGAGAGCATCCACTGGGCAGCTGGTGACTAGGGGTCGCATCCTGCAGCCGGTAGCAGGATGCTGTGCTGGGAGAGAGCTTGCTCCCCTGGCTGCCTAGGCCTATTATTAGCATTTTCCCTCTCCTGCGGAGCCTGGCGCCTTGTAATGCAGTTTTGGCTCGCTCTCACGGTGCAGAGCTGTCAGCTGAGGATGGCCGCCGGCTCTGGGAGCCCTGCGGCGAGTGTGGCAGCCAGGTACCATGCTGCAGCCCAGGGCAGCCTGCCTGCTGCTGCCTGCCTCCCCATGGCCCAAGGGCAGCCCCCCACCCCGCAGTGATGGGCTGGATTTGGGGGGCACTCCTCGGTGGACAGCATTGCCCTGACATGTGCGGTGCCACCGATGCAGCAGCCCAAGCACTGACACCGCCCCCCCCTCAGTTTCCCCATTTGCAGCAGGGCTGCTCTGGCACTCGCTGTCCCCAGTTCCTTGGGGTCCTGCAGCCCCACCACAGGGTCGGGGTGTGTCTGTGTGTGGGTGCAACCTCAGTGCTCCTAGAAATATTTTTACTTTTTCAGCGCGGGAGGAAGAGCGCGCATGATTTCACATGGCCCAGCAAAGCGCACGGAGAAAGCGAAGCTGCTGCGTCCGTCGGTGCCTCGACGCACCCACCCGCTCCAGGAGGGGGATGCTGGAAAGACGGGTCCGGTGCAAGCAGAGGTGACACCAAATAGGAGACAGACTCTCGCCATACCACGTTTGATACAGCGACACCAAATCTTTTGCCGATAAGCGGTATCACCTCCCTGCGGATAGCCATCACCCCTCACCCCCGCCGGCGCACCCGCCCGGCGCCCTTGGCTCTCCCATGCACGTCAAGCAACACCCGCTGGCCCCGGCAGATAAGTGCCACCGTGTCCTCGCCCTGCCCGACCCTGGCCCCACAGTGGGAGTTGCTGGTGCTGGTTGGGAGGGGAGAAGGAAAATCCCTGCTCTCACCCAGGCGTGTGCTGTACGGGGAGATGTGCTGGGGGGATCTGTGCACGACCCGGGGGATCTGGCCCTGTGGAGTTTATCTCCCACACATGATCAATGCTGAGTTTAAGTAAGGTTTATTGGTATCTGTAATTTAACATGACATATTTCTAACATGAATTACTCTGAGATCATCATGTGCATAAAATATGACAGGAATCTTTTAAGTGCAAGCATAGTTCTCAGTTAATTTAATAACTGAGATGGAAAATGGAATAGCATTAAATTTAATATTTTACATAATGCTCCTACACTTCCTTCACTTGCTGCTGGCATCATTTGTTTTCCCTTCTTCCTCATTTACAGCCCACTCAGCCAGAATTGTCCTGGAGCCCAGCCAGGGAAGGGGGTGGCATCCCCCCGAAGGGCCACGATGAGCTCCCCAGGCAGCCAGAGCTGCCCCCATGTCTCCCTGCCCCGCACAGGGGTGGTGGGCTGCTCTGGGTGCCCCCTGGCCCCGGCTCCTGCGGGCGCTCACTGTCTGCCCGCATGCTTGGCACCCCCTGTGGACCCCTGGGGCCGGTGGCCCGAGCCCCATGGCCGAGCCGCTCTGGCTGCCTGTTATTGCACTTTGCTCCTTCCCGAGGGTCTCAGTGGAACGACCTGTTCCATATGCCCCATGCCGCATAACGGCACGGCTGCCCCTCGCAGCTGTGAAACTGAAGTCGCTCTTTATTAAGAAAGTGGTTTCCAAGCTGAGCCTGCAGCCAGTGCCTGGCCCCATGCGTGCAGGCACGTCCAGGGATCCTCTTCCAAGCTCTTCCTGCTCCCCTTCCCTCTGTGCCCCGCTCCATGCGGGCAGCCACCAGGAGCAAAGCCCCCACCTGCACCGCTGGGCGCAGGGATGAGCCCCGGCTTGGTCGCGGGCAGCGCTGCTTTGGAGATGGCAGAGCCGTCGTGTGCGATGGACCTGTCAGGCCGTCCGTCACCGGGATGGGGCAGGATGGTGCTGGACAGATGCGGGGGCTCCCACCCTGGGGTGGGATGCTGCTGAGCAAACAGCCTCCTGCATCACAGGTACTGAGGCTGGAGGCAGATGAGGGGTTAATTAAAATCACTCAGGCTAATTGACCCTTCAGATCAAATCTCCGAGGAGAGAAGGATGGGATGTAACTGCCGGGCGGGCAAAGCCCACTGGACCCATGAGCCCGTCTGGCTCTCGCCCTCTGCTCTCGCTGCTCGCTGCTCGCTGCTCTCGGCAGCCCCTGCCCTCACCCTCGCCATCCTCGCTCAGCTGCTGGCCCTCACCCCGGCACGGCTGGGGCAGAAAATCGGAGCTGAGCCACTTTTACAAGAAAATGACTCAAGGGCCGTGCCCGGGCCCCTCGCCCCACACCCAGGACCTGCAGCATCCCTGGTGGGACCAGCCCCACCAAGCAGGCCGGGGGCTGAAGCCCTGGGGCTGCCCTGGCTGTTCAACACCAGGTTCTGTGCTCACCGTGGGATTTGGGAGCGCGGCGGATGCCCGTGCTCTGCAGAAGGATCAATACGGCTCTTAGCCTTGTCCCTTCCCATTGAGCATTGGCGCGTGATTTAAGGGGCTCCAGCAACGTGCACGCCACCGCCGTGAACAAGGTGTTAATACCCAGCTGCCAGGGTTAGGGCTGCGAGGGAGCTGGCAGGGCCCGGGCAGGATTGGTCCCTCCAGCCCTTGTCTGCTCTGGTTCAAAGGGTTCCTGTGGCTGCGATGAAAGGAGGGCTGTTGGAGGGATTACAGTGGGGAGGGGAGGCCGACGCTGCTGGGAACGGAACGAGCTCTTTATCGGAGAGTAGCAGAGCCTGACAATGCTGTAACTCTCTCTTCTTAAGGAGATGAGCTTGCAATAAACCAAGGAGCACATTAGAGGTAACGAGACAAAATGGCAGGGTTTTGAAAGCCCAGCAGAAGCAATAATCCAGCCTGGAACAGAGAGAGCACTCAGCTTACCTCTGCCTTTTGGAAACACTGCCGTGTTTTTGCAGCGCTGCCAGAACAGTTCTTTACTGTGACTTGGAAAGTCTCGGACGCGGGTTTCAACACCTCGCTCTCACACCACATAATGCAAAAGTTAATTCTACTTTCAGGCTGATGTCAACGTTCCCCTTTATTGCCATGGCGAAATGTGAAGACTACATTAATTTGCATTTGCTGTGTGCAAGTAACGCGTTCCAGATAATCACGGTAACTCCTCAAAGGTATAGACGAGAATTTCCTGGATAATGTGCTGGATGGAAAAAGCCGATGGGATCCAGGAGAAGGAAACGGCATTGTGTGTTTTCATAACTCCACCTGGAAGCAGCACAGCCCAGCAGTACAGGCTGCCGCGCTGCAGACCTCGGCTGGGCTGGCTTGCCTTGCCGTGGGGAGGGCGAATTCGGGGGGCTGTGCTGGGCACCAGCGCTCGCTTGCTGGGAGAGCATCTCCCGGCATCCAGCAGGAGCTGGGTGTAAGAAGTGACCACGGGAAGCCACGGGAAGGGCTATTCTCCTCCCATACAACTTCTAACACCAGGCAGCTACTTCCCCATAAAACAAACAACCAGTCACTAACTAGAAGCCAAACGGTTATTACTTCAAGCAAGGCGCTGAGAACATAGATGCTCCGGTCTGAGATAGTAACGATCCTTTGTCTACGGGGTCGAGAAATGCACCGAGCGCTGGGTGCCCGCACAGACACTCGCCCCATGCCCTGCCATAAATTACCTGGCCTGAACTTGGAGGACCCTCCCACCTGAGAGCACTTCGGCAGGGATGCACTGGCTGAGGGAATGGATTTTCCATCTACCCTGATACATTGCATGCCCCTGATGATGACAATGGTCGCACATCAAGGCTAAAGGCTTCTAAGGGGCTTTGCAAACCAACAGCTGGATGCTGGGAAGCTCATCCCACAGGTGCCAGGAGGAGAGCCAGGCTGGCCGGGACACGGGGCTCAGCGCTGGGGCTGTGGAAGGGGCCAGGAGACCCTCACGGATGGGGTCCATCCTGTACCCCATCCCCATGGATGTGCTGGCCACCCGTCTGGCATAGAACTGCGCGCAGGGATCCCACGATGGCATGTGGGAGTGATGAATTCATTTCCATTTATGATCTGTTATGATGATACCCCTGAAGGATAAAAGTCTATACATAATAATCTCTCTCTTCAGCTTTGTTAACAACTTCAATTAACAGAGAGCTGTGTAATGCTTCATCAGCCGTTTGGATTACAGATGAAATTAAGCCATCATATTTATGAACTACGCAGTGAGTTCGAGGAGGACTCCACATATTTTACATTTAATAACTTGCCCTCTCATTTTATTTATAACGTTAATAATGATTTGGTGGCTGCTTTGGGGGGAAAACATAAATGACAAAGCGAGGCAGCCGGGCGGGGAGGGGGAGCGGAGCTGTGCTTTCTGGGAGCAGTGCGCTGTCAATGCCCAGCCACGCATCTCCCTGCTTCAGCTGCCTCCTCTTTTATTTTTGATTAAATAGCCCTGTGAACATGGAGACTTCTGCCTCGTAATTGCTTTCCACTCAGCACTTTTAAAACCCGGGCTGAAGGTTGATGATTAAATCCGGCGGTGTGGACCAGTCACACCCACCAGCCAGAGCATCGGCAGCCGGCGCACCCCCAGCAAGATCCGTGCCCTGGCTGGCACCGGGTTTTGGGTGCATTTCATGGGTCCCGGCCCCTAGAAGAGGATGGATGCCCCGTGTTTGGCTGGAGGGCCAGTGCCTTGCCATGGAAAAAAAGAAAAAAAACCGTAATATTGTCCCCTAAGGCAGGGACGAGCAGTGGGAGCCTGGCCGAGGTGGCGCTGCCCCGGCACTCCCTGTTTCTCCCCACCCCTCCCGGCTGCCCACGCCAGGCTGGACCTGGGCTGGCGTGTTGGTTTTGGGGTGCTGCTGCCTGCCCGGTCCCCCCTGGCTGGCGCTTTTGCCACCACCATCTCCCATTAACCTGCAGGCTGAGAACACGTCGTGGTCCTGCCAGCCTGTGTCTGGAGCACTGGCACAGTGAGAGGCTGAGCAAGGTTAATTAATTTGAGCAGAGACTGAAGCCTAAAAGATGGGGAGCAGCACATTGAAAGATGATGGCTGGCAAAAATCATTAGAAGCATCTTTCAACAATCTATATACTGTTATCGATCCTGTTATAGATCATGTTCCTTTCCCCTTTTTTGCAGGATCTTCTGGATCGATACAGCAAGTGCATTGAGACTGTAGCAACACATTTAAAACCTTATAAAAGGTTATTTAGTTGCTAACAGTGCAGCAGTTTCTGCAAAGCCTGCCAAAAGGTTACAGCTTTTTGGGCATCATAAATTACAGACGACAGGGAAAAAAAGTAAGTGCGGTTTTCTTTATTGTCTCAATGATGGATGGGCTCCTGAACAAGACACAAAATACATCATATCACCTTTAATGGGACCACATTTCTGTAGCCATAACTCACAATTTTAAAATAGAAAATGGTGAAATATGGTGTTGTATATTCCACTCCTGACATATTTATGAGTCCTTCCCTTCTTATAAATACAGTGATTGCTATTTCAAAGCAGCATGTCAGGTATGAGCAGAGCACAAACAGCTGGTGCGATTGAAAAATTATAGCCAGAGTTGGACATTTTCAAAAACTCTCTCTAGCAGCAGTAAATTTACGATGTTTGCACTAACTGTTATTAAAACCAAATCCATATCTTGGCAACAGGAATCCAGTGCTCCGAACCAGCTGGAGTGACGGTGCCGCTGACAGCCGGGGTGAGCTGGGGGGCTGTTCCTGTGGAAGCATTAAAAGGCACTTTTGAGGGCCCGCAGCTCTGGCCAGGGGGTTCAGCCGGGGAAGCGCCGGAGCCAGCGCGGTGCCCGTGTAGCTGCGTGTGCTGCTGCGCTGGTCACCGGCAGAGCCAAGGGGCCAAACCTGCAGTGGGTGCAGCCTGGTGGAGCTGAGCTTTGCTGCCGGCACCCGCTCGCAGGCACCGAGCAGCGCGGGGACCTGGCGGAGCAGGAGGGACATCGTCCTTCCCTGCCCTTGTGCTTCCTGTGGCCATGCTGGACGTGGCGGGCGTCAGCTGCATCCCACCAGCGGCCTGGCTCGCAGCATCGCGCTCCGCCTCTGGCCTCTCTCGGATTTAAGCTTCAGTCCATAATGGCAGTTTAATGTTACACTAATACATGCTTCGGGTCTGGTGCCATTTCTGTATCATTATTTCCATTCATTCGGTGAGAGGGGTTTCATAGTAAATACCTTGTGGAAGAAATAATCCTGCCAAGAGCCCTCCTGAGCATCACCGGCCCCTGGGAGCAGGGGGAATTCTCTGGCCTCATTTAGGCACACAAAAGGCCTCTAATTAGCTTTTTGTTTAGTCCGATTATGAATGTGAGTTTTGACCTTTCAAAGTGATTAGCTTTTGAAGCTAACTAATTTGCATGACATCACTTTTGAAACTACATATACAATCTAGGACCAGACTTTTTTTCTTGTTGTTGTTGACTCCTTTTTCTTTTTTTTTTTCTTCTTAACAGCAGCCTACAGCAAGCTGCTGGCTCAGTGCTTTGGTCCCTGGGTGATGCCCTGCCCATCGGCTGGGCAGCATCGGCCGATCCCTGGTGCACCTGGTTTTGGGGCACATGGGCTTCGCCCAGCCTCTTCCCGAAGCTCTGGTTCTGCTGCTGCTGGAAAACAGCATCATCCTGGCAGATGTTTCTGCGGGCCTGCTGCTGTCACCAACGCGTGGCCCACCCAGCTCCTTGGGACCCTCCCAGTTCTCCAGCAAAGCGCAGGGTCCTTCCAGCTGGGAAGCCGATCCCTCCCTCCAGCCATCCCAGGGGTGCAGGAGCTCCAGCCGCTGGCACAGACATGGCCAAGGTCACCGGCGGGGGTTCGGGGAACAATGGGCTTTAACACGTTCTTTGTGGCAGCTAAATTCAAAACTCTTTATCACTGATTTACATTCCTTTATCTGGGCAAAGCCCTCCCGAGGTGCATTTTATTACCCTGGATTATTAAACAAAAACTTTCTGATAATGAGGCGTGTTGATCTCCGCAGCCGCTTTCTGAGCGGGAGCCCGGCCACCGGAGACCTGCTCCTGCCGCTGCCGCGTTATCAGCCCTTTGCTGCCACACTGCTATCGCGACGGGGCTGCCCCTATCTCTGCTGGCGATTAGCCTGTCCCGCCGAGAGAGTTTGTGTCTCCCTGGCCCATGAATAATGGAAGATAAATTGTTGCTTTGGGTAAGTCTTCTTGGAGAGCATCTCCTGGTACAATAGCTTAGGGGAGTTGCATGGGAAGGCAGGGGGGACGATTGAAGTTTTTGGAGATAACAGCCCCCCTCGCCTTTCCTCCTCTCTGAGGGAAGTGGCTGAGGGCTTAGTGCAGGACTAAGGCCGAGGAAACCATGGCTCTACGCCTGGCTCTGGGAGAAAGCCCTGTGTGGCTGGAGGCAAGGCTGATGCTGTGTCCCCCCTCTGCCCATTAAGAGGTGGCCACCCCAGCCAGACCTGGGTGCTGCAACCCCCCCAAAGCCACCCACAACCCTCCCGGCCCAGGCTGCAGCACCCCAGGCAGCGGCTTTGGCACCCACGATCCCCCCGTCCACATCCCCATGAGGCACAGGCATGCCACCCCATCCCCAGCACACGAGTCCCCTCCCTCCCCAAACCAGCGTCTATAATATTTTCTTTCCTGCACACATGCAAGGACCTCTGAGCTGACTGCTCTGGTTTATAACATTGCTGTTTCCTGGCCTGGCTTTATTACATCTGTTCTTTGGGGTATGGTGTTATAAATTGGGTATGTGATGACGTGTAATCACTAACTGCAAAGCCAATACATTTTCGCTGCAACAGCAGCAAGACAAATAAAGGCGAGCGGGAGAGGCTGGCGAGGCTCTGACAAAGGGAGATATATACACTGGCACAGCCACAGATAATTTAAAAATCTGATTGGGGATTGAAAGCAATGTTATCCTAATGGAGCTGGGTTCGCTTTCTGGGAGAACCTCCTTAGTTTTTGGAAAGGGTTTTGGTTTTTGCTAAGAAGCCCAGCGGTGTCTCCAGCTCATTTTTGGGTTGCCTGGGGCCTGGCATGGCTAAGGATGCTCCCTGCCTGTTCTGCCCCAGCCACCCAGGAGTCGGGGGATGTCCTGGGAGAGAGCCAAAGCCAAACCAAGGCCATTCCTGGCGCTATCGGCGCGGCGGCTGCGGGCTGGGTGTTCCCAGAAGGCAGAGCCCTGCCTGCCTGCTGCCCGCTGCCACACCAGCAGCCTGACATCCTTGCTTTCCGAGCTCTGCTAGGTAAGGACCTGGCGCATCCCTGCTCCTTCCCCTGGTGAAGGACCTAGAGCATCCCTGCTCCTTCCTCCTGGCAGAGCAGGACCCCCGGCCCCTCGCCCCATGTCCATCTCAGCTGCTCTAGGTGCTCCGTCCTGGGAGGCTTCTCCAGAGCCTGGGGCTGGAGGGCGGCTTAAACCAACCCAGCCTCAACCTGGTTTTTGATCTGTAATTCAGAGGCGCTTCATGTCCACCCAAAAATAGTTTGCATGGCTCGGGAGCTGGCTGTGTGGGCGCTGTGCTTGGCGAGCCATTGAAACACCTCCTCGGCTCGAGTCAGCGTGGGGGGAGAGGCCAACCCAGCCCCAGCTTTGGCGCAGGGTGAGCTGCAACTGGCCCCAGGACTGTTGTCCTTAGTACCAATAATCACTTGTGCAACTGTGCAAATGTGTTGGGAGAAGATGGGATGGGTGATAAATGGGCAGGAGTCAACCAGCTGCAACTTAAGATGTGCCTGTATGCTGCTGCACTGGTTTATCATGATAAATGTCATCGGAAAATCAATTCTCTGTGTACTTTTGGGAATTACAACTATCATTTTGGTGTGATTTATTTGCTGTATAACATGGACAAGGGCTCTTTGTTCATCATTTTGAAAGTTCATTTAAAATTGCTTTGAGTTCTTGGTTTTCCGCCATGACACGGCCGACGGGTATCCGCTCTCCTGTGAAATACGGGCTGAGGCAGAGGGAGGCTGGGCCAGGCTGGCCCCCACCTCGTCCTGCTCCTGGGGCAGGGGGGGTCACAGCGAGCCCTGCAAAACCTCCTTGGCAGGGACATCTCTGGGGAAACAGCAAAGGGACGGCTGGCGACCGCCCCAGCACCCGCTGCTTTGCAGGAGGCACGGCGCTGGGTTGGGACTTTCTCATGCCAGCACGGAATGCTGAGGCCAACCTTCCCTTTTCCTTTTCCACGCTACCCACCAAACCTGTTCATCCTGCCACGCTGCTTGCTGGGGAGGCTGAGAAACTTCCCATGCTCCGAGCATGGGGCGTCCCATCTCCGTCTTGCATCGGTCTTTGTGCCACTGCTCACACGGTGCCGTAGGCATCGGCACGCAGCCCACCCCGGGTGGCCCCCCCCAAACCTCTCCTTGCTGCCACAGCTGGAGAGGTGGGGGCTGGAGGTCCTGGGGGACATGGGCTGGGGTCTTGCCCTGCGTCAGGCTGGTCAGCGGGGCTGGGGGCAGCAGGGCTGGGCAGCAGGACGGAGGCTGCCAACACCGAGGAAAGAGCAGCTAGAAACCAGCCCAGTTCAGCTTGTTTATCAGCGAGCAGGAGGCTGAGCAGGGAAATGATCGCTCCGTATAAACACACAGGGGGTAAACACCAGGCAGGGGGATGAGCTGTTTAAGTTAAAGGACAATGTTGGCACAAGGACAAAGGGGATAAATTAGCCATGAAAAAGATTTAGGTTGGAAATGAGAAGAAAGCTTAAAATCATCAGGGGAGCAGGGTTCTGGTGGAGCCTCACAAGCAGGGGGACGGAGTCCAGTCCCTTTCTTGACGGGATGCTGTGGTGGTCCCTGAGCAGGGAGCCCCGTACTGAGGCTGTGCCCGGGGCCATCAGAGACATCTCCCAGGAGAAAAGTGGCACAGGTCTCCCAGCAGCCTTCAGCCTTTGCTAGAGGCTGTTCTTCAGCTGGGCACATCGCTCAAGGCCACGCTTCTCATGCCTGCACTGGCAGCGATAACTGCTGCTTCATCGATACATGGGAACCCCTTCCCTTCTCCCACAGGGAAGAGCTGGGACCCTGAAGGTTACCTCCACGCCTGGAGCTGCTGCTCTCCTTCTCTCTGACTACCCGACCAAAGGGCTTTCACCAGCCCCTGGCGCTTCCCCTCCATCCCCACCGAGGCTCCTTGGCGAGGGGCTCTCGTTGCCTCCAAATGATGGCGTGCTTTGGTATTCACACTGCCTTCGTCCCATGGTATTTCAGTAAAATTCAGGAAAACCATTGCTATATTAATCTCCCAGCCACTGGGCAGTTCAGACCTGTTGGCATTAACCATTTGCCTTTAAAGCCTGGAGCTCAGCCCTGGCACTGCAGCCTGTGAGGAGAGCTCTCCTGCCCTGCCCGGGAGAGATGGGTGAGGAAGGGATCCCTATTTCTGCCCAAAAATGCATCCCAAAACCCCCTGTGAAAACTGCAATCCAGCTTTGGAGACTGCGTAAGGCCTGATCCAGCCACATGCCCCCCTCTCACACGGGGACAGCCACATTCGTCTGCCTCTTGGATGGGCACCCAGTGCCGGGCTGCGTTCCCGGCACCTAAAAACAGTGCTGGCGCTGCACACGTATATTTTTTATAGTTGTTTATACCAGGTGTGCACTTCAGTGGTGGGGGCTTCAATTACAAGGAGGAAGAAATGTGCTCGGTGGTTTTGCGTTACAGATTGGAGCGTAAACCTCAAATAAATCATGCAGGAAGCAGTTGACAGTGAGCAGAGGCTGCTGTGAGGGGAAAGCCAGGCCATGGTGGCTTCCCTGCAGCAGGGACCCCGGTCGGCAGGGGTGACGTGGGGCCCCCCAGCCCGCTGTGCTGCATAAACCCGAGGTGGAGGTTTCTCCTGCCGTCGGGCTTGCTCCCAGCGGACCATTGACGGGAGAAGAGGAGCAGTGCCATGCAGCACCATGCGGCACCGTGCAGCACTGATGCCATGTAACACCATGCAGTGCCATGCAGCGCCATGCAGCACCGTGCAGTGCTGTGCAGTGCCATGCAGCACCCTGCAGTGCCATGCAGCACTGCACTCCACTGTGCAGCGCTGGGACCACTCAGGGAGTGGGATGCCTGGGCTGCCCTGCAACACGCCTGGACCCTCAGCGTCCCGGCCCCTGCCCCCAGCCAGGCTCTCGCCGCGGCTCCCTTCTGGTTTCCATTACCCTCCTCCAAGCCGAACACAAACAGCCTAATTTGGAATAACAGCCCAGTGAGTGCGAAGGGGAAAAATCCTGCACTCACTCTTTTCCCGAGCTAATCCCCTGACAAATTCTGCGCAGCCCTGGCTGCAGTCTTGTTCCAGAGATGCCCCTGATTGAAATGGAAATACTCCTCGATCCTCTCCCGTAAAGGAGAAGCTTCCCTCTGTTTATAAAGCCTTCCAGAGGGGGTTTTACGATTTTCTTTTAATGGCTGGCCTTCCCTAGGAATGCGGCTGCCGGCTCAATAGCTGCAGGAAACATCGCTGCCCATAAACCCCCTTCAGTTGGAGCGGAGCGAGCTGGCTGACATTGTCATGAAACGAAAATATTCCTGATGCTTATCAGGGGCCCACATCAAAGGCGCTCAGGCCATAAATCTCCCGGGGACTGTGCCATGCAGCCCAAATAAAAGCAGCTCCCTGGGCTAATGGGTGTCCAGGGAGGGTCCTGCGACCCCGGCCCCCGTGGGAAGGGCAGGAGGGTTCAGGCCGGGGGCAGCCCCCCCAGCTGGGGAAGGCTTTTGCTCTGCTTGGTGCAGGGAGAGCCCCCAGCTCGTTCCTTGGTGCAGTTTGCACTGAGCCTTGGAAACATTCTCCGGGCGCTTGGCAGCCCCCTGCCCCTCTGCCTCCCGCCTTGCACCGAGGCACAGATGAACACGGGCCATTCGTCCCAGGGCAAAACTTCATGTTGGTTCCTTGCTTGGCACATAATGGGGAGGCAGATCCCGCCTGCCCAGGCTGTCGCCGGGCTCCTGGCATTCAGAGGTGCCAGGAGACATCCCAGCTTTTCCAGGTGCTCTCTGCTGCAGCGACAGGGCTTGCAAAAAGGCCGTTATTTCATCCCCAAGCAGGGCAAAATCAAACTTTAAAAACAAAACAAAACACAATCAGGTGTGCACGTGCGTGGCTGGAGAAAGCACTGCAGAAAGTCTGAGCGGTGGGAGAGCTGGAATGCCGCTTCCCAGGCAGCCTGATGCTGGAGCGGCAGCCGGCAGCCCCGGGAAGGTGAGCTGGGAGCCACAGCGTGCCCAGCTGCACGGCTCGGGGTGACCCTGTTGTCCCCAGGCCTGGGCAGGCTGACAGCACATTATGCAGCTTGCCTATCTTTTGTTGCAATTTGGAGCCAGGAGTATTCCTGCAGATCATTTAGATTCAGGTAAATCAGCGTTTTCCAATCCCAGGAGGATATTTCCCACCAGTTGGGCTGCAGGGTCACCTCCAGGAGCTTTCAGCAGTGTATCCGTTGCTCCGTAAAGACCTTGAGTGATGGATACTTTGTCTCACAGGTAAGTTGTTCCAAAAGTTAATTATCTCCCTGGTTGCTCACTTGGGAATTTAATCACGCTCTGCTGCACTGACGCCCTTACGAACAATTACAGAAGTGCCCAGAGGAGAAGTTTCTATCTCACCCTTGTCAGCCTCGCTATGCCCTGGTGACAGCAGGATTTACATCCTCTGATGTGGCCAGGTGCCCTGGCTGGAGCGGTCCTGCCCTTGGCTGCAGCCCTCTCCAGATGGGACCGTCCCTGCCATCCCAGCGCTGCCCCAGCCACCGAAGCCTCTCCTGCGCGGGAGGCAAGTTCTCTGTGCGTGGCATCTTCTCCCTCCCCACCAAGCAGGGCAATGAAGTTGGAGTCTTGATGAACAAGGTTTAAAATGCAGCAGCTCTCAGAGCACCAGACACTAATGTGACATCTCTCTCCAGCACTTGCCATTCCCTCCCTTCCACAGCTTTGATGTTAACTTCTTACAAGCTCCGAGACGGCTGTAGGATTTGATCTGTAAATCATGCATGTTAATAGGGAGAAGCAATAGAAATGCAAGAGGTTCCTCTCTCCCCAGAAATATAAGGGGGTAAGTGCCGGCTGGGTGCCCTGGGTGCCAGAGCCACTCTCTCGGGATGCCTTGGCCAGGTCCTTTGGGATGATGTGAACCTTCAGCCAGGTGCAGCACGCTGCACCAATGTAAGTGGGTTATTGCCTGGTCAGGAGTCCTCGATGGGACTGAAACCAGTTTGGCCACAATTTTAGCACATGGTTCCTATCTCCCTTCTCTTCCTCCTTCCAAAGTAGGTTAGTTTCCCCTTGGCTATCAACAGAGTGTGGTGATGCTCAGGCAGGTTTGATATTTAGTCACTGCACCTGTGTTGGATAGCTCTTAATTATTTATAGCTTTCCTATCCTGTTTTCTCAAGTCAGTTGGGAAGAGGTGACAGGTGAAGACTTCTTGTAGCAGATGCTTATAAGGTGGGTGAGGTGCCTGCCGCTCAGATGAGAAGAAAAGAAAAAGTCTTCAGCAGGAGAAAAATGACAAAGCTACACAGGAGCTGCCTCATTTAATAGTCAAGAAGGAGGAAAAAAACCCACCTCCTTAGGTCTCCTGAAAAGAAACACATTCCTCCTAAAGAGCTGGATGCTCTGCAGAGCAGATGCCTCCCCCGTGCATGCAGAGCCCCCCATTTAGGGGATGTGCTGGGGGTATTATAGCCAGGGCAGAGCTGGAGCTGCCGTGCTGTGAGCCTGCTCCCCACCCAGAGGGCTCACCCTGCTTCGCTGGGCTGGCCTTGGCAATGCCAAAAACCACTGAAGCATCCAAACCCACAGATGTGTCCCACCCTCTGTTGGGTGGTCTCTGCAGGTGAGCTGGGACTCGGCTGGATGCTGTCGCACGTGATGCTGCCCTGCAAAGCTCTGCTGCCACGCGTGGCTGGGGCGAGCTCAGGCTCCCACCAGCTCAGCTCACGGCTGCTTTGAGGTTGGGTGAGATGCCTCCGATGAAATGTGTAATCTCTCCTATGAAACGTATATCCCCTCCTGCAAGGGCATCCATGCGGGAGGGAGCGGGGCTGCCCTGCTCTGCACGACCCCCTGCACACTCCAAGCCGGGCACGGCCGCGCTCTGTCCACTGGGTCCCCATGGCCGCCGGCTCCGCAGCACTCCTGAGCACACATGTGTTTAATGCATGCGTGTGTGTTTAATGCATGCCATCGTGTCTTCATTACCGCTTTCCCCACGGCTGTGCGAGCCTGCTGCTTTCTCACATCTAAAGGGAGATGTTCCTTTAGCTCAAGTGCCTGGTACCTCCTGCTCTCTGGTGACAGAGGACTTAATCTCTGATGACAGCCAGACTGCTCATCTTCAGGGCCCGTGTTTGTAACCGTCACCCCGACACGCTCCTGTTGCATGGTGGCTGCACCGCGAAGGACTGAGGCAGGAGAAAGAATGGCGCTGGAGCCCGGCAGATGCTGCTGCGTGTTTCACTGGGACATGACGGTAGATGAAGATTCTCGCAATACTGTGCTAATTGCATCACCATTAATAACGTGTGTGCTTGCCCAGCGAGGGTGGGAGAGCAGGGAGACCCAGGCTCCTCCGGCGAGGATCAGCAAGGGCCGGACTCTGCCGGCTCAGCCGCAGCAGCGAGGGGCTTCGCTATGCCAGTAATTCTGAGTCCTGCTCCTGGCTGTTCCTGCCACTGCAAATGTCAAGTTGATTATTTTAACCACATTAGATCCCTGTTAATTAAAATGAATTAACCACCTAAATATTCCTGGGTAAACAAGCTATTAGGTATAGGCAGGAGAGGAAAACCACCTCTAAACCATCACAAATCGATCCCTGCCAGATCTGGGGCTCCGCGCCGGCAGCGAGCCCAGCCGGCAGCCTGGGGCAGCCCCCGTCGTCGGTGCCGTGCTTGTGAGACAGGGCGTGGGGCAGCGATGAACTCCCGGTACCTCCCGGCTGCCGCCAGCTCCAGGTATGACACATACACAAAGGTACCTTTTTATAGGTAGGAAATTATAGGTGCCATGACTTCAAAGGCTTTTGCAACAAGAGCTTTCCCTTTGATAAATGACAGCATCATTAATGGTGATTTATTACCCGGGCTATTTCGACAAACAGAAATAACCAGTTTCTTTTCATTTGGCTTGGTGGGTTTTTTCGCTCTGGGCTACCCAGACATACAAGGTGGCTGGTAACAGCTGTTTTACTGCTGGTAAGACATCTCATTTATTAACTTGTCATCATGTGTCATAAAGTTTAGCAAAATGCTAGATGATTGTGTACTTAAGCTAGGTAATTACCCCATTATTAAAGCTGCCTTCTTTATTTATTTGCTCTTCTGGTGGTTTGTTCCTACCTTTGCTCTACATACTGCCTTAGTCACAGGGCACAGAGATGCGCTGCCTTGTAATTATCTGTGTGCTGACTTCCACTCTGCTCTCAGAGACATGAAAGCTGCCTTTGCCAGCTGCCGCTGGCTCGCCGGTGACGGGGACCACGCCACTGCCTCACTTGGCTGGCGCCCGGAGAGGGGCTGGGATGGTGCTCAGAGAGGTGTCGTGTCCTGGGGATGCATCCAACCAAGCGCCGGCACTGAGCGCTCCGAGCGTGGCTGTTAACGCCAGCAAAACCTCGTCACGGCAGCCAGAGCGGGGAAAAATGCAGATGCTGAAGGTATCCCAGGAGCAGGATCTTTTATCCCAGGGGAGGAAGCACCCAGGGCAGCGCGGGGTTACTGACCTAGGTGGTGGTGATAGAAGGTACAAAGCATTTCTGTTGTAACTGCACATGCCATGCCAAGCTTCTAATTAAACTCCCCAAGATGCACTGCTAGCACGGAGACAAAAGCAGATCCACACCTTGATGAAGGAGTTGCCTAGACAGAAGAGAAAACCACTGTTAGCACAGAGATGCTAATTGCCTTGGGAACTCCCAGCACTCAGGTGCACGTCTCCCAGGAATGTCTGGGACCCTGCCCGGACACGTCCCTGCCCTCTCCCGGGGAGGGTGAGGCTCCGTGGGCACCGGGGACAACAGCACCACGTTCCCAGGCAAAGCCAGAAACTCCAACCTCACTCCTCTCCCCTCCAAACCAGCACTTGATGCTCTTGGTGCACTTGGTGCTCTGCTAACACCAAGCTGCCCGGATAAATCTGGTTAACAGACATTTCGTAAGAGGTTAGGCGTTTGAAACCGCCCAATAACCAGCTATTATCCGGGCAAACAAGAGGTGCACCGCAGAAACTGCCATGCTGGCTCAGCCCAGGCGGCATCTGTTCCTGAGCCCTCCAGCAAAATGCCAGCAGGTCTTCAAGGGAAGATGCAAAATCCATCACGGCAAATGCCAGCAGGCTGGCTGTCCCGCAGGGGTTATTTCTTCCCGACCTCCTAAATCCTACCTGGCTTCTCCAGCGCAGCCTCCGGGTCCTGCCCCAGCAGAGGGAACGGGACAATGCCGGGGGCTGCCCCCTGCCCCCCCGCAGCCTCCTCTGCTTGGGAAGTACGAGGAGATTTTCAGGGAGTTTGAACAGCTCGCTCCCGTGCGGGCAGCCGGTGGCTCGGCTGGCAGGTCCCTGTGGCCACCGCCTGTGGGGAGAGACTCTTCTGAAAGCAAATGTTAAGTCTTCCTGTTTTCCTTTTCTATTCTCTAAGGTCGGCCGATATTAAAACAGAAATAATAAAAAAAATATATTTAAAGATATTCCCTGCTACCCCACCCACACATTCCTTCCTGGCACTGCCGTGAACGTTGATCAGGGAATTTCATCCATAAATCCATCTCTAGCACAGCGAGAGGTTTTATGTTGTAATTAACAAGCAGCTATTGCACAGTAATTACAAATAGGCTAGGATTTCATTTCCAGAGCTGCCCAAGGTACAGCGAGGGGCTCTTTTCTGTCCTTTGCAGGTGAGAATCTTCCTTAGGGCCACCCCCCTTGGTACACCCTGTCCGCGGGGGCAGGTCCCGCATGGAAAGGAAGGGAGAAGCTGGTGGTGCAGAGAGAGTAACCCCCACCCTGCGCCACCGGCCCGACACCCACACGTCTGTGCATGGCGTTGAATACCTGTTCCAAGGGATTAGGCGGCAGCGTGGTAATGCGGGGGCTTTGGCAGGGAGCATGGCACCCCCGGGTGTGCACTGGGATCTGCCCTGGTGCCGGTGGTGCCAGCCAGCGCTCCCTGCCAGGGCTGAGGGCTCCGGCCCCGCCACGGGATGGTTTGGCTCGCTGCAGGACGGACAGAGGATGGAGCGAAGTGCACAGCCCCACCGGGCTGGTTTGCACCGGCAGGGATCAGGGAATGGTTGCGGGGATGACAAAAATCCAGCACCGCAGAAACCCACCGTGGCCCAGCAGTGAATCTCCCCATTTTCATTTATTAAAATAGCACTTTTATTACAAAGAGATGTTAAAAGTGAAAATGGACGAAATACATTTTACATCCCCCATTGATTTCCTGGGATATTTACAACTGCAGAGATATTGATCTCCCTGAAGTGCCGGATGTGCTTGCTCATTATGTAGGACACTTGCAGTGAGAAAGTATTTTCGGCAAATAAACCACCAAACCCTGCCAGATTAATTGATCCAGAAAGGGTGGGGGTCACTGGCAGCACTGTCCCCACCACCCCACCCTCGCTGCTGTTGGGGCTTTTGGCCCTTCGCTCCCATGTGCCTGCTGCGCCGAGTGATAGAGGCTGGTGGGTACCACCTTTGCCCGGGGTGCTGGACATTCCGTGTGTCCCCCAAGCACCAGCCCCCTTCCTCCCCCAGGGAGGGGATGGAGACCTTAACTCACGATTCCTCACTCAGGCGGGAATTTTCTTGGAAGAACAGGGATGATGTTGTTTTATGTGGGACTGAACATGCTGGGGTTTGCTGCAGCCGGGAACGAGCGTGCTTGCCAGGCCTGATGGCAGGGAGGAGGGGAGCAGTAAGACCTCAGCCCTGACATTCCCCACACTGCAGAAACCCTCAGGTGACTCAAAACCCCTTTTCTGATTCTTCTCCTTCCCCCCAGGTCCACTCCCCCAGATCATGCCAGCCCCTAGCCTGTCCCTCCACACTGGTGCATGGCTTAGACCGTGGCCAGCTGGCAGCTCCCGAGGGCAGTGGGAAGCCCCTGGCTGTGGTGCTGGGCACGGCTGGAAGAGGCTTTCTCCCACCCCCACCATTTTCGGAGGGGAGCCTGGGGCTTGCCGAGCAGCACCGAGCACGTCAGCCCCGCTTTGCCCATGTGCCAGGCAAAGCATCGCCTCCAACGCAGCTTCCAGGAAAGAGCTGGTGCGGGCTGGGAAACCACACAGTGTAAAGTTTCTGGAGACCCTCTCTGCCAGTGTGTCGGCCCCGATTACATCAGTCAAGTCATGTTACCCGGCTGATGGGCGCTAATGAGAAGTGACAGACGTGACAGGGAGCAGGCAGGCTCCGGGAGTGACACCGGGGTCCCTGAGGACAGGTCCCCCCCTTCCCAGTGTCAAAGGCAGGGGGCTCTGCTGGGGCCACCGCTCGGGCCCTGCTCTGTGCCAGGGTGACGGGGCCGGCCTGGGGCTCCGCGGCCACGGCCAGTCAGCCACGGTGGACTCAAGCCCACGGTGGGCCACCTGCTTCGCTGATCAGAGCTTTGAACCAGGATCAAAGCCAGGAAATCTGCCTGTGGCTGAGCCAAGGCGGCCCACGGTGGCAAACGGCTGAGGGCTCCTGCCTGAGCAACCTCAAAGGGGCACGAAACGGGTGGGGGTTGCTGAGCATCCCTCCCCAGAGCCCAGCCTGCCTCCGCCCTGCTGCGCACCGGGTACCGCAGCGCCCGGTGAAAGGCTTGGCCCAGAGAGCTAAAAGGAAGGCGCAGCAGGGGGACAGCACCCAGCAGCTAAATCTGGCTCAAATGCCTTCCCTGTGGTCTGCAAAACCCCGGGTCTGCTCCCTGGGTTGCTCTGCCCTCCCGAGAGCAGGGTGCGAGGGCGAGCGTGGCGATGCCTGCCCTGCCAGCTCCCGTCCCGCACTGTACCTGACGGGCTGAATAGGGAACAGGCTGGGGCGCGCCCGAAGTGGTGCTGCTTTGTTGTGATCCCATCGCCATGGGAGCCGGCGGAAATCTGGCAGCGGGATAATTGGTGCTGGGCTGGCACTGGCACACAGGCACCGAAAGCAGGGGGACGAGGAGCAGCGAGTGGGGAAGGAGCAGACTGATGTGCTGGCGGGAAGAAGTGAAGCTTTTATCCTTCAGTCCACCAGTTTGGTGGCCCATTACATCCCGTGGTCTCTGTGGGATGGCTGCAAGCTTGGGGACGCCCTCCAGGGTGGGGGGCGATGGGTGACGCCGCCGTCCCGTACGGCTTCATGCAGGGCCAGGGGAGGAGAGGGGCACCAACAGGTCACGCTGTGCATTCACCTGGGGAAGGTCTTCTGCTTCCCCTGAAACAGGCAGAGAGGGCCAAAAGCAGTATTTTCCCAAGGCCAAGGAGGATCCCTGGGCTCCGGTGTGGCAAGTGCCACAGCCAGCAGCCAAAACGCACCAAGCACCTCCCCCCCTGCACCCTCTCCTGTCGGGGAGCTGCCCCCCCACCCCCGGTGGCACCGGCTCTGCCCCAGCCTACACGCTGGCAGCAGGGGGTTTTAATCAGCGTCAATCTTCCCCAACCTTCAAGGTCTGCAGTTATCGACGTTTTGTTCCGACTGAGTCAATATTAACTTCTCAGGCCAATAGACAATAAATAGAAAATAATAAGCAATGCACAGTTAATATTGATTTATGATTATTTGGGTCTTTTGCACGACTTTCTCACCAGCCAAGCAGTGCCCTCAAGGCTCACGCGATTGTTAGCGCCGAGACACACGAACGGGGAGCGAGAGATTTGCTGCAAGGTTCAAAATGCCTTGCAAACGGCGTGAGGAGCAAGTTACAGCAGCACCTGGCAGGGCCCTCTGACTGCTTGGAGAGTGCTGGGATCATCCTGCAGCTCTTAAAACATGCTAAAAAACGTTAAACCAAATGAATTTCACTGCTTCCCCATGAGCACAAGCGTTCAGAGAGAGCTTGAAAAACAGCACCAAATCAACTTTGCAGGTGGGGGGGATTTTAAGTATACTGGGATGTTGAACCAACTTGGTAAGGCATTAAAAAGAATTGCAAAGGAAATTGTGAAAGCAGGTGAGAGGCATTGACTTTCCTGAATTAAAAAACCAAACAAATAACCTGAAGAGTAGGAACAGAGACGACATTTTGAGGCCAGGCTGCTGGGGACCGGTGAGCAGCATCGGCAGCTCCGGGGGTGGCTTTGCTGGGATGCGGAGGGGCGGGGGGAGCCTTCGCAGAGGGGCGGTGGGGCCCTTCGCCATCGCATCGCCGCCCAGTGTGCAGCCCTGCCGCTTCTTGGTGGCGATGGGTTCCCCCCCTCCCTGTTCTCTCTTCCCAGCCCCAACGTCAGGATGTTTATAAAACTCGGAATCAATTTGAGGCCGGGAGACGTTCAGCCGGGGAAGCACTGTGCTGATAGGGTCAAAGGCCCGTCGCCAGCGCGGATCATACACCCTGACGTATTAATTCAAGCTGTCAGGACCAATATGTGTACAAGCGCTCGGGGAGGCACAGGCAGCGCTTCCCAAAAAAACAAGGCTAATGCTTCGCAGACCCCGCAGCGAGCTGGGGAGCGCCCGCATCACGGGGCAATGTCCGTGTCCCCCCACGGCTGGGGGCTGGACCCCGTGCGGCGTTGGGAGCGCTGCTCTTCCCGGCATCCCCGCGCTCCCCGGCTGGCACCGAGGCAGATCTGAGGAGCTGCAGGAAATACATTTGTTACTGGGAACGCTTTGATATTTCGCATGTGAAACGTCTGCGTGCTGGAGGAGCTCAGGCATCTGGCAGGAAATTACCATGAATCCTGTTTCTCTTAACAGTCACACACACACGCCTCCTCGCTCTTTTCCTCCCCCCCTTCTCCCTGCTCACCCTCCCTCTCCCCATGATCCAGACCCCAGAAAGGGTCCCACCAGACCCTCCATCCCTCTCTGGCGGCCTCGCTCTGCAGCACCCTGGCAGTTGTGCAGTGACACTGATCTTTCAGACTTGCAAAAAAAAAAATCCTTCCCCCATTCTCTGCGGGGTCAGGCTGCCCGCGAGCACCCGTCCTCTGCTTTACGAGGCGGTGCTAACTGGGGGGGCAGGACAGGCACTGTGGGTGCCAGGCTGGGTCACGGCACCCTCTGCATCTGCAGCCTCATCAATCTTGGATATTATCTTTGGTTTGGCTAATCGAAGCACGGTGCGACAGCAGGGCCTTCTGCAGGAGCTGTGCCCCTCCTGCTGGGCATGACGCTGATTTTGGGGCACAGGGACCCCAAGACTCTCCTGTGCTGAGCGCCGGGGGCTGTGCGTGGGCACACCAGCGGTCCCGGGCATCATCAGAAGCAAACCTGGGAGAGCCAGCTCCCGCTTCCCTGATCCTGGCTCTCGATAGCAGAGCTGCAGGCTCTCCCGGCGGCATTCATCGCCCAGTGGGAGCGGGCCAGCACCCAAGCTGCAGGAGGAAGCCTGCTTCCCTGCGCCCTCCCCGCCCGGTGAGCTTGGCCATGGATCAGAGGAGCCGTCTGCCTCCCTGGCGAGCGTGGCCATGCCGCAACGTTGGAGCGTGAGCTCCAGACTGGATTTTCATGTTGCCTCCTGCTTGGAGCAGCCCTGCTTGGGAGTTATCAGGTCCATCGGGCTGCTGTCAGCCGACTCGCTCCCCATTGCTCCCCGCCAGCACGGACCTTGCCAAAAATATTATGACTGTATTAAATGATTTTATTACAGTAAACTGCAGATTGTGCAGTGTAAACACAGGTGGTGCAACACACCTCGCTTTTAACTGTGTCCAGACCAGCAGGGGCGATGCACCACACTGGTGTGAGGGGAGCAGAATCCGGCCCCTGCCTCTCTGCTCCCCAGGGTTCGGATGGAGTTTGCAGACCCTGAGTTGGGAATGCAGCTGGGATGCCCCGGAGGCTGAGCCTGTGGGTAGGCAGGTGCTGCTGCCCAAGGAGGGGGTGCACAGGGCAGGGGAAGGTGCCCAGAGCCCTGCGGATGCATCCGGGCAGGATGGGGAGCCGATGGCACCGTGCTCCGGGCTCCCTGGGCACGGGGAGCACAGGCTCCCTTTCTCCCCCTCTTGCTTTCACAGGTTTCATTTTGGCCTTGATTCCAGCAAGTTTACTGACAGATTACTTCATTTTAACTCTATGGCTTTCCTGTCTTGTGGGAGGCATATTTCTAAGTATCATATTTATCAAAAGGCCTGTGCAAAAACAAGGGCCAGAATTACTCTTTTGATGGTTCCCCCAATAACTACAACCACAATAAATTTTTCAGGCAAGAAAACTCGACCGGGAACCTTTTGTGCTGGGGTTCAGGAGCGGGGTCCAGGCCCCCCCTGCCCCACGCCGGCACATCTGGTCTCGCTTGTGAGGCTGGTCTTCCAGTTCCCAGGGGTGACATATTTCCCCCGCCTATAACTCTAAATCAGAGCAGCATTTCAATAAATCACAGCGAACACTTATTTATTGGACATAGTTTTGGGGCTCTTAAAGCACGGAAAATAAATTTAATGGAGCGTTTGGAGCATTTCTCCAATCTTTTGAGGGATTACTTGGGGAATTTGTCAACGGAGCCAAGCACAGCAGCTTGATCCAGAGAGATGGGAAAGAAATTATGGGAGATACTCTACAAAGGCCCAGGTGTACCCTAAATCACATCAAAAAAGATTAATGTCAAAGGATTGCTTGCCAGCAGAGTTGATTGGCAGCGCTGCAGTTTATTTAATAAACTATCATTTTAGCCAGAGGGTGACTTTAATCTGAATTACATTTTCTTGTTTTGTCGTATGCCATGCCAAGCGATTTATTGAATACTGTAGCATACTTCTTAACCTCAAACACTGACAGAAAAAAGAAGGGAAGCCTTAAGAGCCCCTGGAAAACCTTGAGACAGCAAAAGCTGCTCTGCTAAGAGGGCAGGAGCTCCGCTCCAGCAGCAGTGGGTTGCTTGCTTTGGGCTCAGCCAGGGGGAGGTGGGAGCAGGAGTCGGCTGTCGAAACCCTCATCTGGGCTTCGCACGCCCCAAAACCTGGGGACGGGGCTCAGCCGTGCCTGTGGAAATGCTGCCCATCGGCTGACTCGCATCCTGGTCAGGCTCCGAAGCCACCCTGACTTCCAAGACCCCCAAGACCAGGAGGGATGGGGGACAGAGGCAGAGAAGCACAGGCACCACAGGCATTTGCAACGCCAGAGAGATATGGGAAGAAACGAGCACATCCCTGCAGGTCCCTTGTGCCTTGCTCAGCCTGGCCCTGGAGCATCCCTGGGGATGGCCAGCACTGACCTCCTGCTGGCTGTGCCCACACCGACCGGTGGCCTGCCAGGGGCTCAGCAGGCAGAGAGACGCCACCACTGGGCATCCCTGCGACCCAGCGGTGCCAGCACAGGGCCCCTCTGCACACAGGCAGGGGGATGATGGCACGGGCAGGGGCCCCAGCCAGCACCTGGGATGTGCATTTGCCCCAGGGCAGCCAGGGACCCCCTCGAACGCCCATTCCCACAAAAAGCCAGGGCAAACCGCTGCCAGGGGCCATGCAAGCCAGCACTGTCAGGAGCAGAGACCTGCCCCCGGGGTTCGCTTCCCGGAGAGATGAAGAATTGGGCAAATATTTAAGAAATCCTGGAAAGGGTTTAGAAATGCCCCTGCTAAGGGGCCAAGAGCCCCCACCTGCCCTTGCTGTGCCCTGGATGCACCGGCACTGCCTGTCCCCCTCCCAGCAGGGGCGGCCGCAGGCACCGGCTGGTGAGAGCCAGGGTCCCACTGACCCACGGGGCTCTTAAATAATGTGTTTGTGCAAACAGACAAAGAAATCCTAACTAATAATAATCCTCGTTCCAAGCTTATGATTGAGTTTTTCCCCTGTTCTGCTTGATATTTCTGCCAAAGAAAGAAAAATCCTCACTGAAGTCTAGCAGGAAATCCAATAAAATTTCTTCAAAAGATGGGTCTGACATTGAAAAATAGCAAAATTATAAAAGTAGGCCTCAGAAAAGAAAAGGGGAGAGTTATTATATCTGGCACCTACCGAGGGCCCAAAGCTCCCTCTCCAAATGAGCCATCACAGATTGAAAGTGTTTAGCTTCCCGTTGATTAAATATGGTGAAGGACCCGAGGCGTGCCAAGCCTTGGGGATCGAAAGTTTGTTTTCAGTCAGAATGTGTTTTCAGTCAATGGAAAAAATGGTCAGCCTGTGCCGGGGTATGTAACTGAGAAGCCTCAGGTTTGCAGTGAGTAATGACTGCGATGCAGAAATGCAGGAGGGTTGTTAATCATTCGACCCCAGCCCCCGTAATTCAACTCAGCAACTTGCACGACTTTGGAAGTCTTTTTTTTTTTTTTTTTTTTTTCCCTCTCTCCCTCCCTGCTCTTTTTAATATATAAAACCCCCTAACATTTTTCCTCCTTTTTCTTTTCAATTCCTCCCCACCCCACCCCCGACAAAAGGGACAGCATGATCTGCTTGTATCGTGACTGCCTCCCTTTTCTTTCCCCCAAGGTACCCGGGGGCAGCGCGATCGGGGCCGTGGCACTGCACCAGGCAGCGGGTTTGGGGCTGATGCTCCTGCCCCAGCAGGACATGGGATGGATGAGAGTGACAGGTGGTAGCAGCAAGGCAGGATTGCAAGGGCTGTGCAGTGCAGGCAGCCGGGGAGGAACCTACAGCTCTGGGCACACGGTCCCTGCCAGCGGGAACCATTAGCAAAGGTTCGGTGGAAATGACTCTCCTGGAGAGCGCTGCGGGAAACCACATGTCCCTGCAGGGCACAGGAGGCCATTGCAAATGTCCCTGCCTTTTCGTTTTGGCAAAGGAGGAACAGTTTCATTGCTAGGCTGCGTGCCTGGCTTCCAGCAAAGGCTGCAGGCTCATCACCTGCAAGAAGCACACAGAGCGCAGCGATGCCCCGCCAGCATCGCACAGCCTGTCACTGGTGGGTGGCAGTGGGGGACCCGGCACCCTCCCGCCCACCCAGGTTTGGTGGTGACCTTGGGCACAGCTACTTCTCCACACCCGTGCCATGACCTGCCCAGGTCTCCCCAGGCCAGGCAGCAGCTCTGTGTGGCCACGGGGCTGCCTGAAAGAGCAAACATCCCCCTTTCATAAGGAAAATTCAGGCAGATGGCAAGGATCAAACACACCTCTGGGGCCGGAGGGATGAGCTCCAGGATAAGCCCAAGTTCAGTGCTGGGTCAAGATGCTGCTGGAGGCACCAGGGCACACGGGGTGGCTGCAGGGATGCAGTGTGCACAGCACCTGATGCATGAGCAGCCCCCGCCAATGGCCCTACAAACCCCTCCCCTGGTCCCCTCACCCAGCCGTGTCCACCCACCCCTTTGCATCCCCTCGCGAGATCCCTGACTTTATTCATTAACCGGGTCCACCAGGCTGCTTCTCATTAGATAGCCAACAAATTCCAGGAAGACAGGACACCCACTGGGCCTAAATGAAATTAGAGAACAGAGCACTGCTACAAGTGGTTTAATTCAAATTACAGCAAGATATTATCGCCAACTGCAAGCGCTCAGAATCATGAGTCAGACCCCCACAAGGAACGAGACTGGCTTAAAAAAAACCCATGACTTGTTAAGTATATAATTAACTTTGGGGTTATTTTTATTTACCTTCCAGTTTTCAGCCTTCAGGAGTCAAATTTTTGAGCTTGCCTCAGTGAGGGTTGGCAACAGCTTAAAATTAAAGAGGGGAGGAAGAAAAAAAAAAGAGGAATGTGCATTCCCATCATGCCAGGAGCAGGGGATTTAAAATGACATCCCACATCCCAGGGCCTGTGACTGTCACCCCAGAGCCAGGGGGCACCACAGGGACCACCCGCACCCCCGGAGCAAGGCACACCGCCTGCCCTGAAGAGCACGCCCTGCCCTTGCACACACCGAGGGGCATGGAAAGAGGCTTTGAATAGGACCCCCCCGCCCCAGTACAAGCTACCGGGGGCCTGGGGAGGAGCAGGGGATCCTGCTGGGCGCACGCAGGGACCTACTTGCGGCCACTTTTACCATTGGGAAAACAGCGAGGTGCAAAGGAGGGGAAGACCCCACAACTTTTGGGGTGTAGAAGGACCCCCGTGTCTCGCACCACTGGGCCCTGCCCAGACACTGCATTTTCCCAGGAGCCCGTCGGGAGGCACAAAGTGAGGCACCAGAAACTGGAAGATTTTACACATGCCCTGCAGATGTGCCAGTCCCACGTCCTGGGCACACACCAAACACTTGCCTGTGCTTTCTCTCAGAGACCTCTGCGGCTTCACCTTCCTCCTCGCTGCCCACCCTGAGCCCACTGCGCTGGCTGCCAGGGGCTCGGGCTCTGCAGGAGGCGGGTGAAGCAGCTCCCTGCACATCCTCAGATGGCACAAATCAGAAGAGCTGAGACACAGTCTGTGCGAGTTCATCGGCTTCTGTCTGCTGAGACCTTGGCCAGGCTGCAGGAGGGCAAGTCCCACCTTGCGTGCTGGCATCAACAAGCACCGTGCTAGCAGCAGCAGCGGCCCCCCAGCTCATCCCTCCGGGAACAGAGGGGCTTTGCTGGAGACGGAGCTGCACGGCACACGGCTGGGATGGCAGGAGTCGGCACAACACCACCAGGCTCTGGGACGGGCACACGACGGCAGAGGGCAACTGCCTGGGGAGCCCAGCCAGGGCTGCTGCGCGCTCTTGGCTCCACCACGGAAGCAAGATGACACAGCCGAGCTGTTTGTGGGGTGAGGGCTGAGTTCCTTGGTGCCCCAAGCTGCTCTCCCAGCAGTCACCCTCAGCTGGCTCACGTGGAGCTGACCCAGCCAACCCTCCCCTGCTCCTTGCCTGCGGGCTGCATCTTCCCTCGTTTCCACTGCACAGATAGTACCCTGCTATCTTTCATTGAAACATCATGTCCAATTTCTCCCTTGATTAAACCCATATTTTGCTTGGCTATAAGTCAAATATAAGAGGGCCGCACTCAAGTGAACTAATCTCGGTTTACTTGCCAGTAGGTAATTTGATAGACAATTTGGCAGGCGTCCACTCTAGAATTAAGCAAACCTGAGCAATAAAGATGTAGGAAAACAATCCTGAAAAGCCATAATGAGACGTCTAGTTTCATTCAATAGCAACTTGTTCCACTTACATTTCTGCTGACACTCAGGACCATGGTGCCTGCCAGCGCCTCAGCCCAGGAGGGCACTCTCAGTCGGACCCCCACCAGCCGGGCGAGCACAGTGGCTCTCCAGGCTCTCCTGATGTGGTCCTCAGCCGAGACCACCACTAGGTTTGGCAGGTCAAGCCCCGGGCCAGCTCATGGAGGAGCCATCAGGAACATTTGCTGAAGCCTCAGCTGTGAGTGCCTTGGAGGAAGAGACAGCTCAAGCACACACAGCACAGGACCTCTGCTCTCAGTCTGCAGGCACCCTCCATTGCTGCATTTTGCCATTGGAGCTCTACGCTCCAGAGCCCCCCCAGCCCTGCCCTGGGGCCACAACAGAGCTAGGGCTGCTGAGCTCCTATTTATGGCCTCTGCCTCCCCATCCATGCCCAAGTGCAGACACCTGCAGCACCCACCTGCCAGGGATGCCTACTGGGATGCAGGAGAGCAGAAAGTCTTACGGGCAACACCTGGGGGCTCGCTCCTTCAGGCAAATGGCACAAAGGGCTGCGGTGTGTCCGGTGAGGGGTTGTGGCAGTGCCAGGACCACCACGGTTTTGCTGCCCTGTGCCGGGGAGGCTTGTGGGGCCAGGTGGGCGCTGCACTTGGGGTGATGGCCAGAGCAAAGGGGCTGTCAGACCGCTGCTGTGCAGCTCCATCCCTCATAATGCCATTATGTATTGCTGGTATTAATCATGCCGCTAGGTAAGCATTATGGCACTTTTATGGTAGCTTTGAAGCTAATCTGTCACTAATGCCTTCTGGATTATCATGATTTCTTACAGTTGTGATTCATTAACTCAGATGCCTAATAGAATTAGTATTAAACATCTTCCATAGATTTCTGCCTCAACATGTTGAGTTTTGAAAGCCTTTTCAATATTTCATTGTGTTGTATTAACTGGCATGTCAGGCACATTGTGTGGTCTCCTGGAGAACCTGGCGCAGCCGGAGCTGCGGCGGGGGCTGGAACAGGGGAGGGGGTCGAGCTCCTAAGGGCCGGGGGCAGCTGGGGGGGCAGCACAATGCTGCCGGCTCCCAGGGACTGTCACACCAGTCCCCAGGCTGTGCGTGGTGGGGTGTGAGGGGTTTTGAGGTTGGGAGAGTTTTCCAGGCAAGAGGTAGTTCTGTGGCGCAGCTGCTTGCCCCCAGCCATGCCAGCCCATCGCCGGATAATTAAGCTAGAACAGAAGAGGTTAATCTGCTTTGAGGATAGAAAGTGCAGTGCAGATACTAAATATGATTGTGATTATTACCTGGCCCTGGAGGAATCCTTTCCCTAGACACTGCAATGCCATTCCCAGTAGGACTATTATTCCTAATAATCAATATTAATTTTCAATGCATTCTACAGGGCTTGGAATTATTGTCTTGTTTAGGATAAGATCTGGATCTTGAAGCAGGCTAAAAAGAGGTATTATTACTATTATTATTATTAGCATTATCATTATTATCTTGGGTTTTTTTTAAAAAAAATCTTATTTAGATAACTATCTCTCCCCAGCAGCAGGTTGTGTAGCTCACAGACCTTTATCTGGATACTTCAATCTGCGTGTTGTGGGTAACAAAATTTTACAGTTATTATTGTTAATAATGTAAGGCCAAGACCAGAACAACACTGCATCAGGGGCGGGCGTGTGTGCGAGCCAGGACGAACCTGTACCTTAGCGCTGGCTTGGCTTTCCCAGCTTTTTTTTAAGAGAGGAGCCACCCCCCCAGATTCCCAGGCAGCTTTGCCGGGGGCTCCGTGGTGGGCGCCGCAGCCCCTGGCCGGCAGCAGGGACCAGGCTCACGCTGGGGACTGGTAAGAGCCTGAACTTTCGGATGCTCCTCCAAACCCGGCGGTGAAACCTCCTTGGCAGCCCGCTGGCCCTGACCCCGGAACCCCGCGTCGAGGCTGTCAGCTAGAAAAACAGAGAGGGGGGACTTCAAAGAGGGGATTAGAAGCAGCTGTGCAAATTGACAAATATGCGCGAGGAGCCGCGTACCTGCGTCCTCGCCTGCCTGAGCCACACGTGCCGGGGGCTCACCCCAGCCCGGCATGGCCGGCACCGGCTCGGCACCGGGATCCCTCCGGCGGGGTTTGGGGAAGAAATGCTGCTTTTAGAAAAGGCTCCTCTGGAAAAAAGTTCAGGTTTGGGGCAGGCGTTTGAATGATGGCCTGCGAGCGGGGAGAGGGAGTGAGGTCGCAGGGAGGCTGTGAAAGGTGGTTTGTCCCAGTGCCAGAGTCAACGTGTGCCAGCGATTGAAGCCCGCGTCCTGCCCCGCAGTCACCGCCATCAATCACGGCCGGCACTGACAGCTCGACTGATTGTCAGCTGGCCCCGCTCCTCCAGAGGAGAAAAACCAAGTTCAAAAGCAAGGGGCTGTGTCCCGGGGCAGCGACCCACCGGGGAGCACCCCTGGCTGTGCCAGCAAAGGGAGACCTGTCCCTCCGGACCCCCAGTCTGGCTCCAGAGGCATCGGCGAGGGTCCCCCAGCTCCCTCCATGGGGCCAGCCCCCCGGGTGCAGCCAGGGGTGAGCCCTGGCCATGACAGGACCCCGTTTTGAGCATTTTTGCCATTGAAATGATTGATTTCCCAACTGCAAGCGGCTTCTCAGTGAAACCCTGTGATTTTTTCCTTTCTTTTTTTCTTTTCTCCTTGTGTGAGTGAAATAATGTGCACATTCAAGGGGAAAAGAAAACCTTAAAACTTCTTCGTTATGTCACATGCCTAAAATGTGCATTTAACCCCCCCCCCCTCCCAGTTTTTGGTTACAGAAAGAGTTTGGTTCTTCCCTGGGTTGCCTTTATGCAACCCTGAAACACATCAAAGCAAAGTGTTGCTGGAGGGACGCATTTCCTTCGCCTTCCCATCAAAATGCCACTACTGGTGCTGCAGCGAGACAAGAACCTTGGGAAGGGGGATGGAGAGGAGCCTTTAGTGCGAGGGGTCCCTCTGGGTCCCGCCACTGCCCCGCGTATCCAGCGCTTCTGCAAATATTTGAAAAGACGCTTTTCAGCTGTTTCTCCCGCTTTAGGAAGAGGAAAAATGGGTAGTTCCAGAACTGGAAGAAATACACTCAAAATGTCCGGGAAAGCAGAGGAAGGTGAGGCTGCCCCGGTTGTGCCTGGGGTGGCGGGAGCGCCCGCTGCCCCGGTGGGCGCAGGGCTTGGGGGGGCTGAGCCCTGCCGGGGGGAAGGCACAGCCTGCCAGGGAGAAAGGGCTGGCGAAGCATGGCTGGGGCCAGAGCTGCCCCAGCGCCTCACAGCAGCCTTTGTCTTGGGGAGTGAAAGGGGCGGTCATGGGACAGCAGTCAGCCGGGCAAACACGGGGGAGGCGAAGAGAAAACTTTAATTAGGGTAACTTGAAGGCAGGCTTTAACCAACAGCCAGCAGGAGGCCCGGTTTGATCTCCTTGTGGGACAGACCCTGTGATTAATCGCGGCCCTGTCGAGGGGGACGGACACCTGCCTGTCACATGCTTTGATTCCCGGCGCAGGCTTTGATCTCGCCCGGCTGCGTGGGAGGGTGTCAGAGCAATCTGTGTGCCCAGTTCGCTTTTATGCCGCCCGCAGGGGGTCTGCAAGGCGGGGAGGGGGCTGTGTGTGGGAGGGGAGGCTCGGCCGCTGGCCCCGGGGTCAGCCCAGGAGGTGCCAGGGCCAATAGTTCGTCCAAAGGGGAAAGTTCATGCCTGATCCGAGGGGCACATGGGGGCCCTGAGGTCTCCCTATCATCCTGGAGGAGAAGTGTCCAAGGGAGTGGTGGGGATGCTCGGCCCCACCACTGCTATGGAGCTGGCTCTGGAGAAGGTCACCTTGTCCCCCTCAGCCCGTTCCAGCCCAGTCCAAAGAGCTGTTGGCAAGGTCGCACCCTGCGATGGTGGGAGCTGAGGCTGGGGGTGCCCTGGGTGGTGTCCCCACCTGTCCCCACTCTCACCATCCCGCTGACAGCCCGCACCGGTGGCCCTGTGACCATGTGCCACAAGCCGAGCACAACCAGAGGCACCAGGAGGAGCGTGGGCAGCCACCCAGGGTGCACGCCTGGGCAGCAGCACTGCAAGGTGTCCCCCTGGGGACAAGGGTCTGGGTCACCCAGCCCCTTCCCATCAGGGTTTCCAAACCAAAGCCGTCATGCAACATGCAGGGAACTGGGTCCAGATCCGCCCGTGGGGGTCCTGTCCTGCAGGGACCCTCTCACAGCACCCCAGCACAGCTCGCTCACCTTGCCCCTGCCCCTTTGCCCCCCAGGGACCCTGGCAGTGCCCCGGCAGCAGCACCCCGGCATGCTGCTGCCCCTGCCCGCTCATGGCGGGTTGATTGGCATGGGCACCTTTGCGCCTGGGCCCGGGCCCGCGTTTATTCTCAGCCCTGACATTTGTGCCAAGCAGGCAGAGCATGTCGCGTTTATTTGCTGGAGAGGGAGGGGTTCCTGCGTGGCGTGAAAGAGGATCCCCACGTCTCCGCTTTCAGCCTGACCTTGAAACCGGAGCGGGGAGGTGAGCCCCCCCCGGATCACACTGCTGGTAGGGGGGGAATCACAGCGGAAAAACATGGCACATCCCGGGCATGAACAAGCAGCGCTGGCATCGGCCACCAGGTGAGAGCAGGGACAGCCGGGGCGATGCTTGGACCGTACCCCTTTGCTGGGTGAAGGATAACGGGTGCAAGGATGCCTGCATGATGGGCAAAGAGGTACTTATTGGTGCGGGCTTCCAGGGGCTTCGGGAACCTCCCTGGGTGTGGTGTTATTTCCATTACTTTTCCTAGCTTCAGACAGGGAGGGTTTTCATGAGGTCTCAGTAGACGGTTTGACTCATACAAGCCGTAAATGTCCTGATTTTGGGGAGAGAAAAGGCCTAATGAACCTAGAGACAAGTATGGGAAAGCCCTTCTCTGTACTGCATGAATATAACAAAAACAAATTTCCAAAAGCCCGGACAAGCCCAGTAAGTCTGTAATGTGGTGTCCTGTTTCCTAATCTCTTCAGTAAGGAAGCAGTGTGTTGAATTTAAAATATCCCTCTGGTAAATGCTAACTATTTAAAGAGTGCTAGGGTCTTAGAAATGCAAAACAAAGATTTGTTGATTAAAAACACATGGTTTGTTCTGGAGGCATGAGTAGCCAGAAAAATCAGTTCTGACAGTATTTTGGCTTTTTCAATCCCACAAGACATGATGGTGATTTATTATAGTGATGTCAGCTGTGGTTGAAAAAAGTTCCCTGTGTTGTCTTAATAAAAGAGCTTTACCTTGAAATCATTAAACTCTCAGCCTGTTTATTTGAAGCGATGACTGTGCATGTGAATGGTCCCCTCTAAATCACTCGGCCCTTTGCTGGAACATATGCCTGCACATGAGGTGCGGTGACAGCCTGGAGCTTGCCTTGCTAATGTGAGTCGTGTGATGGATATGATTAGCGTGGCTTTGAAACCTGGAGGGGAGATAAGCACACCAGGCGAGGAGGGGAGCCCTCACATTACAAAGGGAATGGGAATTAGAAAGACAACGGGGTCTATCTGTCTTCTTCTGCCATCCATGCAGATGTGCATAGCTGCTGCCTGTAGGGATCGGCTCGCCTCCCCAGCCAGCCTCGGCGGAGATCGAAAATTAGCGGGGCAGCGTCCCGCACCCCCCTCCGCTCCCCGCGAAGATAAAGCGCAGCATAAATTTTGTTGGAAGTATTTGTACATGGGAGGCTGCAATTGTTCTCCACAGAAGGTCCACCTTGGCGTGCCCTCCGTTATTGCAGCTGAGGAGGCCTGGTGTGCTTCAGAGAAGCACCAGAGGCAGGTCGGGATTATGCGGGAGCAGTGCTGGATGTGGTAATTCCACCTCATTTTCCAGCCCATGTGTTGCTTTTCAGTGCGGTGATGTGGGCACTGCGAGCGTACGTGAGCTCCCATGCCGACGGTAACAGACATGCAGCAGCTTAGTACTTGGGCTTACACGTGTGGCGGCAGCCCCTAAGAGCCCCTGAAGCCCCCATAACGCGACAGCGAGATGGTCCGAGCTCGGAGCGGGGCAAATCCTGTGGGAGCCAGGGGCAGCTGGCTGCTGCCCTTGCACAGACAGGCGGCGAGGCGGGACAGCGCAGTGAACATGGCACTAAGAAACCTCTGAGCAGACGCAGGTTCACAGCATCTTCCCCTAAAGAGACGCGCAAAGTGGCATGAACACGCCAGGCTTTATCCCAAGGGGAAGGGCCAGCAGTCAGGCAAAGGTGCGGGGCTGGGGCACAGGCAGCAGTGCCCGGCGACGGCATCGGTGCTGCAATCTGTTAAATTGTATATATGTTAGTGTAAAATGCCCAGCTGGATATCAAAACCAGTGTCAGCCACAAAGTGTTAGTAGGAAAGAGGAAAACTTTTCCTTACCACGCTTAATTTCACTGCCAAGATACACAGGTGTCACATGCTGCGGAAGGGGTATGGAGCAATGGAAGAAGTGTAACAGAATTAACCTGCCAGGCTCGGCCTGCCGCCCCGCACCCGGCCCATCGGGTTAGCTGAGCTCAGCACATCGCATCGGCCAGAGCCGGCACAGAAACACCTCACCTGGGCACTGGGCAGTCCTGCGGCAACGCGGGGTCATCCTTGTTCCTACCTTATTCCCTGCACGGCAGCGGCGGGGCCGGGTGTGCCGCAGCATTGCCTGCAGCCGTGAGCCCTCCGATCTGGCGGCGGTTACGCGCTGAGCAATATTTACTTCTTGGGTAAACAGCTGTAATCCCCCTAACCAGAGTTTATCGTGGAGAAGTGAGTTAAATTCTTCTTGGATACTCCCTGCGTGCTGTGGTTTTCTCAGCGAGGGATTTTGGGATGCCATTCAATGCAAATGGGCGACTCTAGGCCAGAGGGTGATGAAGGCTGGATCTGACCCGAGGGAGAGGGGAGCAGGTCGTCCCCCCCAGGGGCTGCCCAACCCAGGGCTGAGCCCCAGTGAGAGATGGCTGAGGGTCACCAGCACAGCCTGCCTCCAAGAGCTGGGATAAATGGCAGCAAGTGCTTGGGTTCATGGCAGAAATTGCTGGAAGGCAATTCCTCACGCCAGCCAAACCCAAGCCCTCAGCTGGGGCCTCCTGTCCCGGCTGGAAGAGCTGCAAGTGGGAACTGGCTCCAAAGCCGGCAGCCACGGCAGCACCCGCCTGCTGGGTGCCCACCCCGGGCCAGCAGCGTGCAGGAGCAGAGCCTCGCTATTTGGTCTTTACCGCAACTCAGCCCTTGAAACAGGAATTACCTTAGAAATAATACAGATGTTGAAAAAAACCCCAACCAAAACATTGGTGGGTTGTTGATACTAAAATGCCCAGGATATGGTGGCTGGGAAAGCACACAGCGACCCCGCTCCAGTACATGGGAACGTTACCAGAGATGAGATGCTTGGCAGGTACTCACATATCATATATTATCTTCCTTAGCTACAAGAAATATATTTTCCCATCAGCATGATTATTTTTATTTTACTTTCAAGTTGAGCTGGAAGACAGCGTGGCTTACATCCATCACTGCTGCAGCTATTAGAAAATTAACCAAGCTTAATAAACTTCCTGCATGGCTTGCTTCTGCAGCTGTGTATCTAGAGGAAAACAAATATACTGACTGGTTCTCTATGGAATCACATCTCTAAATAAGACTTGCTGGAAGTAAGGAATGGCTTGGGATGATCCATGGCTGTTACTGTGCTGGAAAACATTTGTGCAGAGCTGAGGTTTCGGAATCCTTCCAGAGATTCTCAGCCCTGTGAGATGCTCCAGTGGTCAGAGTGATGAGGAGCAGGATTTACTAGTTGCGTGGTAATTGCTTCATCCCATGGAAATGCCAGTCTGCAAAATGTGAGAGCTCCTGCTGACCTCTCTAGGAGCAGGACCAAAGCTGGGGTCTCACGGCGGGGGCCGGTCTGCGTCGCCAGCGCTGTCCGACCCGTGCCGGGGAGCCTCAGCCAGCTGGCGAGCCTGGCCATCGCAGCCCGTCCTGGCTCTGCAGTCGGGGTTTTGGCTGGGGACCGATGGCCCTGAGCTGGCAGGAGCTGAGTGGAAGAGGTCCGGGTCCTGAGCACCCACCTGCCCAGCTCGCCTGCAGGCGTTGGTCCGCTGGTGGGACCGGCGAGCGGCTGCTTTGGGAAGCGGCAGCTCTGGCGTGGGGTGGCAGCTGTCCTCGCCTGCTCCGCCGTGAGTTATCGGGGCGCAGCCCAGCGGCCCCACCGTGCCCTTTCCTCCTTGCAGCTGCTCCTGGTCTGCGGCCGACCCGGAGCCGGCTGCAAACATTCCCTGGCCGGTGTGGAGGGGCTGCGATGTGCTGATGGGCAGCGGGCTCCTGGCCAGGGCTGCGGCTGCCAGAGGCACTCAGGAGGCTGAGGTGGGCAGCCCCTCTCCGGGGGTCTCTCCACCAGCAGCAGCCCTGGGCGAGAAGCATGGGTAGGAGAGCAAGCCCTGAGCGATGTGCCCTGCAGGGAGCTGCCTGCAGCACCTTCACCAGGCTTGCTGCCTCAAGGAAAAAAGCTAGCGTGTTCCTGAACGCGGGAACTGGTGTCGGCGTGCGTGCCCGTCCCCACTGCACACTGCCTTTGTGCTACCCAACAGGGCACTGCTCTGCGCTGCATTGTGTCCACGGGTCGATGCTACTTTGCTAGCAATGCTTGACTTCCCCAGCCATCCATACATGACTGACGGCCAGAACCCGGGGGTCCATAACACCCTGTTCCCATTCAGCTCCCCCCGCAGCTGCTGCTGCTGCTGCCAGGCTGGAGACAGATGTGGGGCCAGCTGGGCTTTGGGGTGGGCACCCTTCGGCACCGCTGCTGCTCCCCGCCTCGCCAGGGGCCCCGGTGCTCAGAAACACCAGCTGTGATTAAAACTTAAAAGACGTGTTTTACTCACGAGGAGCAGAGGACCCGCACAAAGCCTGGGCATCACTTGAAGCGGGATTCAAACGAGCTTCGGCAGGCTACGGAGCTGCACAGGGTCCACCCGGAGCTGTGCTGTGCCAAAGGGCAGCGCTGCTTTTGCGTGCCTCCCCTGCAGAAGTTGGGGGAGTAGGAGCGAGCCCACACCAGGCAAAGGAGACCAGTGGCGGCACTTGTGTTCTCTCTGTGCAGCGCCAGCACATCCTCACTGGGTGAGGCAGCAATACTGCAGGCTGGGGAGAAAGCAGGGAGTCTCTTGGCAGATGGGATCCAAGCGGAACGAGCTAACACTCCAGTCTCCTCTGTAATGAAAGGAGATGGGCAAGTTATAACCAAACCAGCTGCCATAAATCATCAGCTCAGAGGCTTCATTCAGTCATTTGATACACCTGAAGACTCTCTCAGTGCTGCAGATGTGGCTACAGGAGTTTCATTCGATATGTGACTTTCAAATCAATCTCTTTCCAACAGGCAGAATGAACTGGTTGCTCATGTCTGTGTGTCTCGAACAGAAGATGCAACAAGAAAGGAAATCCAGCTGGGTACGAGACTGCATCTCCTTCCCCTGGTGTGCCTGGGTGCTTTCCTCACCTCCTCTTCCAACACCAGCCCCCTTTGTAACTCTGCACGAGTAAGAAGTTTCAGCCCTGAGGTCCGAGCCCCTGGGTCTGGCGTGGGGGGGGAATGGGAAGGGGGCTGAGTCCCTTTCCTGCAGCCCCGCAGCCCCTCTGCACCGACCCTGCAGGGATGGAGCTCCTCAGGGAAGCCTGTGCTCTGCTCCCACACCAGCTCCCTCCGCCTGCAGCCTCCTGGGGAAATGAACCACAAATGGGGGTGGGGGGGAGTTGAGCAGAGCCCTCAGAAAGTTTCAGGTTTGTAGATGGGAGGTAAGTCTGGCAGAGGCAGTGCGCTCATGGGTGCCAGGCTCCCGGCGCGGGTGGCAGAGAGAAGAGAATAAAATACCAGCAAAAAAAGGAGGGCTGGGGGTGATGCACTGGGCTCAGGCCATGGAGGGGGCTGCACCAAGAGGGTTTCCTGTTGGATCCAGTGGGATGGCACCAAGTCCCATGGCCTCAACCAGTGCTGTGGTCTCAAGAGCATCCGCGCTGGCTCGTCCCCACGTTGTCATAACTACAGCGAGGTGCCGGTGAGCGCAGGGGGCCCAGAGCGCAGGGACCTTGTGCCATGTCCCTGGGGCTGACCAGGGGCCAGGGCTGCCAGCGACGTGCAGGAGCAGGGAGGGTCGCTCCCTCTCTGGTGTGTCTACAGGCAAATTAAAAATTAAATAAATAAATTTTCTAGTTTACAAATAGAACTGTTACTTGTTACTCACAGTATTAACAGTCTCCTTTTATTTTTTTCCCCTTTTTTTCGAGGCTGTGAAAGACGTTTGTTTCAGTTGCCAACATCTCTACAGAACTAATGTGGGTGGATTGTGACAGATATAATTTCTCCATCCTACAGTTTCATCAACTTGAGTTCTGTTAAACTATACCCGCTGGGCTTAGCTCCTTTTAAAGTTTCCGCTTTGACAGGTAGATTTATTAGTCTTGAAATTTGTACAAATCAGATGTCACTCGTGGCAACTTGTCAAAATGTCAGTCTGGTGAGGGAGGCATGAAAGGATTTTCTGGAGAGAGACGGGAGGCAGGCTTGAAAGAGCTCGAGCAAAGCAGAAGAAAGGAGCTGGGAGGGACTGCAGCCTTCTTGATCCTGGGGGTTTTACTTTATTAAATATCTAGCGCCATACAGTGGGAGATGCTGTTGGATCCTGCCCGCCAAGACATCAAGGCTGTCAACATCGGCTGATGGCTCCTCGCTCGCACCGAGCCGGCTTTCCTGCTTGTTATGTATATTTAGGGCACAGCCGAGGGATGGGGAGGGGAAAGTTCAGCTCATTTTTTAATGCTGTTGTGTTTTAAGTGTTCCATTATCGCCCTAACCAGCCGTGCGCGGTGCTGCCGAGGCGGCTCGGAGGGCAATGCCCTCGGTGGGCTCCCACTCCTGCCACCGACTGCCCTCCCCGTCCCCTCTCCAGCCCCCAGCATCCCTCCCCTCCCCGCAGCCTCCGGACGGAGCGTTTCATCTGGCCAGAGGGAAGGGAAGCCCAGCAGGCGAGTCCCCGGACTGCCTCGCGCCAGGCAATGCCATGGATCCGCTTGGTTTTCCTTATGGTGTTGCTTATGTCAACTGCTGTTCCTGTGTGACCGGCTGCCGGTATCCTTACGATTTTCCTTTGGATGTGGACATGAGTCAGCCGCTGCCCAGGCCCCAGTGCTGCCCAGGGTACCTCCACGGGTGCCGGGTGTGCAAACTCTGCGGGATGAAGCCCACAGACCCCACCAAGCATCTCTGAGCCAGCGCAGACGGGAGCAGGTTTGTGCCACCCTCCTGACCGTGGCGTTCAGCAGAGACACAGCAGGAATCGTGCGTGTGTGTGCACACAGATATGCAGTGCTTAATCAGCCCTGGAAAGCTGTAATTAAAAAAATTGACCTTGCCAGCCATTTGTGCTCTCACTGATGAAGGCAGGAGCGAATGGGAGGCACGGTTGTAAAGACCATGTGCTGGAAGTGGTTAAAAGATGGCAGCCATCTCCTTTAACACACCAACCCAATAATTTTGACTGAAGTTTTTCCATGGAATAAATTCAGGGTTGTTGAAATGAAAACTTAAAAAAAAAAAAAGTCTTTAAAAAAAGCAATTTAAAAAACATTATTTTGATTACCAGTTCCAAGAAGATCAGGAAAATTTCCACTGAAATCAACATTTTTACATGAATATTTACACTTTGTTTGAAAAATCTGTTTTGGCTGAAAAGACATTTGTTGAAGTTTGCTTGATGGGTGATGTCGCTCCCCCAGTGACGTGGGGACCTGGTGTGAGGCAGGGGCTGCACGTTGCTGCCGGCCCCAGCAGGACCACAGGAATGGAGCTGGGCAATTCCTCGCTGCAGCTTCACAACGTGCCTGTCTGAAGACAACAAAGCCCCAAGAAGGGGCAGAAAACGGTCCTGTTCCATCACCCTTGGTCCCCTGGAGCTGCTGGGGTTGCTCTCAACCTGGGAAGCTCCTGGCAGAGACAGCCCAGGGCTGCTCAGAGGTACTGGCACATCCCAGGATTTCTGGGAACCTCTCCGTCATGTCCCGTGCATCTCGCACCAGCCACGTTAGTTGGAGGGCTCATTAGCACTGCGGAGAGATGCTGCCCCAGCCTGCGGCTCTGGGCAGGGAAGGGTTTTCCCATCACCAGATCCAAGAAAACTAATTTTCCCTTCCTGAGCTGGGCAGAGCTCGAGCAGCACCATCACCTCGGAATTCCTCTCCCTAGTCCCAAGCCTGTCCCAGTGCCTCGGATCAGCTCCAGCCTTTACACTGTGCCCTTATTCTGCTTATTACACGTGCCCAATTAAGCTGTGAAATAAAAAGTAATTTTAAACTGAAACCTGGTATTTATCCATGGCTTTTGAAACGGGACAGCTCTCCAGAACAGAAAGTGAACCAGCGCCAGCCCTCGCTGCCATCAGTTTCAGCACATTTTGTGATTAACGAGTGTTTTGTCAAGCAAAGTACACGAGAGAGGCAAAGACCATTATTTACTGTCCTCACTATCTGTGCCTCTGCGGACAGCAGCACGCTGCCATCGAGTGCTTGTTCCCCTTTTCCCTTCTCTCCTGGGGGCGCTTGGGTGCTGCCCCAGCACCGTGGTGCCCCCACACAGGGCAGCCCCCTGCCCGCTCCGGCTTTGGGGCTGGTTTGGGGGGGCAGCGTGTGCCGGTGCAGCAGGAACAGCAGGAGACACCGCGGCTGGGACCCGGCCACCGGCCACACTGCCTGGCCGCTCCCCTCCTCGCCCGGGGGTCTGGCCCTCCTGCCCCTCGTGCCTGCGATGGGGACGAGACCCCACATCACAGAGAGACAAATTAAGCTGAGAGGCTTTGCTTAATTAAATGGTACATAAATGTTTCCCTTCTTTGGCTTAGAGTGATCTTCTCATGAAAACAGAAGGGGAAAACCCACTTCACACGGGAGGATTTTTTTTAAAGAAATTACTTTATGTCACATCCAGCCTTGATTTCCTTTCATGTGGCAAATGAATGGTGGCAGCTTGCTTTCCACACTGAGCATCATTACAGCAGGTACAGGGGCACCCCGTCCTGCGCCCCGGCTCCCGGCCAGCCCAGGAACCGTCCTGGGTGGCAAAATGTGACCTGGGCTGGGGCAGAGGGGCTGTCCGCCTGGCTAACTGGGTTTTTCCATGTGCCGTGGGTGTCTCCGATGCGATTTCGGTGCAGGCAGCAGGGAAAGGGAGAGGGAAAAGAGAAGAAAAAAATGCCTGGCATGAGTTCAGAAAGCTCTCCAGCTCACACATCTGGTTCTTATATTTCAAAGTTAATTAGTCATATTGAGGCTGTCTGAAGATAAATTTATCATCCAGAAAAAACACAAACAGTTTGAAAAATGAAAGGAAGTGAGGTGACATGGCTTGATGTTTAAATAAATCATTTTAACATGATTAAAAAACTTGTCCTCCCTGACACCCGGAGCTGGATACTTTGTAAAGACTTTTTGACAAAGACAAGTCCCTGTTTGGTATACAAAGCCCCTGCCATTCAATTACACAGAATAATCTTTGGCCAATTACTTTTCTGAGTGACTACTGAGGATGCTGGCCAGGCTGGAGCAGGCAGGAGGTGGGGGTTCATGCATGGCCAGTCCCGCCTGCCAGAGGAGCTGGGGGGGCGCGAGCTCAACAGGACCATGAGCATGGGACGTGATCGGGATGGAAACAGGAAAGAGGATGCGCACACTGTACACCAGCCAAACCGAGCGTGCAAGAAGCTCAGAGCCCCCCAGTGAGCCCCCTGGCTAGGGGTGCCCCTGGAGATGGGGCTTGGCCCCCGGCAAGAGACAGCGATACCTTGTCATGCCCATTCCCCCATTCCTCCACGGTGTCACAGCACAGGCAGGGCTGATCTAACACAACCTGAAAGTTTTCTCCCATTAGCAATTTTGCTGCCTCGGCTTTGCTAACAGGATAACAAGAGGTGCTGGTCCTGCTGCAAAAGCCTCGTCGTCTGTGTAATTCTCACCTGAGCACGTTAGTGACCTGTCACTGCGTGTTCCCGCTAATACCACGCAGAAGTCTAATTAGATCAGTGGCTTTAGTTTTACGTCCATATTATCAAATTTCCTTCTTACTGGCTTGAGTGATGGAAGGTTTGTGATTAAATGAAACACTCTCCCTGAGCGCCCACTGGAAAAAAGCCCTGTGCGTCTGCTTGACAATATGTCTATAAGGTAAACATCAATCAATATTAGGGGAAATCAGCATATCGGATGACCCAGAGGAAGAGCTCAGCTGGTTTTCATTCTCACTCACCTGCTTGGTCAGATGCTTTCAAGAGATACTTAAGTTTCTCCGATCCTGGCTGAATTACTGATACTTTTCATTTCCCAGGTCCAACCCCATCCCCAGGAAGTCACTCGGAATTTTTCCTGTTGACCAGATCCCACCCATTGCCATGCTGCCATGGCTCCGGAAAGGCTTCCAGAGGTCTTTGAGTTTCTTGGTCCCATCAGAAATCTGTAAAATAGGGACTACAGTGTGTTCCCCTGCCACTTGCCGCAGGAGACAGACAGCCAGGGAGACGGCACAGCACCGAAAGCCATCTGCTTGTTTGGAGCTGAGGAAGTTCAAGAAGGTGGGAAGATTCACATCTTGATACAAGAAAAGAGCTCTCCTGGGCATGAAGGAAGAAAAGTGACATAAAAAAGCACGGAATAAAAATAAATAAATAAAAAAGCGACGCTTAATGGATAAAATGAATATTCAAGTTGTTTCCAGGGAAGAATCTTTGACTTTGGTGCTAGTTACAGTTACAAGGTTTATGCGTTTTTTTGCTGTCAAAGCCTTCACCTTAATTGTCCAAAAGTTCCTTGATTATTTCTAACAAAACTGTCAGCTGCCTTTGAAGTATCAGAACAGTCTCATCACATCTTATTAAATAGTAAACATCATTTGCAAACACGCAGGAGATATAGACACCACATCAAGCAACTCGTCAAAGTGGGTCGGCGGAGTCTGCGCATCGGCAGGGCTCCCTGCGCGCCTGCTGCCAGCCCAGGTGGTCCCTGCAGCACCGGCCCGCGCCGGGGGCTGCCGGGCTGAGCCTGGGGGGCTGCCAGAAACTGCTTTGCTGCGATGCCACCCAAAGCAGAGGTGTGAGCACTGGTCCCAGGAGCTTGGTTGTCCTTCACAAGGAGCAGAGAGCATGGCCAGCGCCAAGTCGAGCTCTTGCTGTCCATCTGGAGGAGCCAGGGATGCTGTGCAATGGGGAAGGCAGTTCCTGGGCTCATGCATCCCGGGAACACAGCTCACACAGGTCCCCCCCAGCTCTCCCCTTTGGAAATTACTGGTGAAACTGTCCCTGCCAGCTCTGACCATTCTGAAATATATTCAGAAAGAATTACTTAATTTGAAAAGAAAAGAATGTTTTGGATCCAGCCTAATGTTTTCATGCTCTTTCTTCAAGCCACATTTGGAGAAACTTATTTTGTGTGTTGAAGTGTCTTTCGAGAGCTGAATCTTTCATAGAAGAGTAATTGTGCAATTAGCTATGAATTAGTAAAAATTCATTCTAATTACTTCCAGGTGTGACACATTTTATGCTTAAAAACAAGGTCGGGACTAGCAGCACCCTGCCAGTGTTTGCTTTTGGAGTGGATGAGAAGAGAGACTCAGCTCTCAGCCCGATGCGTGCCTTGTGATGGCGCTTTGGGAAACCGTAACTGCGGAGTAACTGCAAATAGACCCTGAGCAAATGCCTGGCTCGGCTGGGGAGCCAGGGGCAGGCATCCCTTCAGAAGCCTGCAGCGAGCCGCCTGATGCAGGCTGCTAGCCGGCGCACACTGGTGACCCCCAGGAAAGCCCAGCGCCTTGGACCAGCAGCAAAGGCTGCGGTTCCAACTGACCCCAGGGCAGCAGCAAGCACATCAAAGACCCTCTGTACCGCTGGCTATGAGCAAACCTGGCTCTGGAACCACGAGCCATGGCGAGGGTCAGCCCCGCTGGGTGCCACTCACCCTAAAGCACTCGGGTTTGGCTGGTTTACTTCCCCTCAGCCCTCAAAAAGGGCTTTGGGGCCACGCTCCGCTGCAGGAGCTGAAGCCCTTCTCACCTCTGGAAAGCCACAGCTACAGCCACAGCCTGCCAGTTCACTGCTGGCTGGAGAGGAAAAGCCAGGTGGATCCTATTGTGCCTGGTGCGTCATTAAAAACACTGGAAATCTCACAATAAAGCCTGCAAGATTTCCAGCTTTAATTCCAGATCAAAGAGGCTTTGGGAAGGAGCATCCCAGGTTTGAATGCTTATCTCAGCCAGACCCCATGAGCTTTTGAAGTTGCCCCATCAGTCACTAATCAAAGATCTCCTTTTAGATGGGGAAATCAAATCCCTTTCAGCAGAACCCAGTGGTTATCAGTTTCTAAACATCACTTGTCTTTTGAATGACCTTCTTTTTGTGAGCTGACCCTGGAGCAAGGTTTTCCTGCTCTGGTGACGGCAAGAACCGGCCCTTTAGTTTGCAGAGCACTGGCACACACATAGCTTTGCTTTCAGGATGTTTGAATCGGCAAAGAATGTGTGTGTGGAAGCAATAAAACCCTTTAGAGGTAAATAAATACATGCTATAGTCCCTGTTTAACACATAGCAATTGCCTTCAACTACAAGTACTAACAAAGACCCAGCATTTCCAATCAAGAGAGGAATTCACAGAACTATTAGTCTCTGCTTTCCCTCATCATACACAGACAACACCGAGAAGGTGATGCCTTTCCAGAGGATCAAGTTCTTAAATATGAAGCATTTTGGCTAACCCCCATGAATAAAAGGCCTTGCCACAAAGCTATAAGTGATGCATCTGCATCCTCCTGCAGCATAGTTTAGGAATAAGTTTCCATAGACTGGGCTGATGAGGAAGCTATGTGAGAAAAACGTGCCCGCACAGAGAGCCCCACTCTGCCACCAACAGCACCAGGACTCAGCGCAGGAGCAGGGAAGGGGCAACCCCGGCAGCTGCCACCCCCCTGCAGCCACTCTGGACCTACTCTTGTCACTGTTTTACCCACAAATGCCGAACTGCCCTAAGAAACTCCCAAGATTCTCCCAGTTAGCCTTTCGCCATTGAAACTTTCAGGAAGCTCATAAAATCCCTCTAGGATTTTGCAGTGCAAGCATGCAGCAAAGAGCAGGGCTCTCTTCTGTCACCTGCTACCAGGAATATTCTCCAACTTAGTTACGATGATCCCACCGTGCCTGTGTGATCCCTTCTTGTAAATTCGTTGCGCAGAGATCAGATGACATGCTTCTCCTTTCAGCCAGTTTCTTGATGGGAATTTACACCTTGAAACTTGATGTGGAACATGAGCAGAGCCACAGCCCGTCTGCATGCTGTATTCTGAGCTCCGCTACAGCATGGCTGGCACATCAAAAGCATGTGTCCCCCTGCTGCGATGCTGGACCTGCTTTCTGCATTTGAGATTCATGACCCACTATTTTGGTCTTTCTCTCTATTTTTGGAAGTAGTCTCATGGTTCCATATCCTTCCCTGTAACCGGATTCTTCACGTCCCCTGGCTCAATGCTCACGGTTAACCCTGCAGGCTTGCACAAGAGGGGTGCCTGGGCTGGGGATCCTGTGAGGACTAGCTGGCAGCAGCAACAGAGAGGCTGAAAATAAGGCAGAGGGACTCTCTTGTTGCTAGTAAGTGCCTGAGCAGGGATGTGTCGGGACTGTAAGGGGAGGGAAGTGCCTGGGCACCTGCAGCAGCTCTGGGGTTTAATACCCCATAGATACCTCTGCTTCTGCCCAGAGGGGTCCCTCCGGAGAAACCTGCACGCCACACATGTACCTTCCATGACATCCCACTCACTGGGAGAGGCAAGGAACAAACCCCCAGAAGCACAATGGGGTTTGAGCTCCTCTGGGGCGGCTGGGGGAGGCGCTCGGAACACCAGCCCCCTGCCCACCCCCCATGTGCCGGTAACCTGGGACATCCATCACCTCTGGTGGCTCCTAAGAGCTGCTAAAATACTGACTGAGGTCGCCTGACAAAACCACGGGAGGCTGAAAACAAAATTGCAGCATCTCCCCAAGCATCACCTCTCTCACCCACCCTGTGAACACCTTCTTGCCACCCATCTTTTCCCATCCTTCCTCCTCCTCCCTCCCCTGTTGCCCTGTCTGCTCACCCTGGCTGTGCATTTTGCAGGACCCTGCTCCGCTGTGGTTTGAGGCACCCCCATGCAGGAGCTGACAGGAGCAGGGGACAGTCCTTTCCCACCAGCAAGTGTCCTTGAGACCCCATCCCTGCTGCAGGCAGCCGCACTGGGGGGGTGGACGCTGGTACCCCATGCCTCCGTCACTCCGAGGTGACATTTCACTGCATGAAGGCAGCTACCTCCTTTTAGGAAACACAAACGGAGTTACAGGGGGGGGCAGGGGGGAAAGCTGCAGTGGATAGCAAGGTCTGTAGATCACCAAGCACCTAAACAGCACACTTTTATTGGGTTATACCTGATTCCTTGCACGTTTGCCTGGGCGACTTTGAATAATTAAAAATAAACCTCTCTTATAAAAAACAAACAAACGGTATCACTGTCCCGGGCAGCAACAGCCCGAGGGCAACACTTGCTGGCTGGGGTGAAGTGCCCGGGCGCTGCTGAGCTGAACTCCCAAGACTCCTTTGAAAACTCTGAGTCTGAGCACAGGAGACTTGAAGGTGGAATATACCGGACCATCGCTGCCAAAAACTAGAGCATTTTTTTAATAAGGGCTCAAACAAACTAATAAAAAGACCCCGTCAGCAGGGCAAATTTCATTCCAGCTGGGAGCTGGATTCCTGTTAAAAGAAAGTGCCAGCAGGCCCTTTAGCTCCAATGGCACTACGAGACATAGCTATAATTACGAGCTTTCTATTGCTGTGTGAAAGCCGTTATGAATTTCAGTGGGCAGAGGGGCACAGAGGAATAGTAAATCACCCAAACAAAAGGTATGGGCAGCAGGGAGCAGGCTCCGGTGTTAACCAAGCACCATTGTAAAGAGCTTAAATTATGAACATGTGCCATAGTTAAAACAGAATCTGCAAACTGGGAGCTAATTGTCCCTGAGGAACCCAAGCATCTCCACAAGCACGGGAGAAATCAGGCTGTGCTTGCTGGTCCTTCGTCCCTAGGAATCCCAGCACTCCCAGTTCATTCATACGAGTGGGAAGATCACGGCTGTGGCTGCAGCACAGCAGGGGAGAGCGGTGCCCCTGGCTCCATGTGCCCCGGGATGCTCGGAGCCTCCTTGGCCAGGCAGAGCCATGCTGCCCAGGGAGCGGGCGTGGGGATCTCCAGCCCAGCGACCAGTGACAGACCCCATCTCCTTTTGGGGAAGAGTAAGGGATGCATGAAAAGGAGATGATGCTCATGAGAGCAAAGGACTTGTTGACCCAGAATGTATCTTTTTGCCTCAGGTTTCCATGTAGAAAACTCCTCCCTGAGCCAGGTTTGTTGCTTGGGCACCCTGAGCTGGTCACCGCAGCCGGCTCCTGGTTCCAGCCTGGTGGCCCGTGTCTGGAGCAGGCTGCTGAGGAAGCCGAGCACAAACTAAAGGGAATTTAGGGAAGCGTTGGAGGCAGCTGGGGCCCCTGCCTCCTTCAGACCTGTCACAGCCCAGCCTCCTCCTCCATGAGTGCCCCCCTGCAGCCCCGCATGCCAGCAGCCCTGCAACGGACCCGTTGCGCATCAGGAGCCTCAGGCTGCGACCAAAGGCATGTGCCGCAGCATCCTTCCCCCTGCCCCAGCCATCGCTCCCAACTGCAACGCCTGCTTGTGCCAGGGAGAGCAGGAGCCGCGGGCACAGCTGGAGGGCACCGGTACAGGGCTGCACCCCAGTTGCAGCAGACAGGCCTCAGGGGGCTCCCCGGCAGGGTCTCCAGTGGGGAGATGGAAACGCAGCCCCTCACCCAGCTCCGCGGGGCCTCTCCTCCATCCCACAGCTCTCCGCAAGCAAACTCGCAAAGCCTGACTTCCTATGAACAGTTATTTTAGGAACTACTGTCACCACCCCTCCAAGCAAAAACTCTGAATAATCTGTTGTTGATTTGTACATGGATTTGTACCGGAAAAGATTTTCCCAAGACCCCCAGCTTTACACAGCCTCCTTTATTAGTCCTGGATGGAGCATTTGTGGGAGGGTGAGCCTGAGGCGAAGCTGTGAGTCACAGGAACGTTGCTCAGTGCTGCAGCCTCACCAGAGGAACCTAAATCAACCCTGCGATAGGACTTCTAAGGGAAATTTAGGCCCCCAGCACGAGTTACAGCCAGGCAAGGCGGCTCTCCCAAGGCAAACCAGTATTTATTGGTCACCTGGACACCCAACACAGTCTTTGAGCTGGAAACTTCTGGCAAAACTCAGCCAAGAAATGAGTTTGACGACTTCATCCTCTGCAGTGTGCCGTCAGAGAAGCCCCCCTCTTGCCCGGCGCCTCCCCACTTCGCTCCAGAGGCGGCCACCACTTAACACCTCCCATCGCAGTCCTGCTGCCCTCCAAGCCATGCCTGCCCACCCCAGGCGCCCCAGAACTCCCCTGGGGAACACCCACATTTCCAGGCAGGATTCTGAGCAGTTTCACCCATTTCTAGCCATGTGCGGAAGGGAGGGCACAAGCCGCGGGCAGCGAGCACCCAGCCCTGTGCCTCACACGGGCAAGGAGCCCCACAGGTCCCCCCTCCCGACCTTCCCCTCCCTGCTCCCTCCATCCCATTCCCCAGGGATTTCGTTTCTATTTAACCAGCCGCTTCCTCACCCATTGTCCAGGCGGCTTGAGCAAACACCGGCTTTGCCTAACAACACCGGGAGAATTTCTGTGTTTGCCAAGGCGGTTTTTTCCCCTCCCCTTGATAGATTTTCCTCCTTGGAGAGATCTGTCTGCAGAGCATAACTTCTCTGCACCTTGAGAAAGTCAGCGCTCTCCCCGAGACAGCTGCAGTATTAATATCCCAAACTGGGGAGCAAGGAGGGGAGAGCATGTGAGTGAAGAAGCAAGTCTGCACCAAACCACATCAGTAAAATGAGAAAGCCAAAGATTGCGCCATAAATAAGGACCAGTTGACACTTCTTAAATTCATAGCTTTAGCACACAGCAAAGTGTCTCCTTTTTATCAGGAATTTGTTGACAAGGGTTGCAAAAAGATCTACAAATAATACTGAGTGGGGCTATGAAAATGTATTTGTGGAACATTTCAGTATCAGGGATCACCATTATATCGGAAGAATTCATCTTCCTGGAACATTTTATTAGTATCTAGATTTTATAGCTGCTCCCTTTTAATTTTTTTTTAAATTTATTATTTTTTTCATTCCTCCAGCAAATGTAGCATTGGCTGAGAAGAGGGGGGACCAGCATTTCACATCCCTCCGCACTGCCTCCCTGATTTATCCCCTACATTCCCAGCCCGGCAGCAGCCGTTAGGGGTTCAGCTTCCCAGGCTCCTTCTTGGGGCTGCTGCTCCCCACGGATCTCCTGGGTGCCCTTAGGCCTCCACACCCCCCCAGCCCCAATGCTGCGAGCAGGCAGCGAGGCTGGGGACCACTGCTGGCCTGCATCCCCCAAGCCCCACTGCCAGCCCCAGATGCCAGCTTGGGAAGGTACCCGCGCAGCCATCCCGTTCCGCTCAGGGCCTTGGTGCTGGCCAGGGATGTGAAGCTTTCGGAGCAGCTGGCTGAGGACCAGCCTGGGGCAGCTTACACCCCGTCCCTGCCCCAAGGCAAAGCTCTGCCGAGCCCCCCGGCTCGCTCACGCCATTGCTCTGCTCCACTTCCCCTGTGCATCCCCCAACAAGTGCCCACCTTGCCCTCTCCCCTCCGTGTTCCCCTTCCTCCCCCAGCCATGCTGCAGCTCCAGCCTGCCCGGCAAAAGTGATAATAAATTTCCAGCAGTGGCATTACAGACAGTCATAAATAACGCCTTGCTCTTCGGTGCCGGCAGTTTCCATTAGGGCTGTCTGGATTGGGCTGTTGATACCCCCAGTCTGCACAGGGCCCAGCCGTAAAATTTATCAGTATGCTTTCCTCACCCCATAAATCATCCCAACTGGAAGCCATATGGCAGATAAGGCCTTAAAAACATATGACCACGAGCAGCAGTGGGCAGGCAGCTCCTCTGCAAGGGGGGCACGGGGAGGAGGGCACTTTTGATTTTTGGTCGTACCTCTCCGCAGCCTGCACCCCCCATCCCACGTGCCAGCTCTGCACTGCAGCCTGCTCCTCCTCCACAGGGGTCTGTGCTAGCTGGGGAACAGGAGAAAAAGGGCATTTTGTGGTTTACCAACCCGATACCAGCAGCACAGAGGGAGGAATCCTCCCCCTAAAAAATAAAACCCCAGACCGGACACCCACAGGGGCTTCGCCCTTAATCACATCCCTGGTGGAAGAGCACGTTAACAGGGAAACTGGGACCAGCACACCACAGGTCACCCGGGACCCAGGCACAGCTCAGAAGCACCAGCTTCATTCCCTAAGGGGCCAGTATGTACCAGTTTGCCACCCAGACAGCAGGCAGGTACGCTGGGGAGAGATGCCAGCTTGTCTCCCACCGCTCGCTCTGCAGCCCCCACTAACATCCAGCTCTTGAGAAATGTAGTTGCTGGACAGGCAACACCAGCAGCTCCCCAACCAACCACAGGCATTTTGAAGACAACAGAACAAGCACAGATGCAAGTCCACATTCTAAAGTTTGAGATTATTTGAACTAAAAGAGCCTCACAGCAGAGGAACTCACCTTTCCTCCTCCCCACCGTCACAGGAGACACCACACACCACAAACCCAGGCTCTCCTCTGCCCATCCTTATTTATTTCAATGCAGACCCGGGTGTAAATTGGTCCCCAATCAGCCTGTTTACATTTCACACCCATTTTGCACTCAAGAAACATGTGTAAAGTGATGAAGACTGAAGCCTGTTGTGTTTCAATTGAAAAGCCCCACAGAACACAACATCCCTCTGCCCTGGGACAGGAGCCTGGTGCCCTGTGCCGGCACCCCCCGGGCTCTGCACCCCCACAGCTCCCCTGGCAGCACCTTCCCCTGGGCACCGGGTGCAGTGGCTCTCAAAGAGCCGTGGGGGAAGCACACAAGGGGAAGCACTCCCTGAGGTTTTGTATAGCAGGGATTTACACGAGGATTTAGCACCCTCTCCCCCTCCACGACTGAATGCCTAGATACAACCAGTGTTTATACTGGGGGAAAAAATCAGAGTTTGAGTTGACAGGCGTCCATCAGCTCAGTCCCTGGACTGTGAGCCTGGCAACTGGGCAAACGAAAATTACGTGTTTGGGACAATACTGGCAGGTGCCTACTACTTTCCCCACTTGCTTTCTTTCCATTCATCTTCAGCTCCTGCTCTGCTTTACGGTATCTTTACCTCGTTTCCATTGCAACCCATTAAAAAGCCCATTGCATGCCATTCTTTCCTTCTTGGTGGCAGCTTTTCTTGGTCCTCAAGAGCACAGCCCGGGAATTAGCTGCTTCCCTAGCAATGTGCTGCCTTGAACGGGTTAACCATGGCTCTGTAAGCAAATAATGCCATGTGGCTTTGGAGTAAAGAGCAATTCCAGGAATTCTGTGCTACCTAGATAGAGGCCTGTCTTGCAGAATCTGCCATAGTGAACTCTTGGGAACACATTAAATTAAGTGTCCTAAATTCGCCTAACTATGCATTTAATTTGGCAGTAATAGGACACACTCTGTATAATAGCAGAGTTGCTGTATAATAGAAGACTAGCTGCATATTAATATTTTGATTATTAAGGACATGTGTATTGGAGGCTTGATAACTATGTAATATATTATTGCTTAATTGCTCAGACTCTTAAGTATGTTTTCATAATTAGCTGCTATTTAGTTAACGTAAATATCCAGCTTATTAAATATAGAAATGCGTTTCTGCTTGCAACAGTTATTTGCATGAGAAGAAACAACAAGAGCAGAGCTCCCAGCTCCCGGCTCGCCCCTGCCCGAGGAGCCCGGGCAGGGACCTCGCCATGGGTGGCTCTCAGGTGGCCAAGCAGCCACTTAAACTGTCAGCACAAAAAGGCTGCTTTGCCACAGAGCTCATCTCAGGCACTCCAAACTTCACAGTCTTTATTGGACGTGATGGGAAGCCTTCTGAGTTCAAGCCATGGCTTTGTCTGGTTCCTCTCAAGCAGAGATAATCCCCTCTACCTGGGCCAGACAGCTGATGTGCTTCCTCCTTCCTTAATTTGGTAATAAATCTGCCAAGCTGGGAGGCTTCTGAATGAGGCTTTTGCTCTTGTTTCTGCATGGAGGACCCATAAAAACCATATGGAAATGAAAGGCAGAAATGCATATTTCATACTTTGCCCGAGCCGGGCCCACAGCTCCGGGACTGTCAGCATTTATCTGCTATAAGCACCTGATCCCCCCCCCAGCATTTCCCACCGCCCCAGCCCCAGCAGCATCGCTGCCGGCGGCTGCATGTCGGCGTGAGCAAAGGCAAACGCTTCTGGGACACGCCAAACTCGCACCAGGGTGCTCCCTGCCACGGCTGCACCTGCTGGGAGAAACGGGGGCGACTGTGCTGGGACCCCCGTCCCTGGGCAGCACCTCGGGGTGCACTCGGCGGCAGGCCAGTGCTCGAACTCCTGAGTTCTGCTGCTCACAGCTGGGTAGGGAAGAGCTGATGCCTGAGGAAGCCTGTAGTCAGGGTTTGCCATGGGAATGCCTTGTGCAGCCCAGCCCCGGGCTTGCCCTGTGGGGACAAGTGCTGTTTCTGGGTGTTTCTGTTTGCTGTGGTGCACAGGAGAAGAGGCTCTGGACCACGACAGCGCGGCGGCCTTGGCTCTGGGCCCCCCCGCCGCTGTGATGCTCTCTGCCTGGCTCACAGCAGTAGCAGAGCTTTGCAGAAATGGCAAAATTATCTCAGCTGCTTGTGCTGCTCCGATGGAGAGCATCGCTCCCATCTGAAGGTCGGAGCTGCAGGTGTACGCCCGGCCACCACGAGCATCTGAGCCCCTTCCTGCTGCCGGCCAAGGTGGCAGCGATGCCAGGCTTGCCGCCTGGGGGGCTTCACCTCCAATTCTGGGAGGAAACACTCCAAAGGGGTTTGAGCTTGTTTTTCAAGCTCAGAATTTTTGGGCAGGTTTCTTGTTTTGGTTCCTAAATGTCACATTTCAACATGTTTATTGTCCCACTGCCGAACAGGGGAGGAAGGCTGAATGAGCAAATAACTTAGCTGCCGCCAACATGTTTATTTGATATTTTTTTTTTTTAAGAGCTTTAGCAAATACGGTATGTACAAGGAAAGAAAAAAACCCCTTGGTGCCAGCATGTGTAATTCCTCTAGGAGCGAGTCTGATAGGAACACAAAAGCATGTATGCTTCCAAACTGTAACCAATATTTGTACATTGGAGTGACTAATTGTCCACTCTTCGCCACAGAACAATAGGCATAATAGCAAGGTACATTAATGCAAAGCGTGATTGTCTGGTGCCTTGGTTATTTGACACATAAACAAGGAGAGGAGGAGGATTTTTATCTACCTGTATAACTATTCGCCGAACAGCGGGTTACAAATGCGCTCAGAAAATGCTGACCCAGGGCTGCTCCTGTACCTCCTGTGCTGGATTGGCACATGATTTGCAGCACTGCGGGAGTTCTATAGCTGACCTCATTAGCAGTGCATTTCCTGGCTTGTTAGCATCATATTTGTATAATTTACGGCACCTTCGTTTTTATGGAATGTGTTCCTTGTAGAGTGTAATGGCAGCAGTATATTTAACCTCTCCTATTTAGGAATGCTGTTGCTGAAGGCAGCCTGGAGATATAAAAGGGGTTTTTTTTTCCATTCCTTCTTTCTCTCTTGCATGCATATTTTTTATTTTTTTTCTACCCGTTTGCTAGATACCCAAATATACATGTAACCTGTAAAGTGTTCATAAAAGGCAATGTGAAGCTGTGCTCAGGAAACCGCAGCTTTTCAGGAGCACTCCCAAGGTCAAGCCCCTAAATCAGTGCAGTGTCATCTTTCCAAAGCCATTACTCAGCTGCTGGAAGAGGAATGAGAATTGCACCAGCAAAAAGACAGGACAGCTTTGAGGTGAAGGCAGCAGGCGGTGGTGGGACGGGTCTGGGCTCAGCTCCTGGCTCCGCTGCAGCTCTCTTGGCCAACCTTGGGCAAGTCTCTGGGTGACGATGCGTCTCGGTTTCACAGCTGGGGATGCTGCTTCTCTGCTCTGCAGGTCCAGCGTGGATGGGAACCTCTGCATGCTGGTGCGATAACCTCAAAGCAAAGGAGCGTGTGCGCTGGGGAGGGGGCAGGCAGGACCAGCGCCGCTCACTGATGGAGGTTTAAGAGATGGGTTGGGACCGCTGCCCCAATCGTTCATCCTGGCTGAATTGCTCCTAGCAGGCAGTGGGTCTCCCCAGGACAGGAGCGTGTCACAGGCTGGGTGCAGAGGATCAGCCCACTGCCTGCCTGAATCCGTGCCTCCCAAGCTCCCCTGAGCCATGCGGGAGCGTCGTGGCCTGCCAGAGGGAAGCTCGGTACCACAACCAGCCCCACTGCTGGCGCAGAGCCTTTAGGAATATGATACTATTTCTGCTCCAGCCATCACAGTTGTTTTGTTGCACTCTGGCAAATTAGAACATTGATTTCTGTGAGTGCAAGGAGGAGATGAGAAGGTGACCTGCAGAGACCCCCCCGTGAGCAACACAGAGCTAAACAAGACAGGGGCAGCCGGTGGCTGTGCCCCTGCCCAGCCGCTTCCCAGTGTAAAAAGCACTGGAAACTGGGAACCAGCCACACTTGTGCTGCACTCCAGCTGGAAGCATGGGGGCTGTTGCTGCTGCCTGCATGTCCCTCCTTTGCAGCGGTCTCCACGAGTGTGGCATCCCAGGTGGACCAAACGTGGTCACCTGCATTGCTGACCTACCCTCAGTGCTCAAGGCTCCCTGTGTAACCCATGGGGAAAAGCCACGCTTGCAGGCTGAGTCAGAGGTGTCTGAAATAGGGCAGACAAATCCCTGCAAACACTTATTTTCCTCTGTCTAAATGGAGCCTGGGGTGACGAGTGCAGATGGAGATGTCTCCTGTTGACGGCTGAAGACAAGCAAGATGAACCCCACCTGCAGAGATGTTTACTACCAACGTTGTAAAACTAACTGCAGTTTGGAGCATGGTTCTCAGCTGGGGGTGCTGCTCGTTAGTGCCTACGAGGCAGGCTCCGACACGAAAACACGGGTGTTTGCATGAGAGCCGAAGGAATGCAGCACCCAAACCACTGGAACGCCCTTTGGGGCATGAGTTAATGCCAGGTTGCTTTTGGGGCTCACCCATCACACCACCAAGCTGGCACCACTTGAAAGCAAGTGCCTATGACTAACCAGTCCCTGTGCTAGATTAAACCCTGCTTGTTTCTGGCTTTGTCTGCAGATTCAAGTGGAGGGAGTGGGCTGAGACACAGAGTCAGCAAATGGGAAAGGAAAAGGCTTTTCCCAGGGGTGCTCCAGTCAGTGGGGACTCCAGGGTGATGTGGGTTGGGGTTGTCCTACATCTCCTGTTCCTCCCACAGAGGCTGACTTGTCCTCCCAAACCACTGGCTCCTTGAGCTTTGAGGAGACGCCAGACTAAGACCATGTCTGCCATTCCTCTGCTGGGCTCCGATCATTTCTGGAGACTCTGGGAAGAGGTTTAAGGAGCCTCTGGACTCCTCAAGCAGAACATGCCATCACATATACTGCTGTATCTCCTACAGCGAGCACCTCTCCCAGTGGGAAGTGGGCTGAGAATGCACGAACTCATGTCATGCAGGTGACTGAGGAGACCATGGCTTGTTTCAATTGAATTTGGAGGAAATTCAGACCAGCTCAGCAGAGCTAAAAGGTCTCCAAAGCCACTCTCTCCTCCCTGTTCCTCATTTTTAATGAATTCCTCTGCATCCCTTGGGGCTGTATTTCCAAATAAGTATCTTTCCAGTATTATCGGATAATTGCTAACTGGATGGGCATGGTGGCTGCTTCCCTGCTCTGTCTCGGCATTGTCACTGCAGTTGTCAACTCTACCCTCAAGTCCCTGTGCTAAACTGCTGGTCTGAAGAGGGTGAAGTGAAAATTAAGAAGCTTTTCCTCAGGAGACAGAGCTCTCCAAGCCTGAACTAACCCATCCCTCCTGGTACAGAAGCCATTTGCAAGGTTAAGAAGGGCCTGCGGCTCTCGCTGCAGCCAAGTGCATCCTCCATCTGCTCCTGCAGAGCCTGGCGGGAGCCGTTCCTTGCTTTTTTCTTTCCCTAAAGTCACAGATTCACTCCTGACACAGCTATCTCTCTATTATGGGATGAGACAACTGCTTCAGGTCAGCTTAGGCACATTGTGGACATGTGATCCGAGACCAAGGACCTCCTCAGCCAGGACCAAGCAGCTGGGCAGGTGTGTGAGCCCCTCCACCTCACCAGCCCACGTAGCCTGGCCGCGTTTCCATCTGCTTTTCTCCAGTAAGGATTTCAGAACCCAGTATCCCACCTTGGGGGTGAGAGGCGAAGAGCCCTGAGAACATGCCCTGGAGACCACATAGCTGCGGCATGCAGAGCCTCCTGTCTCCCCTAGCTTGTGGTTTGCTTATGCCTTAAAACAAGATTCGGATCCCTTATAACTCAATTTAAATTGAACCTGTCTCATTAAATGGCTATGTACCTGCTTCGTTGTCTAAACATCCCATTTTCATGCTGCTCAGGTCGTCTGTGATATCTTGCAGTGATGAATTCCATGGGTTAGCTAACAGTTGCATAAAAATACATCTTTTTGTGATGCTTTTCAGCCTGTTTGCACCTGACGTGGCTCTTGTGCTGTGACAGTGGTTCCAGATTATTCTACTTCTCCCTCCATTTCAATTTGCTCAGCCTGCTTTCCCCTCTCACTTAAGCCCATCCTAATTTCATTCAGTCTCAAGCTGAAGAGACAGCAGGATCAAAACTGAGTTTCTGCTGCCAGAGGGGGAAATTTGGCTTTGCCTGCTCCCGTGGCTGCTCCCAGGCTGATGTGTGGAGGACCGATGGGGGGTACCTTCGTGCTGGGCTTGGCTTTCCAGCACCGGAGGTGGCTGGGGAGCCCCAGCTTGGGCAGGGCTGGGGTCTCCACTCCACGGTGCCGTTCCCCTGTGCCTGCAGCTGGCACAGTGACGCACTCCAGGGCTGCTTCCAGTGAGGAGATAGCAAAGTGGAGGCGGTATGTCCCACGTGAGTCAAGAACCAGCCTCCTCCACCACCATCCGAGGGGTCCCGGCCTCACTGGGGGCTGCGGGCGGGCGCAGAGGAGAGCATGGCAGCCTGCAGCTGCCTGTCCGCAGGCAGCCCCCCGAGGGGCTGGGCATCACCACGCCTCCGTCCCCATCAGTTACGTTTGGGGTTAACGCGCGTCTCATCGAGCCCAAAGAAGTGTGGTGAGCAAATAGGAACTATTGATCCGGCTGCATAAGGCAAGGGCGGCCGCCAGCACCCCCGCGCCCCCCTCCCCCCGGTGCCAGCCCCCCGGTGCTGCGGGGCAGCGATCCCGGTGCTCCCCTGGGAGAAGTGGGGCGGTGGGTCCGGGGTGGCATCGTGCCTGCGCGAGCGCTCCTGCGCAGCCTGGCTCGCAGACGGCTTTGCAGCAGCCCTGGGAGCGCGGCAGCACCAGTAATGTCTCCATGGCTTCTTGTTAGCTGCACTCTAAGCAGGAAAGTGACTGGCCCTGACAATATAATTTACATTGCTGTATAAAACTATCTGTGGAAGCCAAGCTAATTTGTGCCAGATTAGGCTATTTGTCTCAGCCACTGTCTAACGGCACAATCTATCAGAGGGCTGTTTTCAAATATCGCTTTTCAAGCGTGCCCTTGAGAGGCGGGAATTGATTGGGATCTTAGAAAGCAAAATTACAGCAATAACTTAAAAGAAACAATAATTACTGAATCATACCAGTGTCAGCACTCTGCAAAACACGAAATAGCCATCAAACCCCAATCCAATATATTCTGAAGCAAATTTATTGAATGGAAAAAGCAGTTGAGTGAGGCTTTTTTTCTCCCCTTTCCCTTCGCCCCCTCTCTCTCCCTGTACATATGGTTATCTCAAAACCGCAAGTGAATGAGTCGATAATTCTTGTCATTGACTGCTCCATTTTCAGAGAGTCAAGAAAAGATCCATTAGCTACCTCCCGACTCGGTGTCTTTCCCCTTCCCCTCCAGTCATTTGCTAGTCTGCGCTCCTCAGGCAAACAAACATATATAACTAATCATCTGTTAAAACGCCGAGTCCCCTAATAAATCTCTGCAACTGAAATACTTTAATGGGTAATTAATTGATCCTGTTCCAGAGGAGTAATAAGATAATAAATTAGACAATATTTCACTCAGTTGTGTCAGTGTACTGCTAATGGTGCTGTAGGGCTAAGCCGAAGGATAATAAATTAGCCAGAAATTAACTGCTAAGAGCTTTCTGCAGAGAAATTGGCTGACAGGCAAGGCTTTGTGATTTAGGGCCCTGCTGCCATTGTGGTGCTCTCCATCCCATTTATTTATTTTTTTGGGGGCTTGCAAACATTAACTCTGGTTGGGAGCTGGCAGTGCTGGGCCGGGGGTGGTGGCAGGAGGGGATGGGCGAGGGGCACAGCACCCTCTGTGCCGGTCCCCGGGAGGCGCAGGCAGGCACGGCGTTCAGCGGGGCTGGAGAGTGGCAGATTTATTGCAATCTGGTTGCGCTGCATGTAGGTAAATTACTTTTGTGCTGACTATAAAGACTGTCTCTAAGGCAAGTTATTACCCATCCAGCAAACAAAAAGGAAATATTTTCTAGTGCATCTGTCATATTTCACAGGAAGGTTTGGCAGAGACATCGGGAAAGATGACACTGGGGGACCTATCCTCCTGTGGTGTAAACCAGCACAGCTCCGCCGAAGTCTGGCCACTTACTCGAGCTTCGTTAATGAGAAGTTTAAGAGGTTTTTAAACCTGGCCTGTGTGCGCAGCCCACACACACAGACACGTCTGCAGCAGGGGCCGCCGAGTGGCAATGGCTTTGATCATGCCAGAAGCAGCCAGGCTTGAGCCGTGCCAGAGGGAGGGAGGAGGCAAAGGTGGGCTTGGGGGAGCCAGAGGCCTCCTGCAACGCGTTAGATCAGGGACTGGCAGGGTTGGGCCATCCCAGGGAGACAGAAGATAAACAAAAGGTGGCTTTAAAAAGCCAGAAACCCACTTGCCATCCCAGAGGCCCTGGATTTATTTCCTACCTACTTCTAAGTGGAAGAGGAAAACAACAATCAGCCTGTGGTGGAGCAATCTGGCTTCCCAGAAAGGAGGAAACGTTTGAAGCTCTCCGTTTTGCAGAAGAAACCAAAATATATGACATCTGATTCAAACCTGAGTTCCGGAGGGTTTATGTTACTGTTGGTCCAAGCTCAGAGTGTGTCTGGAACTAAAGGAATTGAAAATTCCTGCTGAACACTGAGCTCCGAGGGCCGTCAGACACAGCGGGGCAGAGCACAGCCCTCCGAGGGACAGCAGGAAGGTGCCTCTCCAGCCACACTGGGTAGGACTGGGGCACAAGGGGCAGCTCTGCCCTGCCCCCCTGCCCACCTACGCAGCTCTGCGGGGCGCTGAGCAGAGGAGAGCTGCCCCCAGCCCCATTCCCAGCCCACTGATCCCAGCCCTGACAACTGTATAGCCCTGAAACAGGCTCCATAGATCCTCACCCCACCACCAGCTCCCAGTCCTCAAAGGAAAGAAGACGACTCTGGAGTTTTGCAAGGAACTTCTTCTTTTTCCTCTATTTTGGGCTGCTTTGACCACAGCAAAGCCCATTAGTAAGGTGCTCTGGTGATCAATGGCATCACCCTCCCACTCCCCTCCTCCACTGCCTCCCCTAGCTTCAATGGGACACCAGTGACCTCCAGGCCCCAAACCTGGGCTGTGGCAGGAGCCCTGCACGGCAAACCGCCCTCTGCTTCGGGTCCAGGGAGCAGCAAGAGGATGGAAGTCACATCTCAGAGGTGCTGGGGGAGATGTGGGTCAGGGAAGGAACAGGCTGGTAAAAATGCCATGGCAAGGTCCCCAGTGCAGGGGACACTGCCCCACAGTATCCTGTGTCCCGATGCAGCATCCCACAGCACCCTGCGTCCCGGCACAGCTCAGCCCCGCAGCATCCTGCAGCACCCTGCATCCCAACACAGCTCTCTCAGCCCCGCAGCATCCCATACAAGTGTGGGAAGGGCAAGCAGCTCTGCAGAGCCACCATGGCCAGGCACCTCTCCTTGGGTTTGTCCTCTCCCACTCCCTCTGTTCTCCTTCCTGCTGCCTTTGCTTCCTGAGAGGAGGTGAAGAGAGTGATAATCAGCCAGGGCACCAGGAGAGCTCATGGACGAGATTAAAAGCAAATCAAAGAAGAAAAATTGTGGCATGGTTTATGTCTTCCTAATTAAAACCCCGCCAGTCTCCCTTCTCTTCCCCCCCTCCCCTTTTCCAGCTAATGTTACACTAACGAGCTGAGTTTAGTGGCATTTATGTAGATAAAAGTCCTGATGATTGATCTCAATGGCTTGTTAAAATTAGTTTCAGTCCACCATATTGATTTAATTCCATTGCTTGAAAGTGCTAATTAATAATGATAATAAAAGTGTCTGGGCTCATTATTATCAGGAGGCAGGTTAGGAAGGGGATGAGGGGCACAGTGGCTTGTGCATCACTTGCTCCATCTAAAAATGGCCTTTGAAAAGCCGGCATGGAGTGGAAAGCAAACAAGGCAGGAGAGAAGGGCAGGCCAGAGGGCAGGGGAGTTTGGGTTTGCCCTTAGCCGGGGGCAGCTGACCCTGCTTTTGCAGAACGACCGACCGTGACTTTAGACGCGAGGAAACATTTGCTGGGCTTCCCCTGGGCTGCACCGTTTGGCTGCCCATCCGCAGGCATCGGTCCAGTCTGCTCCCAGCACCCCGGGGATGCCAGCGCTGGGCAGCTCAGGGGACCACCAGGTATTCTGCATGTCACCTCCTGCGCTGTCCCTTGAGGCTTTAATCCCCAGGGGCTGTTTGTGCAGCACCCTGCTGCCCACCCTGCACCCTGGTGCGGGTCCCGCTCCCGGTCTGGCCCCGGCCAGGCAGGACACCCCGCCAGCGCCGCGCTGGGTGGGCTCAGGCACCAGGTGGCTGTTTCCAGACTGCCCGTTAATTAGGCTCCTGTTAGATCTCTTCATGTTTCCTAAAATGTTTTGCATTGAGATTTTCTTTTTTTTAAAGACTCATCCCTGGACCGAACTTCAGTGTCAGAGAGCAGCCCTAATTAAGGAATTTGCCGAGAATGCACTGCCTACAAAATGATGCTCATGCTTTCCTTCAGATACCTGCTGTCTCCAGCTACTGAAGCCTCTTTTCTGGGCAAATTAATTAGTGTAATTAATATATTTATGTAATCATTCAAAGTGGTGATTACAGACAACTGCAGAGAAAACTTTTAAGTGACAGCCACCTCTTCCTCGGGTTCAGCAGTGTAATTTCTTTGCATTTGTTTATCCCTGCTCTTGGCCAGCGACTTTGATAGCCCCAGCTGCATCCTCCATCACTCCCCTCCCTCCCTCTCAGGCCCGAGCCACAAAGCAGCCGGCTGGTCTCCCTGTGCCCCCCCAGCACCACGGCAAGGCTCCCTGGCAGTGCCCACCCTCATGTTTGGCAGTGCCCGAAGCTGACCCATCTCCCTGGAGCCTGCGGTGAGGGTGCTGAGCAAGGTCAGCCAGGCGAGGAGAGGCACGGGGGGTTCCCTGTCCACCCTAACTTCTCATTTTCCTGCTAATGCATCACACGTGTTTAAAACCCCAAACCCAGAACTGCCAGCAAGACTAAGTCACCCTCGGAGGAGCATCTGGCTGCCCTTGGTCACCCTTCCGCAGGTGACTTCTGGTCCTCCCCAAGCAAGCTCGCCTCTCCCCCAAGACCCCAGCCCCAAGGTGCTGTGCCAGCGCAACGCGCCTGGCCCTGGGGCGAGCTGGCACCACCGGGCACCGCGGCTCTGGAGCCGCTTGGGCAGCGAGAAGGCAGGTCAGGGGAGGGCCCTTCTCCCCTGCCTCTGCCCCTTCTTTCTCTCATTTTTTTCCCTTTTATTTTTAAAAATTCTCTCTGTCTTTCTCATCCATCATTTTCTCATTCCCTCTCTCCCATACACAGCGAGCCAGCTAATGGAGTCTGCAGTAATTCAGTCCTCGACAGGGGCTGTAATTTCAATAAATAATTACGGGACTTGATTTCATCTCCCTCTTTCCTGAAATGTGACTGCACAAACTCATCGCACAGGGCTGGGTGGTTAATTAGCGGTGGGACTGCAGGCAGCCCCCCGGGCCTGGGGGCTGCAGGGTGAGACCCCGCTTTCCTGCTGGGCTCGCTGACGCTGCTTTTCCAACGCATGTTGGACCCTGTGCCAGGCATTTCTGGGGTGCGTGGGGAGGCTTTGGCATCCTGGTCTGTGGTCCGAGCACCAGCTCTTGCTGTGTCCCGAAGACGGGAAATTTATTCGCTGTCCATGGAGTGTTCCCAGCCCTCCTGCTCTGCCCTGCCCACACCGCTGCCTGCTCCCGCACCTGGCGCGGGTGAGCATCCAGAGCTCCTGGGGACAACCCATCCCTTGCCACAGGGAGTGCGGGTGGCCCCGCAGAGCCGCGGGTGGCAGGGGCTGCACGGCTGCACCGGTGCCTGCAGAGCCCAGGCACAGCGGTGGAGCGTTGCACCCCGATCCCACCACCTGCCTGCTGGGACGGCATGACGGGAGCTGTGTAACCCACCCGCCCAGACTGACCACAGCAAAGCCAAAGCCAAGGGCAGGAATTCCCACGGCCCGTGTAGGCAGCAAGCCCGCTGATAGCCATTTCTAGTGCCTTTGGTCTTGGCTGAAAACAAAGTGAAGGTCCCTCAGTTCTCCTATAAATGGTAATGATAACACAATTATCATGCAAAACAAAAATTAAGTTTAATGGTGCAAAGCCAGGGTGTACTGTGGAGGTAATTCATATTAATTATGTTTGGATTAAAAGCTTATTTCTTTTGTTAGCATCTGCAAGTAGGAACTTAGCAGTAAAAAAAGCCGCATATAATTACTGCATCTTATGGAGGAGCAGTGTCGAACTTAATGGAGCATCCCCGTTCTCTCTGGGCACCCGACGAGTGGTAATATTTCACATTTTATGAAATACAGAAGAAATAAATTACAGGTTTAATGATAAGCATTACTTGGGCTCGTAATGCAGTGTGATTGGCTACTTAATGCGCTTAGACCTGCAGGCCTGAGTGGTGCAGGGTTGGGTGGCAGAGGTCCCCCTGCTTGGCAGCGCCCAGGGGAGCACAGCGCACCCCAAAACGTGCTTCAGCCCCTGCGTGAGCTCGTGGGTTGTTTCTGCCCCTATTTCTGCCTGGCAGGATGGGGGCTGGAACGGCAGCGTGCAGGGTCTGACGGACACGATGGTCGGGTCTGCAAACCGTTATTCTCACCTGAGGTCATACCGAGTGTCCTGGTGCTGTGACCCCATCCCTGTGACCCCCATGCCGCAGTGCAGTGCCACCCATCACTGTGACCTCTGTGCCGCAGTGCAATGCCACCCACTGCTGTGACGCCCCCGTGACACAATGCAATGCCACCCATCACTGTGACCCCCCCATGCCGCAGTGCAATGCCACCCATTGCTGTGACCCTCCTATGCTGCAGTGCAATGCCACCTGTCACTGTGACCCCCCGTGCCGCAGTGCAATGCCACCTGTCACTGTGACCCCCCTCATGCCACAGTGCAACGCCACCCATTGCTGTGACCCCCCATGCCGCAGTGCAATGCCACCTGTCGCTGTGACCCTCCCATGCCACAGTGCAATGACACCCATTGCTGTGACTCTGTGCCGCAGTGCAATGCCACTCGTCCCTGTGACCCCCCTGTGCCGCAGTGCAATGCCACCTACCACTGTGACACCCCCCTGCCACAGTGCAATGTCACTTGTCACTGCCTCCCATCACCAAGTCTTTCCCAGGGAGAGCTGCAGGCACAGCTGAGGGTTTGGTTTCACTGGGGTTTTTGTTTTCATTTTAAATACACCCTCGGCGGGGTGTCCGTACTGCAGGAGGCATGTCACGCTGACCCGCCTGAAGTTGGACGGGTGGGGACAGGGTTAATCCCACTGTCATCGCCACCTGCAGCCTATTTGCCCCGTAAACTCTCTGGGACAGTCCCTCTGCTCCTTATTAGTCCAGAGCTTGACGTGAGACGTGGGTGCCAGCTGCTATTTTAATATATTTGTGCTGATGACAACAACTAATTGATCGGTGTCTTCCTTTTAAGCACAAACCAGTTTGGGGCTGCAGGGGCTTCGGCTTTTATTTATGAAAGGGACATCTTTTTAAAGCCTTATTTTTTTTCTTGAAAACCAGAAGAGCCTTGAGCTCTCAAGTTCCAGGCTTGGTGACACAGCCAGGCGGACCCTGGGTCCTGGCGGACCATGGAGCGTGTCCGGAGGAAGCTCAGGCTCTGGGGTGCGTTTCACCCGAAGACTCAGGCTGGTCCTGTGTTTCCCCCATTCCCGTTATTCTGTGAGCTGCGAATCGCTGCGCCCACTACACCAGAATTTTTCCTAAGGGGTTTAAGTTGCATCGACACCATCATTAGTATTATCTGGTTATTGATCTACGAATTAAAAATTCTATAGCTGGGCCTTAAGGTCTTGCTCTAACAGACCACGGTGACCCTACGGCAGCTGCCCTGCTCGGCGTCTGGGCTGCAGCCCCCTCTGGGGACCAGCAGACACGGGGGTGACAGGAGGGGTGACCTGGGAGCCATGTGCATGTGAACCCTGCTCTGCTCCCCCAACTCTGTCACACTTGTGTGACCCTCTGTCAGGAGCAGGGTCACCCTGCTTCGTGAGCCCCGGCGAGCTGGGACCGGGCGCTGCCACTCACGTCTCCTGCCTCAGGGCTGCGGGAGGATGCTCGGAGCAGGGACAGCCTCGCCTGTGAGGGATGCGCCGTCATCTTTAGTTACAGTCCAGGTGACTAAACACTTCAGTCAATCCCTTCGAGTTGAAACCTGGCAGAGGAGGAAAGAAAGATGTACAGTAAACGGTCCCCGTACAGGCAGGAATGGGGGGTTAAATGGCGGAGGGAGGGATACGGCATCAGAGGGGGAAGCAGCCTGACTCGGCTTCAGAGCGAGCGTTTAACACAACGGGCGGTATGAAACGGTCCGGCCGGGGATGCCCTGCAGGACTGGGGAGCACACACTGCCCGTGGCGCCGCTCCATGTAGCTGCTCGGTGCACCAGTTCCATTTTTGTGCTGCAACTGGGCATCGCGAAGGTGCCTGTTCATATACAATGTGCCAAGTGTCTTCCAGCGGCAGCCTTAATCCCCGGCAAGCAAGGAGTTGCCCACACATGGTCAATCCCCAGATCTTTCCTGTATTAGGAGATCTTTAGTTCGGGAGAAAGCCGAGGTCTCTGACTCCTGAAATAGCAGGAGCTGGGCTGTGCCTCCCGAGCCAGGCAGCGGCAGGGTGGGCTGCACCCAGAGGTAGCTGCGGGCTGGTTCCGTTTGTCTCAGTACTTTAAATTTAGGGATAGCACTACCTTTCTATCTCCATACATCAAGTACTGCCATATCTGACACGATGAATGCCACAGCTCGCTACCACAGGGACAGCGGGGGGTCCCCAGGGAAGGGCTTTCTCCCCTTACACCTCCCGGTGCCGGTTTTCCCCCTCACTCACCGCCTCTGCCCTGCCCGCTGCACTCACTGAAAATACCCGTGGCTCCCGCTCTGTCTCACTAGAAGGAACTTTGTGAGTTCATTGCACTTAATTACTACCCCGGTGCTCCAAAAGCCCACAGGCCCCTGCTTGGGGCTCGCCCGGCAAAGCTCCCTCCTGGAGCGCAGGAACCACCTGCGGCCCCCAGCCCTGGGGGGGACACGGCAGGGGACACGGAGGGTCCCGGGACCCCGGCCAGGACAGGGCTGAGGGTCACGCTGCCTGCTGTAAAAGCAGCAAGCAGGCGACCAGGAGATAAATAACTCCATCTCGCTGGAGGAGAAGAGCCTCTGTCCATCGACCGGCTGGAGGAATGACAGGGCAGCGGTGGGCGAGGGCGCCTGGGGACCCCAGGGGTCCAGATGTCGGTAAATCAACAACCAGCCTCGTCCCTCCAACCTGCGGCAAGAGGGGAAGCTGCGAAGGGGCAGATACATATGTCTGTATACACACACACACATATACATACACGCAACAAAGCAGATTCTATAAATCAGCACTATTCCTGCCTTTCCTTTTTTTTCCTCCTCCTTTTTTTTGGACACAATAAATCTTTTTTTCTTTTTTTTTTAAACTTGTGGTAGCGATTGCATCATCTCCCTTTTGCTTCCTTCCCCACCCCACCCCTAGAACAGCACAGATTAAGATAAAGTGATAGTGCTGTGTCAAAGAGTGCTTTACTGCCACACTTGGGATAGAAGAGGAGAGGTTAATTTATCATCACTGGGGAGAACTGACAGAAGAGAGATATACTACCGAAGGGGGATTTAGCACAGGGCCAAGAAACTTCACACTATTTTTACCATCTGTCACATGCTCTAATAAAGCAGGACAAAATATGAAGAAAGGAAAAATGAACTATCAAACACTGATGTAATGCAGCCCATAAATCTAATTTAATTACTTTGCATGGAGACAGGTCCTCGAGTCCGTGTGAATATACTGGATTTTCTTGGCAACTTAACAACTAAGTGTTTTAATAACATCACACTATAATTTATTCTGCTTGAAACACAAAACCTCTTTTGTGCAAGTTTTTTTTTTTTTTGTGAGAACTGTTAATTTTTCCTGCTAATGTCAAAACTGGCATAAATTCACATGTGAACTTGAAGCCTGACTGTGAAAAAAGGCGGAGGTTAGCGAACGCCTTTTTATTGTTTGTTGCTTTATGTGTGTGCTTGTGTGTGCATACATGGGGGGCTGTGCACGGCGCAGAAATAATTGGGCCTGTTGATGACTTAGGTGAAGAGAGTTGTCTGGGTAATTAGATTTTAATATCATGACAAGAGTGGGGGAGGGAGAAGTGGGTGTTGGCCCCAAACCAAAAAGCAGAGGAACGAAAAAGACAACAAAGGCCTGTTTTTGTAGAAGGCAGAAGAGGAGGACGAAGGGCTGGGGCAGCGCTGCCCAGGGCAGCCAGCCTGGGGCGGGGGGAGGATGTCTGCAGGGGCAGCCACCTGCGGGGACCAGGAGCAAGTCAAAAAAAGCAGAATTATTATACAATATGTGTTCCTGTGAATCCGGATGCAGTTACAGAAATTATTGCTAATAATGAAAGCTATATATCAAAGGTTATAAAATTCCTGTGTACTGGGACACAATTTTTCTAGGCTTTGTTCTGAACCATTAAAGATGACATATTGAGTTTGTGTGCCTCTGTGTTTAGTAAGAGACATTTAAATCTGATTTTAACCTAAACTGGCGATTTTGACATTTGTCTCTGGTCTTTAAAGCAGGAGCTATGATGCCACCGAGCGGGGGGCGATGGGCTGCCCCCACCCAGCCTCCATGACCTCACACAGGAGGGAAGGAGCGAGCAGGTAATTAATTTGTTAGATCATCAGTGATTCACGTAAAATAAAACCATCAGTCTCTGTACAATTCTCCCTGGGAGGAATAAAAAAAAAGAAAAAAAAGGAAACAAGGGAGGAAGAGAGAGGCCTCGTGCCAAAGAGGCCAGGGAACCTGCGCCAAAAGGAGAAGGAGCATGGGATGGGGTCTCTGGCTGATGCGCACCCCCAGCCCCACGCACTGCGTGTGGTCCTGCCCCCGGCACCGTCGCATCCCCTGGGAAGCGGGACTGTCCCCGCAGGTGGGTCCAGCCACTTGTACAGGACCAAGGAATGAAATAATTCCCGCCCCGCGGGGTCTCAGCGCTGCCTGCACCAAGTTTATTTAATGTTACAGCTCCGGGGGCTGCCCAGAGCCTGGGCGCAGGGCTCGGAAGAGGCACCCCCCGCACGCCCCCCCGCTTGCTGCCCTGCAGGCACCGTCCTCTCCCGCTCCTGCTGAACAGTCCTTTACAGCGGGGTGACGGAGGAGGAAAGACAAATGAGGGGCATTTCTTGGGGTGCAATTCAAATTTCTTCCCCCTCTGCAAAAGGGCCATTCAGGCAGGGCGGACGAAGGCAGGACAATGTCCCTGGCCGAGGACACATCCCGCTGGGACATGCTTGTAGGATGCCGCTGGGATCGCCCGGCCCCCCACAGGGCGCCGTGATTTAGTGGCCAGAGCTCTTGCTCCGAGCTGCTTTATCACACACACGCAGTCAAAACGTCAGATGATTTATGTGACCGAGCATGCTGACCCGGCCTTCTGGCTGTATTTAGCGCAAGAGAGGAGCCTGGCCGTGAACCGAACATGGCCACATGTCCCATGTCCCTGTCCCCGGGCTGCAGCCAGCGTGGGTCCGGCCATGGGTTCACACACTCACGTGTGGGAGCCAGGCGCACACGGGCAGGGGGTTCCGCAGGACTGGGATTTTGCTTTGATTTTGCTAGGTGAGACTCCCCTCAAACTTGCCCTGAAACTTGCCTGAGCCCTGGAGTGCTTTTTGTGCTTTTCCAACACTGGAAATTTTAACTGACGCAGAAGAGGTTCCCCCTACAGAGCTCCTGCTGCAGCAAATCTATTCGACTCTCGTAGCACCTCAAGGGAGGGAAGTCGAGTCTTTAAAACTGGACAAGTGCAGCAGAAGATACTGCTTTGGGGGTAGGGATAAGACACGACTAACGCATTATTTGCTTAGGGATCAGAAATCTAAAAGTTTGGGAAGCTGTAGGTGCTGTGGCTCTCTGCACATGTGAGCCAACCCCAGTAATAGACGCTGCATAAATGTAGAATAAACCACAAATCCTTTTAAGTCCAAATAATCTTCTCCAAACCCAACATCCCACCAGCGATACTGAAAGAGAAAAACTGTGGCTGAAAACTCAGTATTACTAAACCAGGGGTTTGCTGGAGGACTGGGAGATGTTTGCTTAGCATGTGGATGTAACCGTAAGTGAGACAGAGTTAAGCCCCTGTGGGTGCTGAGTGTAGCAGAGGGTCCCCAGGGCCCCCCAGGAGACCCCACTGATGCACAGGGACTGTGCCCAGGGCAGCACGGAGTGCGTCACTCTCCTTCTCTTGGTTACAACAGAAAATAAGGGCAAATGCAAGTTGAACGGCGTGCCTCCCCCCAGGCCGGGCTCTGGTGGTGGGCGTGAAGCGGGCACAGGGGCAGCGGGGGGATGTGGGGGTTTGTGCCCCTGGGGAGCTGGCTGTGGGGCAGAGGGACGAGGATCAGCCCACGAGGCACGGCTCTGCAGGTGGGATGGAAAAGCTGCTGCCAGCACGGTGCCGCTTGTGCTGGAGGAGATGCATTGGAGGAGATCCATCACCCGTTCTCTTTGCTGGGCATTGCTTCGCTGCTGGCCCTGCTGCGGTTATGGCCTACAAAGCAGATGACAGGTGGGGACCAACGGGGCTGGAGGGGTGCGTGGCACAAAGCACGGTGCTGGGGCGCCCTTTCCAGTGGGAGCCCCACAGGGTGGGAGCCGAAGCCCCTTAAGAGCCCCAGGGCACCCGGCCAGCGGCGCTGGACTGGCCACAGCTGCCTGCAGCTGGGTGTCAGTTCTGCGGTTCAGCCAGGAGACATCGCTGTGCCAAAGTGGTGGGCTGGTCCCCCTGGGGGGGGCTGAACCCTGGGCAGGGCTCCCCCACACCACCCAGGGCACCGCCACCCCACTGAGCCGTAAGCACAGGTACCGCAGGAGGAGTGATCGAGTGATTTATTGCACGAGGGCATTTGCATCCTGTAGCTAATTAATCCATGAACTGGGGGGGCTGCTCTTATGGTGCAAGAATCTCAGATAACCCAACCCAGGAATCATTTATCTCTTTTCCCGACTGAAATTTGAGGAGCAAACATGGCCTGTCCCAAGCTCGTTGGAATGAAGCTACCAGGTCCTGGAAGCGTCACCAGTCCCCCGAGCAGTCGCCTTCAGTTCCCTGCGTAATGTGGATTTGGGAACAGAGTTGTCGGGCAGCTCTGGGGAATTCCCTGCCTCCAGTTCTGCTCCTGGCTCTGCACTACCCTGGGCAAATAACTGCCGCTTCCCCCTCCTCTCCACTCCTGCCCCCCTCCCCGTGTTTCAGGTCTGTCTCCTGGTGGGGAGATCTCTCAGTCCACGTCGTAGCCACGTGGCAGATCCACGTCTCTTTGGGGGGTCTTCAAAAGGCAACACAGTGCTGATCCTATGAACCAGCTCTAGACTCCTCAAATGCATCACAACAGTAAAAATGCAGTCGAAGGGACTCTGCAATCTACTTTTCAATATATTCCTACTGCAGAAAAAGATTTTGTGTAATACACTAGGCATTATAAGGTTGCAGAAATATGCACACCTTCAAATGTATTGTTCAAGAAATTGGAATTTATTTCCCTCTATTTCCAATGTCACTCTCCCTCCTTTCTTTCTCCGGTGTTGGGAGATAATGAAAACCCTGGTATTTAAATTCAGTTGCAGCTCCCAGCCGCACAGATTGATTGCCTAGAAAAAACACACACACACACACACACACATATACATATAAAAAAAACCCCTCAGAGCGTGTATGCATAAACTAGATGGTAGATTAGGTTACTGGGAGAGGAAACGTACAAACGTACCGGGAGTGTACCTTTTGCAAGAAGATTAACTGGTGGCAGCAGCAAGTTGCTGATGAAGGCAGTTTGTGTAAGAGCAGACCCTGACTATTGAGACTCATCAGTCATAGCTGTCAGCGTCTACTGCTGTCCCCGCGCCGGCGGCCAGGCCCGCGCACAGAGAGGCTCGTGGTCCCGCGTGGGCACGGGGGGCATGCGCCCACCACGGCAGGCGGTGCTGGCGAGTCCCTTCAGTGGGTCTGCCTTGCTTCCAGGCTGCCAGGGATATTTAACGCCGTCGAGGTGAAGCCCATGAAGGCGCAGAAGGCTGCTGTGATTTGAGCCCGGCAAAGCAAGGATTAAGCCGATTAAAATAGGGCATAAATCTCGGTTTCCCGTCAAGCTTTGCAGCAACCCAGACCCAGTGTGAGTTTCCCCACAGCCGCTGTTTGGGAACCTGGAAAGATTTAC